>NC_136164.1:3314730-3485993 GCF_965212315.1 Lampetra planeri
ACCCCTGTCCCTCACCGCTCTCCCTCACCGCTCTCCCTCACCGCTCTCTCTCACCCCTCTCCCTCCACCGCTCTCCCCTCACCGCTCTCCCTCACCGCTCTCCCTCACCGCTCTCCCTCACCGTCCTCTCTCCCTCACCCCTGTCCCTCACCGCTCTCCCTCACCGCTCTCCCTCACCGCTCTCCCTCACCGCTCTCCCTCACCCCTGTCCCTCACCGCTCTCCCTCACCGCTCTCCCTCACCGCTCTCCCTCACCGCTCTCCCTCACCGCTCTCCCTCACCGCTCTCCCTCACCGCCTCTCCGCTCTCTTTCTCTTTAAATCGAGGAAAGTCTTCACGTGACCCCCAGGAGTTTGAGGCCAAGTACAACCACAGACACAGATCCCCCGTGTAGCCTCAACAGACTGTTGGGGCAAGTGCTGTAAGCGAGCAGCACCTATGAGACACACACACAGACAAAGATCCCCCGTGTAGCCTCAACAGACTGTTGGGGCAAGTGCTGTGGGCGTACACCTATGAAAGCCGGCACGAGGGGGGTGGGTGGCCTGCACCACGCCCGGCCGCCTTTGTCTCCCCAGTGACGATGCTCTTACACACCGCACCGGGTGCTCATTTGAGGCTGAGTCGACCTAGGGGAGGTCCAGGACCGGTTCAGATATTCGTCACCGGCGGTGTTGTCGGCCGTGAGTGGGAATCGAACTCGGGTCGACGGGTTCGTAGCGCAGCGCTAACCGCTGCACCACCGCTCCCCACGCACACAAAAGACAAAGCTCTCCTATGTAGGGCTTAACATGACGTGGGGCAAGTGCTGTTAGCAGCACCCCACGCACACCCACGTGGTATACCCTCAGCAGTACACCGCCCAATGCCAAGGCTGGCGATGCTGACAGGGTCTGTTGTACCCATGGCGTTACCACGGGGATCTGTACAAAGACAAAGATGCCCCGTGTAGCCTGCGACAGGCTGTAGGGGCAAGTGCCGTGAGCGGCGAGCACCTGTGAAGGCCCGGCACGGCGCACGAGGGGGGTGGCTGGCCAGCGCCACGCCCGGCCGCTTTTGTCTCCCCGGGTGGCGATGTAACGATGGTTGTGAAACCCGAAACTAAGTTCGTTAAAACCCAAAATCCTCTCAAGCCCGTACCGGTGCCCTGCCTGATCACAGACCAACTCAGACCTGGCTGGTCACCCCGTGCTCCTGATACGTCTCAACGTTCACCCTCCTACAAGTCCCATCAAGGGAGAACTCACAAACAAATAGACAACAACAACTTCTTGGTTCTTTCGGTAAAGTCACGTAGAAGGGAAGTAATAAAATAATAAAAATAAAACATAATAAAATAATTCTCACGACGTTTCGGCCACAACGCAAGCAGCCGTTCACCTGAGGACGGCTGCTTGCGTTGTGGCCGAAACGTCGTGAGAATTATTTTATTATGTTTTATTTGTATTATTTTATTACTTCCCTTCTACGTGACTTTACCGAAAAGAACCAAGAAGATGATTACCTGCAGTCACGAAAGCTTTAAATCGAAACAACAACAACAACAACAACTGCCCATTTATATTGACAGCAGCCCTACGCCGTACGGCCGTGCCAACTCAATTGCCCCGTCCAGGAGGAGTCCGCGGTAGATGACGACCCGTGTGGGTTGACGCGGCGTGGACACCCCGATCCCAGAAGGTGCGTGGTCGGCACTGCTCCCGGCCGCCTTTGTCTCCCCACAGACCACACTCCACACTCCGCGCTCACCACACCCAGGAAGCGGATGAGTCGTGGGTGGTTACAATTAGGAGACCGATTTCGCAATCTGACAGAGAGGGGTGGCGGTGGTGGTGGTGGTGATACCACTCCCACGAGTACAAAGAAGGCCCAGCTAGCCCACTGGGACTGTTAGGGCAAGTGCTTGTGAGCCAGAAGCGCCTGCGAACTGCACTGTGCCTGCTTGTATTTGAAGGGGCAAGGCACCCACACCAGACCGGTGTTGCTAGTGATGGCTCAACGAAAGTGGCGTACATCGCGATGTGGAAATGTGCCGCAGCAGACAGCTAAATCATCTCAAGGCGCGACGTTGATCCTAAATGTGGAGGGGGGGGGGGGGCGAACCCGGAGGACCCGGAGAGAAATCCACGCGACCACGGGGAGAGAGGGAGACGCGCAGACTCCACATGTACAGGGATATACAGCGGGGGTCGAACCCACGACCTCCTGTAGACTAGGCGAGGGAGTCAACATCTCCTAACCACAGTGATGATGAGGCAGCGAGAGAGAGGAAGAGAGACATAGACACAGAGAGACAGAGACGCAGAGAGACAGGGACGGAGAGACACAGTGAGACAGACAGAGCGAGACACAGAGAGACAGAAAGGCACAGAGAGACAGAGAGAGACAGAGAGACACAGAGAGACAGACAGAGCGCGACAGAGAGACAGAGTCAGACAGAGACGGAGAGAGACAGAGAGACACAGAGAGAGACAGAGAGACACAGAGACAGAGAGAGACAGAGAGGGAGAGAGACAGAGACACAGAAAGACACAGAGACAGAGAGAGACAGAGAGACAGAGACACAGAGAGACACATAGACAGAGAGAGACAGAGAGAGACACAGAGACAGAGAGACAGACACAGAGAGACAGACACAGAGAGACACAGAGAGACAGAGAGACACAGAGAGACACAGCGAGACAGAGAGACACAGAGAGACACAGAGAGACAGAGAGACACAGATAGACAGAGCGGGAGAGAGAGACAGAGAGACACAGAGAGACACAGAGACACAGAGAGACACAGAGAGACAGAGAGACACAGAGACACAGAGAGACACAGAGAGACACAGAGAGACAGAAAGACACAGAGAGGCAGAGCGGGAGAGAGAGACAGAGAGACACAGAGAGACACAGAGAGAGACACAGAGACACAGAGAGACACACAGAGACAGAGAGACAGAGAGAGACACAGAGAGACACAGAGACACAGAGAGACACAGAGACAGAGCGGGAGAGCGAGGAGCAACGTGGGGCTCCAGGAGGCGCGTGATTCAGCGCGCAGCGCGACGAGTGTCGAGGAAGTGGCACTTCGCAGAACCTGTCGGAGCGGATCGGGGAACGGGGAGGGGGTGGGGGGGAGAGGGGGGGGGTAAAGGGGAGGGGGTGGGGGGGAGGGGGTGGGGGGGAGAGGGGGGGGGGTAAAGGGGAGGGGGTGGGGGGGAGGGGGTGGGGGGGGAGAGGGGGGGGGTAAAGGGGGAGGGGGTGGGGGGGAGGGGGTGGGGGGGGGAGAGGGGGGGGGTAAAGGGGAGGGGGGTGGGGGGGGGAGGGGGTGGGGGGAGAGAGGGGGGGGGGGGTAAAGGGGAGGGGGTGGGGGGGGAGGGGGTGGGGGGGGAGAGGGGGGGGGGGTAAAGGGGAGGGGGTGGGGGGGGAGAGGGGGGGGGTAAAGGGGAGGGGGTGGGGGGGGAGGGGGGTGGGGGGGGAGAGGGGGGGGGGTAAAGGGGAGGGGGGTGGGGGGGGAGAGGGGGGGGGGTAAAGGGGAGGGGGTGGGGGGGAGAGGGGGGGGTAAAGGGGAGGGGGTGGGGGGGGGTGGGGGGGAGAGGGGGGGGGGTAAAGGGGAGGGGGGTGGGGGGGGAGGGGGGGGTGAAGGGGGAGGGGGGTGGGGGGGAGAGGGGGGGGGTGAAGGGGAGGGGGAGAGGGGGGGTAAAAGGGAGGGGGAGGGGGGAGGGGCTATCGGGGTGCCGATGGCAGTGGAGTCACGGCCGGAGTGATACATGCTCGCAGGGAAAGTTGATTGGGCGTTTGGTGTCCCGTTGATAACATTCGCCACGAAAGCAGCGAACTCATCAACTAGACACGAAGCCATTTCTTTCTTTACCAGGCAAAGCCCGCACTCAACGTTCACACCACCAAGTCCCATCGCAAGGGACAAACACACGCGAATAGGCACACACAAAATCATTATTTAGTTTTTGACCGCATGAACCTGGGAACTCAATGTCCCTGTGCGGTACGAACACCCATAGCGAGTTCTAGGCGGTGGGTGGGTGGCCAGCACGACACGCCCGGTGGCGGTGTTTACACCCCGTGCCAGGTACTCATTTGAGGCTGAGTCGACCTAGGGGAGTAGCCCCGACCGCTCCGTCATCCACGGAACCCACGGGCTCGCTCGCGACGGCAGCTTGCCTAACCAGCGTCCCGACGCTCCCTCCTCCAGCCCGGCCATCGGTCACGTCCACTGACGGTCATTCCCGCCAGCGGCGGCGGCGGAAATTCCACGTTCCTGTGGCGGGGGAACGGTTCGTCCAAACGGCGGCCACATTGGTGCAGTGGCTACGTAGCCGGGTTAGTTGGGGAGTTGAGTCGCAGAGCGGCGAGCTCATGGTCGCGATGTCACTCACCCAGAATGTGGAATGGTCCTTTCCACAAAACGACTCCATGGTGAGACCAGCTCCTCCACCTCCACCAGCAGGCCTTGGTCGCTCTGACACCTCCACCAGGAGGCCTGGGTCTCTCTGACACCTCCACCAGGAGGGCCTTTGTCTCTCCGATCACCTCCACCAGGAGGGACTGGGTCTCTCTGATCACCTCCACCAGGAGGCCTTGGTCTCTCTGACACCCTCCACCAGGAGGCCTGGGTCTCTCTGATCACCTCCACCAGGAGGCCTTGGTCTCTCCGATCACCTCCACCAGGAGGACTGGGTCTCTC
Organism: Lampetra planeri; assembly: GCF_965212315.1. Lineage (NCBI taxonomy): Eukaryota > Metazoa > Chordata > Hyperoartia > Petromyzontiformes > Petromyzontidae > Lampetra > Lampetra planeri. The sequence goes on from NC_136164.1 coordinate 3,319,420, forward strand.
TGATCACCTCCACCAGGAGGCCTTGGTCTCTCTGACACCTCCACCAGGAGGCCTTGATCACCTCCTGCAGAAGATGACACAGCTTATAAATACCGAGAGCAAACGGTGTGTGTACGTGTGTGTGTGTAAGTTTGTGTGTACGTGTGTGTGGTGTGCGTGTGTGTGTGTACGTATACGTGTGTGTGTGTGCGTGTGTGTGTGTACGTATGTGTGAGTGTGCGTGTGTGTAGGTGTGTACGTGTGTGTACGTATGTGTGTGTACGTGTGTGTGCATACGTGTGTGTGTGTACGTGTGTGTGTGTACGTGTGTGTGTGTACGTGTGTGAGTGTGTGTACGTGTGTGAGTGTGTGTACGTGTGTGAGTGTGCGTGTAGTGTAGCGGTTAGCGCACACTCCACTCCGAACCCGGCGACCCGAGTTCGATTCCCGCTCACGGCCAACACCAGTGACGATTATTTGAACCGGTCCTGGGCCTCCCCTAGGTCGACTCAGCCTCAAATGACGACCCGGTTCGGGTGTGTGGTAAACATCGCCACTGGGGAGACAAAGGCAGCCGAGCGTGGTGCTGGCCACCCACCCACCCCCTCGTGTTCCGTGCCGACCTTCACGGCTGTTAGCTAACAGCACTTGCCCCAGCAGTCTGCTAAAAGGCTATCGGGGGGATCTTTGCTTGTGTGTGCCAGTGGCCTTCATGCGTGCGGTGGAGGAGGCTCGTGAAGGACGCCGCTGGGCAGTTGGAGGCGGTCGCCCTCCAGCAACAGCGGAAAGTGGAGGGGCGACGCTCACAACAACGAGCCGAGCGGATGAAACGCAGCGAGTTGCATCTGCCAGTCATCACGTGACACGTGGTTGTGTCACGTGACCTCCTGCCAGCAAGTCTGCTGAAGGCTACACGGGGGTTCTTGTACGTAGAACTTCTTTCGCACCGTACGCAGCCAACCGCGCTAATCGGAGGTGCGGGGCGGGGGGGGGGCAACACACTACAAACAAGAAGCAGTTCTAAAGAAACGAGTTTTTCAATGTAGACGATTTTAAAGTGCACAGCTCCCAGCGGCTTCCTAATATAGGTAGGGAAGAGCGTTCCAGACGGCCGCTGAAGCAACGATAACGACGACGCCGATGCGGCAGCGACCGCCGTCTGATTCGATGGCCAAAATCTGCCGCCGCCGCTGTGAAGTTGCGCGGTGGTGGAGTGGTGACGATTCGGATGTGAGGAGTGTGCAGGGCAATGTGTTCAGCACCCTCGATTGTAGAACAGATTGTTAACGCAGCGCTGCGTGTTGGCGGCACGCACCACGTGGAGTCGGGTTTATATATAAAAAAGAAAACATTTCGCAATAACGATTACATTTCCTGGTCAGAAAATCTTGCGAGGCGTTGGTGGCGGTGGTTGTGGTGGTTGTGGGGGCGGTGGTGGTGGCGGTGGTGGTTGTGGTGTTTGTGGGGGCGGTGGTGGCGGTGGTTGTGGGGGCGGTGGTGGTGTTTGTGGGGGCGGGTGGTGGTTGTGGGGGTGGTGGCGGTGGCCGTGGCGGTGGTGCCGGTGGTGGTTGTGGCGGCGGTGGTGGTGGTTGCGGTGGCGGCGCGTCAACATCAGTTCTCGTGATGTCGAACCAGTGGGGAGAGTCGAGCGTCTATGCGAGCGGCTGAACGTGACGGAGCTTTGACCGTCTGTTGCCGTACAGCAGCACCCAGCCTGGTGGCCATCGGCTGCTCCGTGCCCCAAAGGCAGATTTCACTCCTCGTGCCCTCGACTCGACCTCACGGTTCCTCGATTCGACGGAACCCCAAATCGACGGTCATCGTCCACCGTTGTTTTAGCAAGCCTCGGCAGACTGAATAAGCCATTGAATCGCGTCAAACTTGGCGGCAGGGTCCATTAAAGACCGATAAAAACACGGCCACCGATCCAAGTTGAGGCCAAGGAGCCGGTGGGTTACGCTGCACCGGTGCGCCGCCAATACGTCCGTGCGTGTCAACCTTCCTAGCGGGGCAGGGGAGCAGAGAGAGGTGAGGATGCGATGGATGGGCGAGAGGAGAGAGAGAGAGAGATGGATCGGCTGGCAGCTGGCGAGTAGGAGGGGAAGCGCTGGAGAAGCGTGGGCCAGGCCGACGGGGTGAGGGGATGGAGGAGGCCGCATCTGGGCGTCGACGCTGCTGCGACTGTTGCGGCTGCACGGAGCGGAGTCTGTTTTCACAGTGGGCGGGGTTTAGACTGGGGGTGGCCTCACGTGGGTCACGTGGTGTACGGGAGGCTTGGGCTGGCTGAGAGAGAGGGAGTCTAAGCCTGCCACCACTGCGGCGCGGTGGTTCAGAGAAGACGTGGACCGAAGTGGCACGGGATGTGAGTGGAGCCGAGTGGACTTGGCGATGACCTCCAGCCGAGGCGTCAAGGTCGGCCTCTGTGTGGGGGGGCGTCAACGCGAGGCGCCCGGGGCCCACGTGCCAGAGGTCGCAACCGGGAACCCGATACCCGTACCCTACCCGATACCCTACCCGATACCCGGCTACCCGTACCCGGCCGGGTATGGGTACGGGTACCCATTTGCGACCCTGGTGCGGCCGGGTACGGGTACGGGTAAGGAATCAAAACCCGTTTGCGACCTCTGCCACGTGCCCTGCCAGCGAGCCATCAAAGTGCACCTGGCCTGGCACAAGCCCCGCGGTGACGTCAATGCCATTCGGTGGAGAACGGCGGCGGGTGGCATTGGTGGCAGCACGCAGGGGGGGAGGGTGGGGGGAGGGAGGGAGGGTGGGGGGAGGGAGGGAGGGTGGGGGGAGGGAGGGGGAGGGGAAGGGGAGGGGAGGGGGAGGGGAGGGGGGAGGGGAGGGGGGAGGGGAGGGGGGAGGGGGGAGGGGAGGAGGGAGGGGGATGGAGGAGGGGCGTCACCACGGCAACGGCACGTGCGTGCCGCAGGTCTCCACTGGAGCGAGGCGACACGGCAGAGCGAGCGATGTGAGAGCGAGTTTGTGATCACTATCGGATCTTTATTGATCCTGAAGGATGAGTTTGTGATCACTATCGGATCTTTATTGATCCTGAAGGATGAGTTTGTGATCACTATCGGATCTTTATTGATCCTGAAGGATGAGTTTGTGATCACTATCGGATCTTTATTGATCCTGAAGGATGAGTTTGTGATCACTATCGGATCTTTATTGATCCTGAAGGAATCCGAGTTTGTGATCACTATCGGATCTCTATTGATCCTGGAGGAATCCGAGTTTGTGATCACTATCGGATCTTTATTGATCCTGAAGGAATCCGAGTTTGTGATCACTATCGGATCTTTATTGATCCTGGAGGAATCTGAGTTTGTGATCACAATCGGATCTTTATTGATCCTGGAGGAATCTGAGTTTGTGATCACTATCGGATCTCTATTGATCCTGGAGGAATCAGAGTTTGTGATCACAATCGGATCTCTATTGATCCTGGAGGAATCCGATGAGCTATGAAGCTCATGATTATATTTTACTCCACAAATGTCCAGAGGATGTCACGGGGGTCGGAACGAACCAACAACGAACAGAGTCACGACACACCAGACAGTGCGGGTCTCGGGGAGGTGAGCTAAAAATAGTGATGATGATGATGATGGTGTTTATTGTACCACCAGGTAAAGCCCCCCGAGATACGTATCTGACGTTTCAGAAGCCACCACCACCACCACCACGTGGAAGCCAGCGACGTGCGGTCAGGCGAGGCACGGCCTCACCTGCCGTACGAAAAGTAACAAAATAATAAAATAAAAATGTAGATTTTTGTTTTCTGACCTCCCTTCCGCTGATCGGTGTTACGTCATTTCTGCGTGATGCCAATCGGTTTTAAAGTCAAAATCGCCAAATGTGCGGAGCTCCACTGCAAGTACCGGGAGAGGGGAGAGGCAGAGAGACAGAGAGACAGAGAGATAGAGAGACAGAGACACAGAGAGACAGAGAGACAGAGACACAGAGAGACAGAGACACAGAGACAGAGAGACAGAGACACAGAGACAGAGAGACAGAGACAGAGAGACACAGACACAGAGAGAGAGACAGAGACACAGAGACACAGACACACAGAGACACACAGAGAGACAGAGACACAGAGACACAGAGACACACAGAGAGACACAGAGAGACACACAGAGACACACAGAGACACACAAAGAGACAGAGACACAGAGACACAGAGAGACACAGAGACACAGAGACACACAGAGACACAGAGACACACAGACACACAGAGAGACAGAGACACAGAGACACACAGAGACACAGAGACACACAGAGACGAGAGGCAGCTGTGAGCTCAGCAACCTCCCCGCTGGTTGCGCAACCCATCAGACGCTGGGTGGAGCGTGGGCGATAAGCGCGCGCCTGCTACTACTATCTCTCTGTGATGATGGCAATCGTACAGAAATGACGCTTACAGCACAGATCAGAGGAAAAATCTATTTTAAAAAATCGTAGCAGCACCTCCCTGCTGGGAGCTCTTCATCAGGCAGCAGTGGCCGTGGTCTCTCTACTGCTGGATGAAGGCAATCCCCTCCAACTCGGGAGCCACCACCAGCTGCTGCTGATTCCATCTTCGCTCCGTCTCCACGACGGGCGTGCCTCTCGCTCGCTCACGTCCCTCGCGGAGACGGAGCGATTAGCGCGCTTGGCTACATTACGGTGCGAAAGAAGTTCAACGTAAATACATACAAACTACTTTACACTACACTATACACTACACTATACACTACACTATACACTACACTATACACTACACTATAAACTACACTATACACTACACTATACACTACACTATACACTACACTACACTATACACTACACTACACTATACACTACACTACACAACTATACACTACACTATACACTACACTATACACTACACTATACACTACACTATACACTACACTATACACTACACTACACTATACACTACACTATACTATACACTACACTATACACTACACTATACACTACACTATACTATACACTACACTATACACTACACTATACACTACACTACTATACACTATACTATACACTACACTATACACTACACTATACACTACACTACTATACACTACACTATACACTACACTATACACTACACTACTATACACTATACTATACACTACTCTATACACTACACTATACACTACACTATACATTCAACTACACACTACACGTTCGATCAACGTTGGCTGAACGTTGGGTGAACGTTGGGTGAATGTTGGGTCAACTTTGGGCCAGTGTTGGGGGCAAGTTCTGTGAGCGAGTATCGGAACCCACGCAGGCCGGCACAAAGACAAAGATGCCCCGTGTAGCCTCAACATGCGGTAGGGGCAAGTGCTGTTAGGGAGCAGCACCTTTTAAGGCAGACACGGCACACAAACAAAGACAAAGATCCCCCGTGTAGCCTTAACAGGCGGTAGGGGCAAGTGCTGTTAGCGAGTAGCACCTATAAAGGCCGGCACGGCACACGAGGAGGTAGGTGGCCAGCACCACGCCCGGCCGCCTTTGTCTCCCCAGTGGCGATGTTTATACAGCACACCAGCTACTCATTTGAGGCTGAGTCGACATAGGGGAGGCCCGGGACCGGTTCAAATAATCGTCACTTGTGGTGTTGGCCGTGAGCGGGAATCGAACTCGGGTCGCCGGGTTCGTAGCGCAGCGCAGCGCAGCGCTAAAAACTACACTACCGCTCCCCACACACGGCATAACACACACACACTCACAATACAACCACACACACAACCACACACACACTCACAACACAACCACACACACACACTCACAACACAGCCACACACACACTCACAACACAACCACACACACACACAACACAGCCACACACACACAATACAACACACACACTGACAACACACACTCACAACACACGCACACACTCACAACACACTCACACACTCACAACCACACACACAACTCACACTCACAACACACTCACAACCACACACACACATCACACACACTCACAACACTCACAACCACACACACGCTCACAACACTCACATACTCACACAATAACAACCACACACACACGCTGACAAGTCACAACACAACCACACACACACACTCACAACACACTCACAACACACTCACACAATAACAACCACACACACACTCACAATACAACCACACACACAACACAACCACACTCACAACACACACACTCACACAATAACAACCACACACTCACAACACAACCACACACACAACAGAACCACACACACTGACAGCCACCACACACACACACCACACACACACTGATCACACACTCACACATCACACACACACATCACACACATACACTGATCACACACTCACACATCACACACATCACACACACACTGATCACACACTCGCACATCACACACATGCATCACACACACACTGATCACACACAAACTGATCACACACACACATCACACACACACTGATCACACACACACCACACACACACATAACCACACACACCACACATCACACACACACCACACACATCACACACACCACACACACACAACACACACACATCACACACACCACACACACATCACATCACACACACATCACACACATCACACGCACACACCACACACACCACACACACACATCACACACATCACACACCACACGTGTCACACATCACACACACACACATCACACACACACCACACACACACATCACACACACACCACACACACACAGCACACACCCTGATCACACCACACACACATCACACACACACACACAACACACACACACAGCACACACCCTGATCACATCACACACACACATCACACACACACCACACATCACACACATCACGCACACACACCACACACACACCACACCACACACACCACACACATCACGCACACCACACACACCCCACACACATACACCACACACACCACACACACCACACGTGTCACACACACACATTACACACACGCCCCACACACACACACCACACACACCACACACACATCACACCACATACACACATCACACACACCACACACACACACCACACACACCACACACACACACCACACACACATCACACACACACACCACACACACACCACACATCACACACACACACCACACACACACCACACACACACCACACACACCACACACACACACACCACACACACACACCACACACACCACACACACACACACCACACACACACCACACACACACCACACACACACACCACACACACATCACACACACACACACACACCACACATCACACACACACCACACACACACCACACACACACCACACACACCACACACACACACACCACACACACCACACACACACACCACACACACCACACACACACACACCACACACACACCACACACACACACACCACACACACACCACACACACCACACACACATCACACCACATACACACATCACACACACCACACGTGTCACACACACACCACACACACCACACACACACACCACACACACATCACACACACACACCACACACACACCACACATCACACACACACACCACACACACACCACACACACACCACACACACCACACACACACACACCACACACACACACCACACACACCACACACACACACACCACACACACACCACACACACACCACACACACACACCACACACACATCACACACACACACACACACCACACATCACACACACACCACACACACACCACACACACACCACACACACCACACACACACACACCACACACACCACACACACACACCACACACACCACACACACACACACCACACACACACCACACACACACACACCACACACACACCACACACACCACACACACATCACACCACATACACACATCACACACACCACACGTGTCACACACACACCACACACACCACACACACACACCACACACACATCACACACACATCACACACACACATCACACACACACATCACACACCACACGTGTCACACATCACACACACACATCACACACACCACACACACACCACACACACACCACACACACACCACACACACACCACACACATCACCTCCACGTGGGCCAACGCAGTGCGACGAGACGACAGCAGCAGCCTCCTCCTGTCTCTCCCCCCGGCTCCTCCTGACTCCTTCTCCTCCCTGCTGACTCCTGCTGACTCTCCTCCTCCTCCTCCCACTGTAGCTGAGCGCAGCGGCAGGAGGAGGGGGAGGGGAGGAGGAGGAGGGAGGAGGAGGAGGGGGAGGAGGAGGAGGGGGGAGGAGGAGGGGGAGGAGGAGGGGGGGAGGGGAGGGGGTTGATTCTGCGTCATCATCCCCGGGTCGCCGCGCGTCCTGCAGTCCCTCCCCTTCCTCGCCCCATCATCGCGATCAGCCAGCACACAGACAAAGACCCCCCGTGTAGCCTCGACAGACTGGTGGGGCAAGTGCTGTAAGCGAGCATCACACGTGACACACAGACAAAGATCCCCCGTGTAGCCTCGACAGACTGGTGGGGCAAGTGCTGTAAGCGAGCATCACACGTGACAGACAGACAAAGATCCCCCGTGTAGCCTCAGCAGACTGTTGGGGCAAGTGCTGTAAGCGAGCATCACATGTGAGACACACACACAGACAAAGATCCCCCATGTAGCCTCAGCAGACTGTTGGGGCAAGTGCTGTAAGCGAGCATCACATGTGAGACACAGAGATTCACACCCCGTCCGTGCGTGACCCACCAACCCTCGCTGCTCCCTCCACAGTCGGGCGCCACGGTGGCTGTGAGATGTTAACGACCTCGCCTGATGTACAGGAGGATCGTGGGTTCGATCCCGACCCAGCCGCTGCTGCTGTATATTTGGAGTTTGCGTGTCTCTCTCTGCGTCTCTCTCTCTGCGTCTCTCTCTCTCTGCGTGTGTCTCTCTTTCTCTGCGTGTCTCTCTCTGCGTGTCTCTCTCTGCGTGTCTCTCTCTCTGCGTGTCTCTCTCTCTGCGTGTCTCTCTCTCTGCGTGTCTCTCTCTCTCTGCGTCTCTCTCTCTCTGCGTGTCTCTCCCTCTCCCCGTGGTCGCGTGGATTGTTTTTCTCCGACTCCTGCGGCGTTTCCCCTCCGCACTTCGAATCAACAGCGCGCGGTTTGAGTCATCTGGCTGTTGCTGCTGCTGTACACCCCCACGTGGTGGTGGTGATGATGACACTTCGTTGAGAGGTCATCGGTGACAGTCGGCTGGCTTCTGAAAAAGAGTTCCACAGTTTCAGTGGGGCCCCGTGCCTGGTAAAAAAATAAAACTAAAACAAAGTGCCATGTTTGGTGTGTTGTTGAGTTGACTTCTGAATGATTGCAGAGCACGTGTAAGGCCCAGGCCAACAGCACTTGCTACGCGCGCTCTCGACGTTTGCCCCAGGAGTGTCGGATTTCCCCGAGGCTTTCAGATTGCACGGAGTCGAGTCGCATTGTGCACCACACAACTCAGCCTCACACCCCTTTTTTACGATCAGTTGAAACAAGAAGATGCTCGGTGTAGTCGGCACTTTGCTTCGTTCATGATTTCGTAATTTTTTTTTACATTTTTAAACTTTGCTTTATGTAAACCCCCACCTCTCGCTCACTCTCTCGCTCACTCTCTCGCTCTCTCTCTCGGTCACTCTCGCTCTCTCTCACTCGCTCTCTCTCGCGCTCACTCTCTCGCTCACTCTCTCACTCTCTCTCTCGCTCACTCTCTCGCTCTCTCTCTCGCTCTCTCTCGTTCTGCACGCAGCATCACCCCTCCTGCCGTGGCGTCAACAACGAGCCAGAACAAAGAGCCCCCAGGTAGCCTTGGGAGGCTTCGTGGGGCAAGTGTCGTCTTTGTCTAACCCCCCCCCCACCCCTTTGCGACGTTTACCGCACACGGCCACGAGGTGCCAATTTGAGGCTGAGTGTACCTAGGGGAGGGGGCCCAGGACCGGTCCAGGTGATTGTGGCCGCTGAGCGGGAACCGAATTCTCGCCGGGTTCGGAGCGCGGCGCGCTAACCACTGCGCCACCGCTCCCCCCACACCATCAACACACAAACACACACACAGGCACATTAACACACACACACACACATTAACACACACACACACACTATCAACACAAACACACGCACATCAACACACAAACACACACACATTTACACACACCATTAACACACACACATTAACGCACAAACACACATCAACACACAAACACACACACATCAACACACAAACACACACATTACCACACACATCAACACATACGCAGATTAACACACACACATCAACACACAAACACACACACCATCAACACACAACACACACACACATCAACACACAGACACACACCATCAACACACAAACACACACACCTACACACATCTACACACACACATTAACACACACACATCAACAACCACACACACACATCAACACACAGTCACATTCATCAAGTTCAAGTTCATTTATTAGGTATAGCCCTGTGAGCCATTCGGCTCTTGAATCGGGTGCAACCGCAACAAACAAAAAACAAAACATGACCAAAAAACATCTTAAAGTGACTATGTGACTGAGTGCGAACAGAAAATCCAAGAAAAGACAGCAAAATTTTGCATGTTCAGGAAGGGAACTCACATTCCGTGCATAGCAACCCGCGCCGGACGGTAAAGGCGCGACCCTGAAACTGCGCATCGAGGGCCCTGCTGGCGGATACGTCTCCTCCACTCGACCGAGCTCCAGGGAGCCTCGCGTGAGGGCACCCCGCACAGTTTTTGGCCTACTTCTCCCATATTGGCCAGTCGTCTGTAACCAATCAAGGACAAAGATCCCCCGTGTAGCCTTAACAGACTGTTGGGGCAAGTGCTGTTGCGCGAGTAGCAGCACCTGTGAAGGCTACCGGCGCTGTGGCCAGCACCACGCCCGGCCGCCTTTGTCTCTCCCCCCGTGGCGATGTTTGTTACACACCGCGCCGGGTAGTCATTTGAGGCTGAGTCGACCTAGGGGAGGCCCAGGACCGGTTCAGATATTCGTCACCGATGTTGACCGTGAGCAGGAATCGAACTCGGGTCGCCAGGTTGGTAGCGCAGCGTAGCGCTAACAACTGCACCACCGCTCCCCATCACCACCACCACCAACAACAACCGCCGTTCACTACGAGGAGTCGGTGACATAACCACGGCGCCTGTGCCAGGCTAGGTGCACTCCGAGGCCACGTGAAGTGTCGAAGGCTCGCTACTGGCGGCAGGAGGTCACGGGACAGACCCAGCAGGTGCCATGGGTTGACAGACTGAGATGACCGGCAGATGCACCACCAGCTGTATCCCCCACTGTGCCGACTTGCTGTTGTATCTGCCCGGCGTGCCACTCGTTGTTGTGAGCGTCGCTCCTCTGCCCTCCGTTGTTGCTGGAGGGCGACTGCCTCCAGCTGCCCAGCAGCAGCAGCGTCCTTCACGAGCCTCCTCCTCCACAGAGGCCGAACTTGACACCGCTCCTACCGGTCATCGGAAAGTCCACTCAGCTCCCATACACCCACACAAACACCCATACACACACGCACACACCCATACACCCAAACAACACAACAACAACCGCCATTCGCCACTAAGTGGCGGTGACGTTACCACAACGCTTGTGCCAGGCCATGTGCACCTTGAAGCCACGTGAAGTGTCGAACGCCCGCTGGCAGGAGGTCACGGGGCAGACCCTGCAGGTGCCACGGGTCGACTGACTGAGATGACCGAGATGATGCACCACCTGTACCCCCTACTGTGCCAACTTGCTGTGCTTTAGCCACCCGGCGCTCCGCTCGTTGTTGTGAGCGTCGCTCCTCCGCCCTCCGTTGTTGCTGGAGGGCGACTGCCTCCAACTGCCCAGTAGCGTCCTTCACGAGCCTCCTCCACAGAGGCCGATCTTGACACCGCTGGTACCAGTCATCGGCAAGTCCACTCAGCTCCACGTCCTCCTGTACCACATCACTCCATCTCTTCTCTAGCCCGTGCCGCGCCCGTTTAGCCCTCGATCCGGCCGAACAAAAGCTGTTTAGGCATGCGGTGGCTGGGCATGCGGGCTACATGACCCAGCCAACGCAGCCTTGCCTGCCGGAGGAGCTCACCGATGGGACTTTGCCCAGATCTTTCACGGATTTGTGAGCTCCTCACACAATCCAGCCTGGTTAAACCCAGGATGGATCGTAGGCAGGCCAGCCTAAATGTTTCTAACCGGCGAAGATGCTCCACCAGGGGGGTCCACGTTTCGCAAGCGTAGATAAGGGAGGGAATGACCGTGGCTGAGAAGACCCGAAGCTTCGTGCGGAGCGACAGACCAGGTAGCTTCCACACACCGTTACGCAACCGATGGAAAGATATGCCGCTCGACTGATTCGGAGTGAGACCTCTGCTGTTAAATCGGAGCCGGTCATGAGCACACTGCCCAGGTATGGGGAACTTGACACTCTCTCCGCAACTGCCCCACACCCACACACGCACACACATCCACCCACACACCAACACACACGCGGTGTATTCTCTGTACACGCGTTACATCTCGTGGCATTTGCCCACAGTCTTACAACATTCCTGTGTCCACATGGCACCAGAGAGCGCTCCTTGCTTTCAAATCTATTTTGTTATGATTCCCGTTAGATCTGTGGGTTGTGGGGAGTGGTACTGGGGTGTGTGTGTGTCTGTGTGTTGTGGGGAGTGGTAGTGGTGTGTGTGTGTTTGTGTCTGTGTGTTGTGAGGAGTGGTAGTTGTGTGTGTGTCTCTGTGTGTTGTGGGGAGTGGTAGTGGTGTGTGTGTGTCTGTGTGTTGTGGGGAGTGGTAGTGGTGTGTGTGTCTGTGTGCTGTGGGGAGTGGTAGTGGTGTGTGTGTCTGTGTGTTGTGGGGAGTGGTAGTTGTGTGTGTGTGTCTGTGTGTTGTGGGGAGTGGTAGTTGTGTGTGTGTCTGTGTGTGTTGTGGGGATTGGTAGTGGTGTGTGTGTGTCTGTGTGTTCTAGGGAGTGGTAGTGGTGTGTGTGTGTCTGTGTGTTGTGGGGAGTGGTAGTGGTGTGTGTGTCTGTGTGCTGTGGGGAGTGGTAGTGGTGTGTGTGTCTGTGTGTTCTAGGGAGTGGTAGTGGTGTGTGTGTGTCTGTGTGTTCTAGGGAGTGGTGTGTGTGTGTATCTGTGTGTTGTGGGGAGTGGTAGTGGTGTGTGTGTCTGTGTGCTGTGGGGAGTGGTAGTGGTGTGTGTGTGTGTGTCTGTGTGTTGTGGGAAGTGGTAGTGGTGTGTGTGTGTCTGTGTGTTCTAGGGAGTGGTAGTGGTGTGTGTGTGTGTGTGTCTGTGTGTTGTGGGAAGTGGTAGTGGTGTGTGTGTGTCTGTGTGTTCTAGGGAGTGGTAGTGGTGTGTGTGTGTCTGTGTGCTGTGGGGAGTGGTAGTGGTGTGTGTGTCTGTGTGTTCTAGGGAGTGGTAGTGGTGTGTGTGTGTGTCTGTGTGTTCTAGGGAGTGGTGTGTGTGTGTATCTGTGTGTTGTGGGGAGTGGTAGTGGTGTGTGTGTCTGTGTGCTGTGGGGAGTGGTAGTGGTGTGTGTGTGTGTGTCTGTGTGTTGTGGGAAGTGGTAGTGGTGTGTGTGTGTCTGTGTGTTCTAGGGAGTGGTAGTGGTGTGTGTGTGTCTGTGTGTTGTGGGGAGTGGTAGTGGTGTGTGTGTGTCTGTGTGTTGTGGGGAGTGGTAGTGGTGTGTGTGTGTCTGTGTGTTGTGGGGAGTGGTAGTGGTGTGTGTGTGTCTGTGTGTTGTGGGGAGTGGTAGTGGTGTGTCTGTGTGTGTTGTGGGGAATGGTACCGGTGTGTGTGTGTTGTCTAAAGTGGTACCCGAGTTCATAATAAAGGTTTTTGGTATTCTTTGGGTCCTTCAGTAAAGTCACATTGGTAGGTTCAAAGAAAATAACAAAAAATAACAACGACGACGTTTCGATCGCAACACAAGCGGTCGCCATCGGGAGGAAAAACAAAGAGGGGGAAAGCTGCTGAGGCTGACGGGTTTAAAGGTTTAAAATGAGTGTAGCCCAAGGCCATAAACTAAGTGGGCGGGGCTCGTGATGTTAATGTGATAGATTAGCATGTTAATGTGAGAGATTAGCATGTTAATGTGAGAGATTAGCATGTTAATGGGAGATATTAGCATGTTAATGTGATAGATTGGCATGGTGATGCGAGAGATTAGCATGTTAATGTGAGAGATTAGCATGTTAATGTGAGAGATTAGTGTGTTAATGTGATATATTAGCATGTTAATATGAGAGATTAGCATGTTAATGTGAGAGATTAGCATGTTAATGTGATAGATTAGCATGTTAATGTGATATATTAGCATGTTAATGTGAGAGATTAGCGTGTTAATGTGATATTTTAGCGTGTTAATGTGAGAGATTAGCATGTTAATGTGATAGATTAGCAAGTTAATGTGAGAGATTAGCGTGTTAATGTGAGAGATTAGCATGTTAATGTGAGAGATTAGCGTGTTAATGTGATATGTTAGCATGTTAATGTGAGAGATTAGCATGTTAATGTGAGAGATTAGCGTGTTAATGTGAGAGATTAACATGTTAATGTGACAGATTAGCGTGTTAATGTGATGGATTAGCGTGTTAATGTGAGAGATTAGCGTGTTAATGTGATATATTAGCATGTTAATGTGATATATTAGCATGTTAATGTGAGAGATTAGCATGTTAATGTGATAGATTAGCATGTTAATGTGATAGATTAGCATGTTAATGTGAGAGATTAGCATGTTAATGTGATAGATTAGCATGTTAATGTGATAGATTAGCATGTTAATGTGAGAGATTACCGTGTTAATGTGAGAGATTAGCGTGTTAATGTGATATATTAGCATGTTAATGTGATAGATTAGCAAGTTAATGTGAGAGATTAGCATGTTAATGTGATAGATTAGCATGTTAATGTGAGAGATTAGCGTGTTAATGTGATAGATTAGCGTGTTAATGTGATATGTTAGCGTGTTAATGTGATATGTTAGCATGTTAATGTGATATATTAGCGTGTTAATGTGATAGATTAGCGTGTTAATGTGATATGTTAGCAAGTTAATGTGAGAGATTAGCGTGTTAATGTGAGAGATTAGCATGTTAATGTGATAGATTAGCAAGTTAATGTGAGAGATTAGCATGTTAATGTGAGAGATTAGCATGTTAATGTGACAGATTAGCGTGTTAATGTGATAGATTAGCGTGTTAATGTGAGAGATTAGCGTGTTAATGTGATATATTAGCATGTTAATGTGATATATTAGCGTGTTAATGTGATAGATTAGCGTGTTAATGTGATAGATTAGCGTGTTAATGTGATAGATTAGCATGTTAATGTGAGAGATTAGCATGTTAATGTGAGAGATTAGCATGTTAATGTGATATATTAGCGTGTTAATGTGATAGATTAGCAAGTTAATGTGAGAGATTAGCATGTTAATGTGAGAGATTAGCATGTTAATGTGAGAGATTAGCATGTTAATGTGATAGATTAGCAAGTTAATGTGAGAGATTAGCATGTTAATGTGAGAGATTAGCATGTTAATGTGACAGATTAGCGTGTTAATGTGATAGATTAGCGTGTTAATGTGAGAGATTAGCGTGTTAATGTGATATATTAGCATGTTAATGTGATATATTAGCGTGTTAATGTGAGAGATTAGCGTGTTAATGTGATAGATTAGCGTGTTAATGTGATAGATTAGCATGTTAATGTGAGAGATTAGCATGTTAATGTGAGAGATTAGCATGTTAATGTGATATATTAGCGTGTTAATGTGATAGATTAGCAAGTTAATGTGAGAGATTAGCATGTTAATGTGAGAGATTAGCATGTTAATGTGAGAGATTAGCATGTTAATGTGAGAGATTAGCATGTTAATGGGAGAGATTAGCATGTTAATGGGAGATCGCAGAGCAAGCAACGTCGAGCTCGCCACGCGAGGTGGCTGTTAGTGGGAAATTTAACCTGTTTCATGTAAAATCCTAGAGCCGAAACTAGCTAACATCGGAAGGTGGTAGGATGGGAACATCACAGCCAGTAATGACTTAAACTTGTGTCTGTGGATGGCTTCATGAACGAATCTTTGTTGATAGCCAGTGGGTTTTCAAAGTACCTTCGTCTTAGAGAAATCAATTTCGTGTGAGCCCACCGCATTACAACAATGATCAGCCACGGCCGAGGTATTGGTCCTACCGTGTTTCAGATCTGCCTTGTGTTCACGAACACGGTCCGAGACATGTCGCTTAGTTTCCCCAATGTAACTGCTGCCGCAGACACAGCTTAGTTTGTAGACGCCGGGGTATTGCATTTCAGGGAACATCCTTCACAGATGGGATCAGATCATGAATTTTACGTACCCTGTTAAATCGAACCTGGATATTGCGTTTACTCATGATTTTGGAGATCTTTTTGGCGACCCCTGCTATGTATGGCAAGGTGATGGCTAATCCTGCTTAATGCACGGGCATAATATGACTTTGAAACCCCCCACCCACCTCCTACACATTTCACAAACAGTGACTAATCCTATATCTGCATTTTCCATACATATGCTAAATTCCTCTTGATATGCAAATTCCTTTGTCAAGGCGCTCTTCCCCCTCCAACCCAGCTTATATACACGCTGCCAAGCTTGGTGGTGTTCATTCAGACGCTGTCTTTCCGACAGACCTGTTCTTCACCTGAGGACGGCTGCTTGCGTTGTGGCCGGAACGTCGTGAGAATTATTTTAATATGTTTTATTTTTATTATTTCATTATTTCTCTTCTACGTGACTTTACCGAAAGAACCAAGAAGATCTTTCCCAACAGTTGGGGTGATAGCTTTACGGATTGTGGAGTCCGCATATCCATTCATCTTGAGAGCTTGGTGTACGTGTTTCAGTTCACTGGCTAGGTGATGGTCGGAAACACATCAAGCTCTGTGGTGTAGAGTTTTGACGAGGGAATTCTTATGGAAAGGTTGGTGGTGGGAGGCAGGTTTAAGATATGCATCTGTATGGGTGGCGTTCCTGCAGTGTCCCATTTAGCCATCTGGTCTCCTTTCAATTACAACATCCAAGAATGGTAGCTTGCCATCCTTTTCCACCTCCATGGTGAATGTGAACGCTGTGTGCATGGAACTGATTATTGTTCTATTTACGCGACTTTACCAAAAGAACCAATAATATGTTGTGGTGAGGCCTAGTCTTGTGCAGAGCCACTGGCCTCGCCTAGATTTCCCAGCCGACCGAGGTGGTACCTTGGCAGGCTGGGCCGCTACATGCTTTGACGCGCGCTTAGCGTAATACTAGAATTATTAAGTGCTAAATTGTGAAACTTCTTTAAAGTTGACGGATGGGAAATACGAATAGCGCTGGCTCACCACTGGGCTTATCGTGTGGTACCTGGGTACTTTTAAAAAACCAAAACCCCACGGTTCGCAAGATAAATCCATCACAAGTTTCGCCCACACACAGATGGACAGAAAAACGTACTTTTATATGTAAAATGAAGAAATGCCATTACCCAACGCGTAATCTATTATACAGCACTGGACTGCAGTGCTGTTGACGGATGTGTCGAGTTTCCGTGAGAGATGGCATCAACTTGGGGAGGCCTTCATCCAGCAGTTGATTTATCATGGCTGATTATGAGTTGAGTATTAAGGGTAATGGTATCAATGCATTCTTCAATTTTGTAGCCCCAGACTACAATCGTAAAAATATTAAATATTCCATCAGCCTTGTGGCCTGCCAAATTCACAGTAATGAGCACAAGTTGTTTACAGACACAATGTCTAGACCCGTTTCAACATTCGGACTCTCATCAGTGAAGTGAACCAGACCGCCAGGATTACCGGAAGTTATATGTGAACGCGCCGCCTCTGAATGAAGTGGTTCTGTTGGTGCAAAAATGCTCAGAACGCTGCTGCGGAGAATTCTTGGCAAGGACAAAACATGACTTGCATTCTGTGAGATAGAGGTACAGCCCTGCAAATGCTTACTCATGCCACTGCTGGATGAAGGGGCCTCCACGCTGAAGCACGTTTCCACGTTTAAAGCAGTCGGCAAACGTCCCGTGACCTATTCGCGCACGGCGTAGCTGTCATTTTGCATCGCCGTCCACGTATCCACCTACACCGCAGTTCCACCCCGACCTCCCCCCCCCCCCCAGTCGAGCCGGCCTCAAACGTCGCACGCTCAGCGCCCGAGACTGAAGTCATCGAGCCGGCGTCGCGAGCCGGCAGGGCCCGGGCGCCGTGCGGTTCGCCACGCGGTCGAGTGGCTCTGGGAAGTCCTCCTCCTCCACGTGGGGCGCGTGGGGGAGACATCACTGCGGACCCACACAGCTGCTGCTGCTGCTGCCAGGGCCCAGGCAAATCATTAATCGCAGCAGAGGCTTACGTGCATTTCATACGCTCGTTGATGCTTCGATTGGGTTGTACATGGATATGTTTGATCCGTGGCACAAGGAATAAATATGGATGCTGAAGACCTTTCGTTTCAAGATGCACCGAAGTAATTGGCTGGACAAATTATCCACTAAATTAATAAGTGCTCGTTTACAAGTACGGATACGGCTCATTATTAAGATTGAGGGGGAAATGATGCAATGTTGTCGAGGTACCGCTGTTTGATGGTCGTACCGGCAACTCGCACAGCACGTGGAGCGAAACGTCGGACATGCAAACACACGGTGCAACCCGAGAAGACATCGAAGTCGTAAATCCTGTCCACGCAGTTTCGAAAAGTCCCTACTCCGTTAACTGTAAGCAATATAACGGTTCCACTGAAAGATTACAGCCAGAGTAAGTTTCTGTAGTCACCGTTTCCTTGTGGACGTATTCCCCCTCCGTGGATTCATGACGGCAGAATGATGATGCAATGGCATCTTCAGGAGCTCTTCCAGAGGAAGCGACAGATGAACATTCTTCTTGGGAGGAAAACCCCCAGTTCGGTGTCTTTATTGTGCAGATATTAGTTCACAAACATCCCCTTTGAATAGTTTTCACAGAGTGGGGCTTTCAAAGCGCACACGCCACAAATGATTTCGATGGCCGAAGAAAATCACTGAAGCGTCGCCTCGTGAGCACTGGGTAATGAAGTCGGTGAAAGAAAAAGTGACTACAGTGCATCACCACACCAGCTGCTAAATAAAGAAAAACTAATAAACAAGTGAAAAGATATTGCCGCTCCACTGATTCGGTGCGAGACCTCTGCTGGTAAATCAGAGCCGGTCATAAGCACACGGCCCCAGGTATGGGGAACGTGACTCCCTCCACAACTGCCCCACACCCACACGCGCACCCACACACACACACACCCACACGCGCACACCCCCACACACACACACACACACCACACACACACACACGCGCGCGGTGTCTTCTCTGCACACGCGTTACATCTCGTGCCGCCGCCACCACCGCGTCTTCTAGTCCGTCGACGCTCCGTGCTGCTGGCGGTGTGCAGCAAGCCCGGCGGAGGATGGCAGCTGGGAGGGGGTGAGGGGAAAGACGCACACAACAACAACAACCGCCATTCGCCACCAAGTGCTGGTGACGTCACCACGGCGCTTGTGCCAGGATAGGTGTACCACGTTGAGGCCACGTGAAGTGTCGAACGCTCGCCGACAGGAGGTCACGGGACAGACCCAGCAGGTGCCATGGGTCGACTGACTGAGACGAGTGGCCGATGCACCACCACCTGCATACCCCCTGTTGTGTCAACTCGCTGCGTTTTAGCCGCCTGGCGCACCGCTCGTTGTTGTGAGCGTTGCTCTTCTGCCCTCCGTCGCTGCCGGAGGGCGACTGCCTCCAGCTGCCCAGTAGCCTCACGGTGCACCTAGCCTGGCACTGCATAACAGCAGCAGCAGCGTCCTTCACGAGCCTCCTCCTCCACAGAGGCCAATCGTGACAGGCCGGTACTGCTCGTCAGCAAGTCCACTCAGCCGCACGTCACCCCGTCTAGCCCGTGTCACCCACTCAATCGCGTCTCTAGCCCGTGTCACCCACTCAATCGCGTCTCTAGCCCGTGTCACCCACTCAATCGCGTCTCTAGCCCGTGTCACCCACTCAATCGCGTCTCTAGCCCGTGTCACCCACTCAATCGCGTCTCTAGCCCGTGTCACCCACTCAATCGCGTCTCTAGCCCGTGTCACCCACTCAATCGCGTCTCTAGCCCGTGTCACCCACTCAATCGCGTCTCTAGCCCGTGTCACCCACTCAATCGCGTCTCTAGCCCGTGTCACCCACTCAATCGCGTCTCTAGCCCGTGTCACTCACCCACCACTCACCAACCCATCTCTTCTCCAGCCCGTGCCGCGCCCGTCAAGTCGCGTCTATCCGGCCGAACAAAATCTCCTTGGACATGCAGTGGCTGGGCATGCAGGTTGCACGACCCAGCTATACAAAGACAAAGATTCCCCGTGTAGCCTTCAGACTTGGGGCGAGTGCTGTTAGAGAGTAGCACCTACACACTCACACCCTTCACCGACCTGACCCTCCAGTGCTGCCCGATTTCCCGACGGCCGAGTCGCTGCCAGCGTCCCACCGCCTCCCAGAGTGGGGGGCAGCCCCCCCCCACCACGTGGTGCAGGAGCCCCCCACCACGTGGTGCAGCTCATCATGGAAGAGGGTGCAGGAGCTCCCCCACATGTTGCAGCAGCTCCCACGTTTTGCAGCATCTCCGCCACGTGGTGCAGCATCTCCGCCACGTGGTGCAGCATCTCCGCCACGTGGTGCAGCATCTCCGCCACGTGGTGCAGCATCTCCGCCACGTGGTGCAGCATCTCCGCCACGTGGTATCGAAGTCGCTGCTGCCACACGTGGCGAGAGAGGCACGCGCACACAGAGACGGCTTCCCGTCCAGGCGGTTGCTGAAAACTCATTTGAAGTGTGTAGAGCCATTACACAGCCTCGTGTAGAGCCATTACACAGCCTCGTGTAGAGCCATTACACAGCCTCGTGTAGAGCCATTACACAGCCTCGTGTAGAGCCATTACACAGCCTCGTGTAGAGCCATTACACAGCCTCGTGTAGAGCCATTACACAGCCTCGTGTAGAGCCATTACACAGCCTCGTGTAGAGCCATTACACAGCCTCGTGTAGAGCCATTACACAGCCTCGTGTAGAGCCATTACACAGCCTCGTGTAGAGCCATTACACAGCCTCGTGTAGAGCCATTACACAGCCTCGTGTAGAGCCATTACACAGCCTCGTGTAGAGCCATTACACAGCCTCGTGTAGAGCCATTACACAGCCTCGTGTAGAGCCATTACACAGCCTCGTGTAGAGCCATTACACAGCCTCGTGTAGAGCCATTACACAGCCTCGTGTAGAGCCATTACACAGCCTCGTGTAGAGCCATTACACAGCCTCGTGTAGAGCCATTACACAGCCTCGTGTAGAGCCATTACACAGCCTCGTGTAGAGCCATTACACAGCCTCGTGTAGAGCCATTACACAGCCTCGTGTAGAGCCATTACACAGCCTCGTGTAGAGCCATTACACAGCCTCGTGTAGAGCCATTACACAGCCTCGTGTAGAGCCATTACACAGCCTCGTGTAGAGCCATTACACAGCCTCGTGTAGAGCCATTACACAGCCTCGTGTAGAGCCATTACACAGCCTCGTGTAGAGCCATTACACAGCCTCGTGTAGAGCCATTACACAGCCTCGTGTAGAGCCATTACACAGCCTCGTGTAGAGCCATTACACAGCCTCGTGTAGAGCCATTACACAGCCTCGTGTAGAGCCATTACACAGCCTCGTGTAGAGCCATTACACAGCCTCGTGTAGAGCCATTACACAGCCTCGTGTAGAGCCATTACACAGCCTCGTGTAGAGCCATTACACAGCCTCGTGTAGAGCCATTACACAGCCTCGTGTAGAGCCATTACACAGCCTCGTGTAGAGCCATTACACAGCCTCGTGTAGAGCCATTACACAGCCTCGTGTAGAGCCATTACACAGCCTCGTGTAGAGCCATTACACAGCCTCGTGTAGAGCCATTACACAGCCTCGTGTAGAGCCATTACACAGCCTCGTGTAGAGCCATTACACAGCCTCGTGTAGAGCCATTACACAGCCTCGTGTAGAGCCATTACACAGCCTCGTGTAGAGCCATTACACAGCCTCGTGTAGAGCCATTACACAGCCTCGTGTAGAGCCATTACACAGCCTCGTGTAGAGCCATTACACAGCCTCGTGTAGAGCCATTACACAGCCTCGTGTAGAGCCATTACACAGCCTCGTGTAGAGCCATTACACAGCCTCGTGTAGAGCCATTACACAGCCTCGTGTAGAGCCATTACACAGCCTCGTGTAGAGCCATTACACAGCCTCGTGTAGAGCCATTACACAGCCTCGTGTAGAGCCATTACACAGCCTCGTGTAGAGCCATTACACAGCCTCGTGTAGAGCCATTACACAGCCTCGTGTAGAGCCATTACACAGCCTCGTGTAGAGCCATTACACAGCCTCGTGTAGAGCCATTACACAGCCTCGTGTAGAGCCATTACACAGCCTCGTGTAGAGCCATTACACAGCCTCGTGTAGAGCCATTACACAGCCTCGTGTAGAGCCATTACACAGCCTCGTGTAGAGCCATTACACAGCCTCGTGTAGAGCCATTACACAGCCTCGTGTAGAGCCATTACACAGCCTCGTGTAGAGCCATTACACAGCCTCGTGTAGAGCCATTACACAGCCTCGTGTAGAGCCATTACACAGCCTCGTGTAGAGCCATTACACAGCCTCGTGTAGAGCCATTACACAGCCTCGTGTAGAGCCATTACACAGCCTCGTGTAGAGCCATTACACAGCCTCGTGTAGAGCCATTACACAGCCTCGTGTAGAGCCATTACACAGCCTCGTGTAGAGCCATTACACAGCCTCGTGTAGAGCCATTACACAGCCTCGTGTAGAGCCATTACACAGCCTCGTGTAGAGCCATTACACAGCCTCGTGTAGAGCCATTACACAGCCTCGTGTAGAGCCATTACACAGCCTCGTGTAGAGCCATTACACAGCCTCGTGTAGAGCCATTACACAGCCTCGTGTAGAGCCATTACACAGCCTCGTGTAGAGCCATTACACAGCCTCGTGTAGAGCCATTACACAGCCTCGTGTAGAGCCATTACACAGCCTCGTGTAGAGCCATTACACAGCCTCGTGTAGAGCCATTACACAGCCTCGTGTAGAGCCATTACACAGCCTCGTGTAGAGCCATTACACAGCCTCGTGTAGAGCCATTACACAGCCTCGTGTAGAGCCATTACACAGCCTCGTGTAGAGCCATTACACAGCCTCGTGTAGAGCCATTACACAGCCTCGTGTAGAGCCATTACACAGCCTCGTGTAGAGCCATTACACAGCCTCGTGTAGAGCCATTACACAGCCTCGTGTAGAGCCATTACACAGCCTCGTGTAGAGCCATTACACAGCCTCGTGTAGAGCCATTACACAGCCTCGTGTAGAGCCATTACACAGCCTCGTGTAGAGCCATTACACAGCCTCGTGTAGAGCCATTACACAGCCTCGTGTAGAGCCATTACACAGCCTCGTGTAGAGCCATTACACAGCCTCGTGTAGAGCCATTACACAGCCTCGTGTAGAGCCATTACACAGCCTCGTGTAGAGCCATTACACAGCCTCGTGTAGAGCCATTACACAGCCTCGTGTAGAGCCATTACACAGCCTCGTGTAGAGCCATTACACAGCCTCGTGTAGAGCCATTACACAGCCTCGTGTAGAGCCATTACACAGCCTCGTGTAGAGCCATTACACAGCCTCGTGTAGAGCCATTACACAGCCTCGTGTAGAGCCATTACACAGCCTCGTGTAGAGCCATTACACAGCCTCGTGTAGAGCCATTACACAGCCTCGTGTAGAGCCATTACACAGCCTCGTGTAGAGCCATTACACAGCCTCGTGTAGAGCCATTACACAGCCTCGTGTAGAGCCATTACACAGCCTCGTGTAGAGCCATTACACAGCCTCGTGTAGAGCCATTACACAGCCTCGTGTAGAGCCATTACACAGCCTCGTGTAGAGCCATTACACAGCCTCGTGTAGAGCCATTACACAGCCTCGTGTAGAGCCATTACACAGCCTCGTGTAGAGCCATTACACAGCCTCGTGTAGAGCCATTACACAGCCTCGTGTAGAGCCATTACACAGCCTCGTGTAGAGCCATTACACAGCCTCGTGTAGAGCCATTACACAGCCTCGTGTAGAGCCATTACACAGCCTCGTGTAGAGCCATTACACAGCCTCGTGTAGAGCCATTACACAGCCTCGTGTAGAGCCATTACACAGCCTCGTGTAGAGCCATTACACAGCCTCGTGTAGAGCCATTACACAGCCTCGTGTAGAGCCATTACACAGCCTCGTGTAGAGCCATTACACAGCCTCGTGTAGAGCCATTACACAGCCTCGTGTAGAGCCATTACACAGCCTCGTGTAGAGCCATTACACAGCCTCGTGTAGAGCCATTACACAGCCTCGTGTAGAGCCATTACACAGCCTCGTGTAGAGCCATTACACAGCCTCGTGTAGAGCCATTACACAGCCTCGTGTAGAGCCATTACACAGCCTCGTGTAGAGCCATTACACAGCCTCGTGTAGAGCCATTACACAGCCTCGTGTAGAGCCATTACACAGCCTCGTGTAGAGCCATTACACAGCCTCGTGTAGAGCCATTACACAGCCTCGTGTAGAGCCATTACACAGCCTCGTGTAGAGCCATTACACAGCCTCGTGTAGAGCCATTACACAGCCTCGTGTAGAGCCATTACACAGCCTCGTGTAGAGCCATTACACAGCCTCGTGTAGAGCCATTACACAGCCTCGTGTAGAGCCATTACACAGCCTCGTGTAGAGCCATTACACAGCCTCGTGTAGAGCCATTACACAGCCTCGTGTAGAGCCATTACACAGCCTCGTGTAGAGCCATTACACAGCCTCGTGTAGAGCCATTACACAGCCTCGTGTAGAGCCATTACACAGCCTCGTGTAGAGCCATTACACAGCCTCGTGTAGAGCCATTACACAGCCTCGTGTAGAGCCATTACACAGCCTCGTGTAGAGCCATTACACAGCCTCGTGTAGAGCCATTACACAGCCTCGTGTAGAGCCATTACACAGCCTCGTGTAGAGCCATTACACAGCCTCGTGTAGAGCCATTACACAGCCTCGTGTAGAGCCATTACACAGCCTCGTGTAGAGCCATTACACAGCCTCGTGTAGAGCCATTACACAGCCTCGTGTAGAGCCATTACACAGCCTCGTGTAGAGCCATTACACAGCCTCGTGTAGAGCCATTACACAGCCTCGTGTAGAGCCATTACACAGCCTCGTGTAGAGCCATTACACAGCCTCGTGTAGAGCCATTACACAGCCTCGTGTAGAGCCATTACACAGCCTCGTGTAGAGCCATTACACAGCCTCGTGTAGAGCCATTACACAGCCTCGTGTAGAGCCATTACACAGCCTCGTGTAGAGCCATTACACAGCCTCGTGTAGAGCCATTACACAGCCTCGTGTAGAGCCATTACACAGCCTCGTGTAGAGCCATTACACAGCCTCGTGTAGAGCCATTACACAGCCTCGTGTAGAGCCATTACACAGCCTCGTGTAGAGCCATTACACAGCCTCGTGTAGAGCCATTACACAGCCTCGTGTAGAGCCATTACACAGCCTCGTGTAGAGCCATTACACAGCCTCGTGTAGAGCCATTACACAGCCTCGTGTAGAGCCATTACACAGCCTCGTGTAGAGCCATTACACAGCCTCGTGTAGAGCCATTACACAGCCTCGTGTAGAGCCATTACACAGCCTCGTGTAGAGCCATTACACAGCCTCGTGTAGAGCCATTACACAGCCTCGTGTAGAGCCATTACACAGCCTCGTGTAGAGCCATTACACAGCCTCGTGTAGAGCCATTACACAGCCTCGTGTAGAGCCATTACACAGCCTCGTGTAGAGCCATTACACAGCCTCGTGTAGAGCCATTACACAGCCTCGTGTAGAGCCATTACACAGCCTCGTGTAGAGCCATTACACAGCCTCGTGTAGAGCCATTACACAGCCTCGTGTAGAGCCATTACACAGCCTCGTGTAGAGCCATTACACAGCCTCGTGTAGAGCCATTACACAGCCTCGTGTAGAGCCATTACACAGCCTCGTGTAGAGCCATTACACAGCCTCGTGTAGAGCCATTACACAGCCTCGTGTAGAGCCATTACACAGCCTCGTGTAGAGCCATTACACAGCCTCGTGTAGAGCCATTACACAGCCTCGTGTAGAGCCATTACACAGCCTCGTGTAGAGCCATTACACAGCCTCGTGTAGAGCCATTACACAGCCTCGTGTAGAGCCATTACACAGCCTCGTGTAGAGCCATTACACAGCCTCGTGTAGAGCCATTACACAGCCTCGTGTAGAGCCATTACACAGCCTCGTGTAGAGCCATTACACAGCCTCGTGTAGAGCCATTACACAGCCTCGTGTAGAGCCATTACACAGCCTCGTGTAGAGCCATTACACAGCCTCGTGTAGAGCCATTACACAGCCTCGTGTAGAGCCATTACACAGCCTCGTGTAGAGCCATTACACAGCCTCGTGTAGAGCCATTACACAGCCTCGTGTAGAGCCATTACACAGCCTCGTGTAGAGCCATTACACAGCCTCGTGTAGAGCCATTACACAGCCTCGTGTAGAGCCATTACACAGCCTCGTGTAGAGCCATTACACAGCCTCGTGTAGAGCCATTACACAGCCTCGTGTAGAGCCATTACACAGCCTCGTGTAGAGCCATTACACAGCCTCGTGTAGAGCCATTACACAGCCTCGTGTAGAGCCATTACACAGCCTCGTGTAGAGCCATTACACAGCCTCGTGTAGAGCCATTACACAGCCTCGTGTAGAGCCATTACACAGCCTCGTGTAGAGCCATTACACAGCCTCGTGTAGAGCCATTACACAGCCTCGTGTAGAGCCATTACACAGCCTCGTGTAGAGCCATTACACAGCCTCGTGTAGAGCCATTACACAGCCTCGTGTAGAGCCATTACACAGCCTCGTGTAGAGCCATTACACAGCCTCGTGTAGAGCCATTACACAGCCTCGTGTAGAGCCATTACACAGCCTCGTGTAGAGCCATTACACAGCCTCGTGTAGAGCCATTACACAGCCTCGTGTAGAGCCATTACACAGCCTCGTGTAGAGCCATTACACAGCCTCGTGTAGAGCCATTACACAGCCTCGTGTAGAGCCATTACACAGCCTCGTGTAGAGCCATTACACAGCCTCGTGTAGAGCCATTACACAGCCTCGTGTAGAGCCATTACACAGCCTCGTGTAGAGCCATTACACAGCCTCGTGTAGAGCCATTACACAGCCTCGTGTAGAGCCATTACACAGCCTCGTGTAGAGCCATTACACAGCCTCGTGTAGAGCCATTACACAGCCTCGTGTAGAGCCATTACACAGCCTCGTGTAGAGCCATTACACAGCCTCGTGTAGAGCCATTACACAGCCTCGTGTAGAGCCATTACACAGCCTCGTGTAGAGCCATTACACAGCCTCGTGTAGAGCCATTACACAGCCTCGTGTAGAGCCATTACACAGCCTCGTGTAGAGCCATTACACAGCCTCGTGTAGAGCCATTACACAGCCTCGTGTAGAGCCATTACACAGCCTCGTGTAGAGCCATTACACAGCCTCGTGTAGAGCCATTACACAGCCTCGTGTAGAGCCATTACACAGCCTCGTGTAGAGCCATTACACAGCCTCGTGTAGAGCCATTACACAGCCTCGTGTAGAGCCATTACACAGCCTCGTGTAGAGCCATTACACAGCCTCGTGTAGAGCCATTACACAGCCTCGTGTAGAGCCATTACACAGCCTCGTGTAGAGCCATTACACAGCCTCGTGTAGAGCCATTACACAGCCTCGTGTAGAGCCATTACACAGCCTCGTGTAGAGCCATTACACAGCCTCGTGTAGAGCCATTACACAGCCTCGTGTAGAGCCATTACACAGCCTCGTGTAGAGCCATTACACAGCCTCGTGTAGAGCCATTACACAGCCTCGTGTAACATCGCTACTCCAGCTTCACGTGGCGAGAGAGGGTGGGCGAGCGAGTAAATAGGCGAGTGGGTAAGTCTCAAGTTGCGTTCATCTTCCACCACTCTCTCCTGAGACATGAAGACACACTACAAATACGGTGTCTGGGTGAGATCGCGTCAGTATAAGTGTGTCGCAACCCTCCACCACCCGACACAGCCAATCGGTAAAAAAAAGTGTCACGTTGACAAAAGACAAATACAGCAAAACCTTGGATTGCGAGCATAATTCGTTCCAGAAAAGTGTAATCCAAAGCACTCGTAGATCAAAGCACTCGTAGATCAAAGCACTCGTAGATCAAAGCACTCGTAGATCAAAGCACTCGTAGATCAAAGCACTCGTAGATCAAAGCACTCGTAGATCAAAGCACTCGTAGATCAAAGCACTCGTAGATCAAAGCACTCGTAGATCAGTTGTGATCACGTGGCGCTCGGCAGACAAAGCCTATACACGTGCTACTCGTATTGCAAGACCTCGCTCGTTTATCAAATTAATATTCATTTAAAAATGTTGCTCGTCTTGCAAAACACTCGCAGACCAAGTTACTCGCAATCCAAGGTTTTACTGTAGATTAATACTTTAGCCCACCGGTGTGTTGAAGCGTGGATCCACAACAGTTACAATTTGAGTCGGAGGCCGTTTCGCTGATGATTGCATCCAGCATCTGCGGGCGATTTGCCAGACTGGGGACCCCATCCACCTGCTCCCGGTCTTAAATAGTGCAGGATGACGTTATCGTCGTTGAACCCCGTCAGGATTCGAGATCAGAGGCGGGGGTGAATGCAATTATGTAACAGATCAATAATCAGCCACTTAGCATGTGACTCGCCTGTAAGGAATTGCAATGCGTGTTGTGTATTACTTAATAATACGCGTCCAGGCTGCGCTAAGTCTGTAGCTATCACAGCGATTGAAATTATTTGAATTCTTCTCGATTTCAATTGATTCTCTAACTAATCTTGGCCAGTCATAATTAGTTCTGCATAGCACTTGAACGTGATCAAGATCAATTGAATGTCCTTGTTGGCAAGCATGGGCTGCCAATGCCGACAGCTGTGTTTGGGAGAATCCAATGTGCCTTTGGTGTTCTTTTAGTCTCGTCTGTCCAATATAACATTTAGCGCACAAGCAATTGATACGAATTACACCTTCTGTTGCTAACTTCGGTAATGCATCTTTAGTACAAGACACGAGTTTTTGAATGTAGCGTACCGTACCAAACCTCACTTTAATGTTTTGATTTTGCAAAACACGGGATCATTTGTCAGCAACTCCCGAGGTATGTGGTATTTAAATTGTTTAGATAATCTGATCACTTTCAGCAGTATTGTTGTTCGATCTTGATTCGGCATTCGATGCTCTGTTAATTTGAGCATTATTGTAGCCATTCAGTCTTAGTGCTTCTTTAACATGTTTAATCTCTTTGCTTAAACTTTCAACACATTGCAACTTTTTCCAGGTGAGTCGCATGCTAAGTGGCTGATTACTGATGTGTTACATAATTCCACACACCCCCACCTCAAATCCTGATGGGGTTCAACCACGATGACGTCATCCTGCACTCGTTAAGGCCTGGAGGAGGTGGATTGCTTCACGATTTTGTCAAATCGCCCGCAGATCCTGGATGTAATTACCAGCGAAACGGCCTCCGACTCAAATTGTAAATGTTGTGGATCCACTCTTCAACACACCGGTGGGCTAAAGTAGTGAACTATTTTGCCTTTTTGTCAACGTGACACTTTTTTTACTGATTGGCCGTGTCGGGTGGTGGAGGGTTACGACACATTTATAAATAACGCGATCTCGCCCAAAAACCTTTATTATGAATAATACTGGTTGCGTGTTAAACTGTTACGTGTGTCTGTGTGTTGTGGGGAGTGGTACCCGTGTGTGTGTGATTGTGTGTCTCTGCGGTGGTGTAGCGGTTAGCGCGCTACGAACCTGGCGACCCGGGTTCGATTGCCGCTCACGGCCAACACCGGTGACGATTATCTGAACCGGTTCTGGGCCTCCCCTAGGTCGACTCGGCCTCAAATGAGTACCTAGTGCAGTGTGTAGTAAACATCGCCACTGGGGAGACAAAGGCGGCCGGGCGTGGTGTTGGCCACCCACCCCCTTGTGTGCCATGCCGGCCTTTCATAGGTGCTCGCTAACAGCACTTGCCCCTACATTCTGTTAAGGCTATACGGGCGATCTTTGTCTCTGCGCGGCACGGGCTGGAGATCATATACAGCTGATCCGGTGCGGGAGGACGTGGAGCTGAGTGGACTTGCCCATGACTGGTACCAGCGGTGTCAAGATCGGCCTCCGTGGAGGAGGAGGCTCGTGAAGGACGCTGCTGCTGCTATTGGGCAGCTGGAGGCAGTCGCCCTCCAGCAACAACAGCAGAGCGGAGGAGCGACGCTCACAACAACGAGCGGAGCGGCGGGCGGATAAAACGGGCGCCACGGTGGCTATGATATGTAAACTACCTCGCCTGGTATACAGGAGGTCGTGGGTTCGATTCAGGCCCTGCCATCTGTATATTTGGAGTCTGCGTGTTTTCGCCGTGGTTGTGTGGATTTTTCTCCAGGTCCTCCGGGTTTGACCCTCAGTTGGGACTAGTTCATGAAGTCTGTCTTCGCCGGGCAAAAGTTTTCAAATAAATATGATCATGAACCTGATGTGATTTCTTGACAATTTGTATCTACTATCAGACACTAACACCTACAACCGCACAAATAACAAAGTGTTAGCGACTTAATTCAACTTCTATTTCAGGGGAGGTACTATCATAAAACGGCTCAATTTAAAGATTCTGCTATTTTTTTTATAAGAAGGAACAAAAATGTACGAACTTAATACTCTACCAGGGGAAGCTCTCCTATATTTGAGCGTTTGCGAATGATTCAGATGTCAACAACATTTTAAAAATGCGAATGTTTTCGTTCAAAACCGCTTGAATCAGAAATATAAAAAAACAATAAAAGATAGAACACCATGGTTCTCCCTTTAATTGTATTTTCTGTCTCGTGCTCTACCAAACGAAAACGCCTTTAAACACATTCCTGCGGAGGGAGCTGGTAGGAACGTTGGGTTGCTCGGTCAATGGCCAGGGTCAACGGCGGCGTGGTGTATTCCGCAAATATGCCCGACTGAGGGCGGGCACAAGCCGGCGTGAGTAGGTTAAACGTTGAGGTTTATAAGGGCACCACGGGGTGACCAGCCCCTCCACACCCAGCCCCACCCTCCCCACCCAGCCCCTTCCTGCACGACGGACACAATAATCTCCTGTGGGCTGCTGTAACCAGGAGGTTCCTACCACTACGATGTATTTTGAACGGCTTTGGAATGACACCACGTGCACAACCATGTTTATGGGGCACTTTAACTCTAGATTTAGGGGCCTTAAACTGGAGAATGTCATTTTTTCAGATGCGTCCTGTTTCTCATAAAAGCTACGGAGCAAATGTCAGATTGCTCCCGAGTAGGGCCGTACCCTCGAGCTGGTTGCGACGTAGAGAGTCAGGACTTTATTGACACAGACTAAGGTCTTTATTGACACAGACTAAGGACTTTATTGACATAGCCAGGTGAACTCTGAAAGAGCCATTCGGTACAGTATGGCTGAAGTGGGCCGTAGCAGGCAAAAGAAATAAATAAGTTTGCGTTAAAAACTTTTTAAAGTTGCCATTGTTAGAATGGGTGGTGCATCTGGCAGTCAACTTATTGGAACTTGCTCGAGCTGCCCCGTGACCTCCTGCCAGCGGCCGTTCGACACTTCACGTGGCCTCAACGTGCACCTAGCCTGGCACAGGCGCCGCGGTGACGTCACCGCCAGTTAGTGGCGAATGGCGGTTGTTGTGTGTGTACATGTGTGTACATGTGTGTACATGTGTGTGTGTACATGTGTGTACATGTGTGTGTGTACATGTGTGTACATGTGTGTAAATGTGTGTGTGTGTACATGTGTGTGTACATGTGTGTGTACGTGTGTGTGTGTGTGTACATGTGTGTGTGTGTGTATGTGTGTACATGTGTGTGTACATGTGTGTGTACATGTGTGTGTGTGTACATGTGTGTGTACATGTGTGTGTACATGTGTGTGTGTACATGTGTGTGTGTGTACATGTGTGTGTGTGTGTACATGTGTGTGTGTGTGTACATGTGTGTGTGTGTGTACATGTGTGTGTACATGTGTGTGTACATGTGTGTGTGTGTGTGTGTACATGTGTGTGTACATGTGTGTGTACATGTGTGTGTGTACATGTGTGTGTGTGTGTACATGTGTGTGTGTGTGTGTACATGTGTGGAGCGGTTAGTGCGCTGCGCTACGAACCCGGCGACCCGGGTTCGATTCCCGCTCACGGCAAACACCGGTGGCGATTATCTGAACCGGTCCTGGGCCTCCCCTAGGTCGACCCAGCCTCAAATGAGTACCTGGTGCTGTGTGTAAACATCGCCACTGGGGAGGCAAAGGCGGCCTGGCGTGGTGCTGGCCACCCACTCCCTCGTGTGCCGTTTCGGCCTTCATAGGTGCTGCTAGGGGCCGCCCATAAATGACGTCACGCGATTTTTGACCCCCCCCCCTCGTCACACGGCGTCACAAAAAGTCAGACCCCCCCCCCTCAAAAATGACGTCACAAAGCTCTGCCCCCCCAAAATAAAACATGCTTCAAATCGCTTTAAACTATTGTCATTGTAGTGCGTATTTAATGTGGCGCTGCACTCTGATGTTGTAGGAGAAAACATTTATCAAAAAGTATATTTAATTAAGTAGAACGTGTTGTCTATATTTATTTAAAGTTGCGCATTTTGATGTGACGTCCCATTTCTCAACCCCCCCCCCCCTCGTCACACATCGTCACAAATGTCTGACCCCCCTCCCTAGGTGCGTGACGTCATTTATGAACGGCCCCCCTACTCGCTAACAGCACTTGCCCCCACAGTCTTACAGGCTACACGGGGGATCTTTACCCCCACGTCTGGTCATCCCAAGTCGGTGCCAACCAGAGGTCACAACCGGGTACCCGATACCCGTACCCTACCCGATACCCGGCTACCCGTACCCGGGTACGGGTACCCATTTGCGACCCTGGTGCGGCCGGGTACGGGTAGGCCGTGAGTCACTGGTGAGTCACCGTTTGTCACTCATTTCCCAACGTCTTGTCTTTTCTCACGATTCAAGTTCCTAGAATCAACCCACCCGCGCCTGCAACACGGCTTCATCCCAGAGGTCGCAATCGGGTACCCGATACCCTACCCGATATCCGGCCGGGTACGGGTAGACGGGTATCGGGTAGGGTACGGGTACCCGTTTGCGACCCTGGTGCGGCCGGGTACGGGTACGGGGGGTAAGGAATCAAACCCCGTTTGCGACCTCTGGTGCCAACCCGTGGCGACCACCGCTGGGTCTGTCACGTGGCCTCGTCCTGCGCGGCTGCATTGCCGCTTAGTGGCCACGCGTGGCACGTGGCACGTGGAGGATGACGCAGTGAGCGCTCGTCTCGTCATTCGCATCCCCGTCCACACAAACTAGAAAGAAACATTCCTTCAGCACCCCCGTCGTCGTGTATTAGGCGGCGTGCATTCAAGACGGAGCAAACAACAACTGTGGGTCGGTTTTGACGCGCAGGGCACCATCGAGAGAGGTGATGGCGAAAGGTGGTGATGGTGGTGGTGAGGGTGATGGTGGTGATGGTGGTGGTGATGGTGGTGCTGGTGGTGGTGCTGATGGTGGTGCTGGTGGTGCTGGTGGTGGTGCTGGTGGTGCTGGTGGTGCTGGTGGTGGTGCTGGTGGTGCTGATGGTGGTGCTGGTGGTGCTGGTGGTGGTGCTGGTGATGGTGGTGGTGATGGTGGTGGTAATGGTGGTGTTGGTGATGGTGGTGATGAGTGGTGATGGTGGTGGTGATGGTGGGGATGGTGGTGATGATGATGATGGTGGTGATGGTGGTGATGGTGGTGATGAGTGGTGATGAGTGGTGATGGTGGTGGTGATGGTGGTGATGGTGGTGGTGGTTATGGTGAGTGGTGATGGTGGTAGTGATGGTGGTGCTGGTGGTGATGGTGGTGATGAGTGGTGATGGTGGTGGTGATGATGGTGGTGGTGCTGATGGTGCTGATGGAGACCCCTGACGGGATGACAGCCACAGTGGGGGTCATGGGTTCACGGGGGGGGGGGGGTGGAACTGGGGTGGAGGTGGAGCGATGTCACCAGTGCCGGATGAAGCGAGTAGCACATGCTGTTATAAAGGGGCCCGAAAAAAAAATATTACAACACAATGTTTAACTTGTATAGTAAAATAAATGTATTTTTTCATTTGCTATACAGCCAGATAATACGACACATCGCTTAACCTTAAACACCCAGTCGTTCGTAAAAGTCGAAGGCGGTATAGTACTATAGTAATAGAGCAAGTGCAGATTAACTGAACCGAAGTTGATAGCTTGAAAGCATTTAGCGCGGGGCCCTTGAAAGTGCGGGGCCCGTAGCTACTACACGTGTAACTATTACACGTGTAGTAGCTACTGCACTTGTGTGTAGTAGCTACTACACATGTAGCTACTACACACACGTGTAGTTACTACTACATATGTAGTAGCTACTACACACATGTGGCTACTACACGTGTAGCTACTACTACATATGTAGTAGCTACTACACATGTAGCTACACACGTGTGCAAAGCATCGGGAGGGTAACAATCAGATCACTTTAAACATCCCGCCGAGCAAGAAGCTTCTGTCTCAGCAGCGAGGCCGCCATCGCGAACGAGAGCTCGGAGACGTGGCCCATCGTGCGGGAAAATAAAGAAGCAGCAGCAGCAGCAAAACACGTGGGGTCAACGTGGGGTCAACGTTGGGTCAACGTCGTTGTCGAGTCGTGTGCGGAGACACAACGCAAGGTCGCTCAGCTTCGCTGTTCAAGCTCCGGTCGGTCTGCAGAGGGCGATGAAGAGGCGCTTAAGTCAAGAGTTGAGGGGCTCTCTCTTCCCCCCTAGATCGACTCGGCCATAAACGGTCACGTGGTGTGTGTGTGTGTTGTAGGGAGCGGTGGTGCATTGGTTGGCTCGCTACGCTACGGACCCGGTCGACCCGAGTTCGATTCCCGCTCACGGACACAAACACCGGTGACGATTATCTGAACCGGTCCTGGGCATCCCCTTGGTCGACTCGGCCTTAAATGGGCGCGTGTTGTTGCATTATGAAGATCAGCACTGGGGAGACAAAGGCGGCCGGGCGTGGTGCTTGCCACCCACCCCCTCGTGTGCCGTGCCGGCCTTCACAGGTGCTCGCTAACAGCACTTGCCCCTGCAGTCTGTCAAGGCTACACGGGGGATCTCTGTTTACATGAATGCGCGTGTCTCTACACTGCACATGTGTATATGTGTTTACGTGTGTGAGTGTGTGTTTACACGTGTGCATGTGTGTGTGTGTATATATACTGCAGAGATGTGTGTGCCTGTGTGCGTGCGTGCGTGTGTGTGGGGAGCGGTGGCGCAGCGGTTAGCGCTACGCTGCGCTACGAACACGGCAGCCCGAGTTTGATTCCCGCTCACGGCCACCACCAGCACCAGTGAAGATTATCTAAACCGGTCCTGGGCACCCCCTAGGTCGACTCAGCCTTAAATGAGTACCTGGTGCGATGTGTAGCAAACATCGCCACTGGGGAGACAAAGGCGGTCGGGCGTGGTGGTGCTGGCCACCTACCCCCCCGTGTGCCGTCTTGGCTATTATAGAGGCGTTTGCCCCAGCAGAGCGTGTCCGTGATAGGTTCTCGCTAACAACCCTGGCCACAGTGTTCTCAGATTGAATTACCCACCCCACTGTATTTGTAGAGACAGGAATAGACTCTGACGAGGTATCTGTAGAACAGACAGCCTTCCAGCGATACCCACAGACTCACAGAGGAATCACACATGCACAGACCCACACAGAGAAGTAAACTTACATGCAACCTATCGCCATAACAGCCATCAACTTATATAGACCCATAGACTTGCATAGAGACCCATAGACTTGCATAGAGGCCCACAGACTTGCATATGTACCAACAGACTCACACAGAGACCCATCAACTTACATAGAGAACGGCAGTGACCCGGTGTGTCCTGCATTTTGGGCCACCCTGTATAATAACAACAATGCTCTGTGTTCATTCACAAGTAGAAATGTGTCGTAACCCTCCACCACCCGGCGCAGCCAATACGATGTGTCACGTAAACAAAAGGCGCTAATTGGTGACGACTTCATCCCACCGCCGCTGTGTTGGAGAGTAAATCGACAACATTGACAATTTGACTGGAGCCGTGACGTGTCGCTGGTAGTCACATCAAGCAGCTCCACCGGGCGATGTGTCAGAGTCGTGACGCCCTCCACCGGCTCCCGGTCCTACAGAGAGCAGCAGCAGGATGACGTCACCAGTGAGCCCATCAGGTGCTGGGGGCAGAGGGGGGGGGCTATTGCAATGATACTGGCAGGAACCTCCTGGTTACACCAGCCCACAAGGGATTATTGTGTCCGTCGTGCAGGAAGGGGCTGGGTGGGGAGGGAGGGGCTGGGTGGGGAGGGGAGGGTGGGGAGGGGCTGGGTGGTGAGGGTGGGTCTGAGTGGGGAGGGGCTGGGTGGGGTGGGGCTGGGTGGGGAGGGTGGGGAGGGGCTGGGTGGGGAGGGTGGGCCTGGGTGGGGGGTGGGAGGGGTGGGGCTGGGTGGGGAGGGGTTGGTCACCCCGTGGTGCCCTTATAAAACTCAACGTTTCACCTACTCACGCCGGCTTGTGCCCGCCCTCACAGTCGGGCATATTTGCAGAATACACCACGCCGCCGTTGACCCTGGCCATTGACCGAGCAACCCAACGTTCCTACCAGCTCCCTCCGCAGGAATGTGTTTAACCTGAATCCTCATGAATAGAGAAATTGCATAAAATCTTACCTGAATATCATTAGGATTCAGTTTAATATCTTTAATTACATTCCCAAGATGTTCCGAGTTTCTTATGAATGAAGATGTCCTACCGATGTAGGGCTGTATTTGTTTTGTCACATGTTGTGTTAATTTTTATGTCGCAGAGCCGATTGCACTTACTGTGGGTGTTAATGGAACACCGATTTTATGAATCTTTGGTAACCTTAAATTTGTATTTAAAGCTTTCGTGACTGCAGGGATTAATATTTTGGTTCTTTCGGTAAAGTCACGTAGAAGGGAAACAGTCAAATGAAATTCTCACGACGTTTAGACTGCAACACAAGCAATCCTCATCAGGTGCGAAAAACACAGCAAGACAATAAAAAAACGCCACTTTTTTCAATTTTCCTTGCTGTGTTTTTCGCACCTGATGATGATTGCTTGTGTTGCAGTCGAAACGTCGTGAGAATTGTATTGTTTTATATTTTTATTATTTTATTATTTCCCTTCTACGTGACTTTACCGAAAGAACCAAGAGCACTAACCTGCAAAGTCTTGATGGTTTTGAGGCCCTTGGTTTAATTTGGCATTGCTCAGCCTTGGGAATTAATGGATTTGCAATGATTGCAGTCGTCTTACGTGCCAACGTATTAGTTGGGTCTCGTTCAATTTTAATATCGGTACTTTCCTCCAGTAAATCTATAATTGTATTTGCATAGTCGGCTCAGAACATCACCACAGATGAACGGCCTTTATCAACTGCTAGAATGTATATGTCTTTATTTGATCTTTGTTTTTTAAGGCCTATGCCTCGCTGAAGTTAATATTAGTTTTGTACTTTGCTATTCTTAATTATTCTGCCTGATTACGTGAAAGATTCATAAGGAAGGTTTTTGTGTTAGATCGCGTTAAGTATAAATGTGTCGTAACCCTCCACCACCCGACACAACCAGGAAGGGATTTGTGAAGTAAACAAAACCCGCCAGTTAGTTTTCTACTTCAACCCACCGCTGTGTTGGAGCGTAAATCCACAACATTTTACAATCTGAGTGCCGTGACGTGTCGCTGGTAAGTTACATCAACCAGAGAAGTCGTGCTACTCACATTGCAAACGTTGTGGATTTACTCTCCAACACACCGGTGGGCTGAAGCAAGGCCGTAGCCATGGAGTCAACATGGGGGGGGGGGGGACCACATCTTCCAAGGGGTGTGGGGGCCCCCCCCCCCAGAAAAAAAATCTAAATTTGAAAATAATTTTCTGCCTAAAATATAAAAAATTCACTAACATATAGGATGGACTTTTTTAATGTTTTACAATAATGTCTACTAGTCTATTGTATTACATTGCTCTGTTTTTTTTACATTTTCTTGTTTCATTGTATGTAATGGCAGAGATTAGGGATAAATAAAGTACAACCATAATCACAATCGTATAAACAGAAATCTATTTTATAGCAATATATTGGGGGGGGGGGCATTTTTTGAATATTTGAATATTGGGGGGGGGGGGGGGGGGGATGTCCCCCCCCCCCCCAATATATATTATAATTACGGCCTTGGGCTAAAGTAGTAACTAATTGGCTGTGTCGGGTGGTGGAGGGTTACGACACATTTATACTTAACGCGATCTAACCCAAAAACCTTTATTATTAATAATATTGGTCGGGAAATCCTACGTGTTAAACGCTGTGTCCTAACTTTTGGGCCACCCAGTATCATGGTGACCCCCTGTGGGGGCGGGGCGTTTTTTGTGAGCAGTGCGCACCACGTGACCTCGTCTCGCGCCCACCGCGTGGCTCGCAGCCATTGTTCGCGTCGCCTAAATATTTGGACATCCGCGCACTTCCGCGACATCTAAAGCCCCTGACAAAGGTCACCCGCACAGGCTTGCACAGACTGTTGGGGCAAGTGCTGCAGCACCTACCTAAGTAGTAGCTACATAGGTAGTAGCTACACATGTAGTAGCTACCATAGGCCCTGACAAAGGTCACCCGCATAGGCTTGCACATACTGTTGGGGCAAGTGCAGCAGCACCTACCTAAGTAGTAGCTACATAGGTAGTAGCTACTACATGTGTAGTAGCTACAGATGTAGTAGCTACTACACGTGTAGTAGTAGCAGCTACTGCACGTAGTAGTAGCTACTAGGGCCCGTAGCGCTAAATGCTTTCAAGCTATCAATTCCGATTCAGTGATTCTGCACTTGCTCTATTACTATAGTACTATACCGCCTTCGACTTTTACGAACGACTGGGTGTTTAAGGTTAGCGATTTGTCGTAGTATCTGGCTGTATAGCGAATGAAAAATACAATTACTTCACGATGCAAGTTAAACATTGGTGCGTTTTAATATTTATATTTTATTTTTATTTAGGGCCCCTTTATAACAACGTATGCTGCTCCGTGTCCCGCACTCGCTTGACCCGGCACTGCCCACCACCGTGACACGCGCACAGACAAAGAGCCCCCCCAGAGCCAGGACAGATTTGTTAGCGAGCAGCAGCACCTGCGAAGGCCGGCACGGCCTTCCTTCCGTGAAGGCCTTCACCACGCCGAGGCCGTCTTTGTCTCCCCAGTGGCGATGTTCACACACCGCACCAGGTACTTATTTGAGGCTGAGTCGACCTAGGGGAGGCCCATGACCGGTTCATATAATCGTCACTGATATTGGCCGTGAGCGGGAATCGAACCCGGGTCGCCGGGTTTGTAGCGCAG
Source organism: Lampetra planeri (assembly GCF_965212315.1). Classification (NCBI taxonomy): domain Eukaryota; kingdom Metazoa; phylum Chordata; class Hyperoartia; order Petromyzontiformes; family Petromyzontidae; genus Lampetra; species Lampetra planeri. The sequence goes on from NC_136164.1 coordinate 3,359,164, forward strand.
TGCGCTAACCACTACACCACCGCCCCCCACTCATACACACAATCACACACACACACTCCCTCACATACACACTCACATACACACTCACTCACTCACACACTCACATACTCACACACTCACTCACACACTCTCAGTCACTCATATACTCACACACTCACATATACACACTCACTCACACACTCACACAACACTCACTCACACACTCACACACTCACTCACACACTCTCACACTCACACACTCACACTCATTCGCTCACACACTCATACACTCACACTCATTCGCTCACACACTCACACATACACACTCATACACACTCACACACACTCACTCACGCACTCTCACACTCATTCGCTCACACACGCGGCGAGTTCAATCGTCGAGGAAGCAGTCCGGATACACAGGCGGGCGTCTTACAGCGCCAGGAATGCTCTGACGGCCCCCCCCCACACCCCCCCCCCCACAACGCCCCCCCACAACGCCCCCCCCACCCCGCACCTCAATCGCTTTCTACCGCTGCTGAGGGTCCAGCAGCAACAGCTGCTTAGTCCAAACTGAAACTACTAACGCCGTGTGTGTGTACGTGTATGTGTACGTGTGTGTGTGTACGTGTATGTGTACGTGTGTGTGTGTGTACGTGTGTGTGTATGGGTGTATGTATGTGTGTGTATGTGTGTGTACGTGTATGTGTACGTGTATGTGTGTACGTGTGTGTGTATGGGTGTATGTATGTGTGTGTATGTGTGTGTACGTGTGTGTGTACGTGTGTGTGTATGTATGGGTGTATGTATGTGTGTGTATGTGTGCGTGTGTGTGTACGTGTGTATGTGTACGTGTGTATGTGTACGTGTGTGTGTAACGTGTGTGTACGTGTGTGTGTACGTGTGTGTGTGTACGTGTGAGTGTGTGTAAGTGTGTGTACGTGTGTGTGTGTACGTGTGAGTGTATGTGTACGTTTGTGTGTGTACGTACCACGAAAGAGCGGTGGCGCAGCGGTTAGCGCTACGAACCTGGCGGCCCGGGTTTGATTCCCGTTCACGGCCAACACCAGTGACGATTATCTGAACCGGTCCTGGGCCTCCCCTAGGTCGACTCAGCCTCAAATGAGTACCTGGTGTGATGACACACACACATACTGTGTGTGTATACAAACACAGTATGTGTGTGTGTCTCCCTGTGTGTGTGTGTGTCCGTGTGTGTGTGTGTATACAAACACAGTATGTGTGTGTGTCTCCCCGTGTGTGTGTGTGTGTCCGTGTGTGTGTGTGTATACAAACACAGTGTGTGTGTGTGTGTCTCCCCGTGTGTGTGTCCGTGTGTGTGTGTGTATACAAACACAGTGTGTGTGTGTCTCCCCGTGTGTGTGTCCGTGTGTGTGTGTGTATACAAACACAGTGTGTGTGTGTGTGTCCGTGTGTGTGTGTGTATACAAACACAGTGTGTGTGTGTGTCTCCCCGTGTGTGTGTGTGCGTGTGTGTGTGTGTACAAACACAGTATGTGTGTGTGTCTCCCCGTGTGTGTGTGTGTGTCCGTGTGTGTGTGTGTGTGTCCGTGTGTGTGTGTGTGTGTCCGTGTGTGTGTGTGTACACAAACACAGTATGTGTGTGTGTCTCCCCGTGTGTGTGTGTGTGTCCGTGTGTGTGTGTGTCCGTGTGTGTGTGTGTGCGTGTGTGTGTGTACAAACACAGTGTGTGTGTGTGTCTCCCCGTGTGTGTGTGTGTGTGTGCGTGTGTGTGTGTGTATACAAACACAGTGTGTGTGTGTGTACACAAACACAGTGTGTGTGTGCGTGTGTGTGTATACACACACAGTGTGTGTGTGTGTGTCCGTGTGTGTGCGTGTGTGTGTGTGTGTATACAAACACAGTGTGTGTGTGTGTCTCCCCGTGTGTGTGTGTGTGTCCGTGTGTGTGTGTGTGCGTGTGTGTGTCCGTGTGTGTGTGTGTATACAAACACAGTGTGTGTGTCTCCCCGTGTGCGTGTGTGTGTGTATACAAACACAGTGTGTGTGTGTGTCTCCCCGTGTGCGTGTGTGTGTGTATACAAACACAGTGTGCGTGTGTGTGCGTGTGTGTGTGTGTATACAAACACAGTGTGTGTGTATATTCACGGACGGTCATCGCAATGTTTTGAGTGGAGGGCATTCATCAGAGGCGAGCCAGGCAGCCAGGCAGCCAGGCAGGCAGGAACCCAGAGCGGCGGAGCTCGCTTCACGAGACGCCTCTGACTTGTCGCTCCAACAGCCAGACACTGCTCAGGTAACCACCATCATCATCATCACCTTGATCATCATCACAACCACCATCATCATCATCAGCACCATCATTCTGGTCATCATCATCATCGCCACCACCATCATCATCGTCACCATCATCACCATCATCACCATCATCACCACCACCATCGTCATCATCATCATCACCACCACCAACATCATCGTCATCACCACCACCATCATCACCACCACCACCACCATCAACACCATCGTCATCATCGTCATAATCGCCATCACCACCACCATCATCACCATCACCACCACCATCACCACCATCACCACCACCTGCTGCTGCTACTGCCGCTGATTCCAACGTCGCTCCGTCTCCACGAGGGTCGGGCCCGCTCTCTTGACGCAGCTCTCCCCCCCCCCACTCCGCCTTCTCCCCAGCCGCGCGTCGCCGTCTCCACGTTCCGAGTTGAGCCGCGGCTTCACAGGGCTGGGGAGTGAGAGGGTGGGTGGGTGATTGGGTGGGTGGGTGAGTGAGTGGGTGAGTGGGTAAGCAGTGGGTGAGTGGGTGAGAGGGTGGGTGGGTGATGTGGGTGAGTGGGTGGGTGAGAGGGTGGGTGGGTGAGGTGGGGAAGGAGTGAGTGAGTGAGTGGGTGAGTGGGTGGGTGAGGTGGGAAAGGAGTGAGTCAGTGGGTGAGTGGGTGGGTGAGGTGGGGAAGGAGTGAGTGAGTGGGTGAGTGGGTGAGTGAGTGGGTGAGTGGGTGGGTGAGGTGGGGAAGGAGTGGGTGAGTGAGTTAGTGGGTGAGTGGGTGAGTGAGTGAGTGGGTGAGTGAGTGAGTGGGTGAGTGAGTGGGTGGGTGAGTGGGTGAGGTGGGGAAGGAGTGAGTGAGTGGGTGAGTGGGTGGGTGAGGTGGGGAAGGAGTGAGTGAGTGGGTGAGAGGGTGGGTGAGTGGGTGAGGTGGGGAAGCAGTGGGTGAGTGGGTGAGTGGGTGAGTGAGTGGGCGAGTGAGCGGGTGAGTGAGTGGGTGAGTGAGTGGGTGAGTGTGTGGGGAGTGCTCGTGTAGTGTGCACGGTGGAGGGGCAGGAGAATGGGGTAAGCAACTGAAGAGGTTCGGACTGGGAGGAGGAGTTAACTACCTCGCCTGGTGTACAGGAGGTCGTGGGTTCGATCCCGACCCTGACGCCTGCTGCTGTATATTTGGAGTCTGCGTGTCTCTCTCTCATCATCATCACGGTGGCTAGGAGATGTCAACTACCTCGCCTGGTGTACAGGAGGTCGTGGGTTCGATCCCGACCCTGACACCTGCTGCTGTATATTTGGAGTCTGCGTCTCTCTCTCCCCGTGGCCGCGTGGGTTTTTCTCCGGGTCCTGTCGATGTTTCCCTTCCACATTTAAAATGTACATCGCCACGCGTTTGACAAGAGCTACCGAGCTGAATGGGACCTTACCTTACTCTTTGGTTCTTTCGGTAAAGTCACGTATAAAGATAAAATAATAAATTAAATACTAGCATACGACGTTTCAGAGTTACATAGAGAGAGAACAAACATGTGCCTATGTACGTCTCTCTCTATGTATCTCTGTGATATCTGTCTACTTATATGTCTGTCTATATGTCTCTGGTTCTGTGTTTGATCTCTCTCTCAAATTTAGCATTCTCAGGAAGAACGTAATCAACCAGGTAGGGTGTTGACTGTTATGTTGTCCGACTCTCTGTTGTATTGCATTACATTTCTAAGTATACTAGATTTGTGTTTCTATTTCATTTATTCCTGATGATGATTGCTTGTGTTGCAATCGAAACGTCGTATGCTAGTATTTAATTTATTATTTTATCTTTATACGTCACTTACCGAAAGAACCAAAGAGTCATTCCTGCAGTCACGAAAGCTCCAAATTAAGTTTGGGGCCTTACCTTGTCAAATACAACCTCGTTGGTTTTAAGAGTCGAGTTTAATGTTGGTACGGTCTCTGTTCTGGATGACCTCAATCGCACACTGCTACTGGGCAGTTTGTATTTCTATTTCTCATTAGCGGATCGTCAGCTTGTCATCCGCATGTGCAATGGGGTGACGGCGGTTTCGGATCGGGACCATGAGCGGCATCGAACCCCAGGGGGGGGGGGGGGGGTCATCTGCGTTTGCTCTCTCACAGCAAGGCGGCGTTTGTTTTGCGAGGTCCTCTCAACTCCGAGGCAGTCGCCTGCTGAACCTCAGCCGCGCGAACGCTTCGGCGATGGCATTGCCCTGGTGCTGGTCGCCTCGTGTCTCTGCGTCTGTCTCTGCTGGAGGCCAGCCAGTGGTGGGGGCAGTGCGCACAGCATCGAAGCGCTTTACCCCACGTGTCTGTCATTTAAGCTGAATCGATGCCTTGTAGTAGGTGCGTGCGTGCGTGCGTGTGTGTGTCTGAGTGTCGATTCGATGTTTGAACACCTTAACTTATCTATGCCAAAAAAATTGTAAAAAAAAACACAACATTTTTTTATTAATCGATAGTTTGATACTGGCAACAACAAGACATTCCCCTATTAACAACTGTGACGTCATCGTGACTGCGGGCCGTTGCCACCGAAGCTCGCTGGGCAACTGGCAACACGGAAATGTCCCTTTGGTCGCCAACGTCAGGGTGCCACTGCGGTGCCCGTCTGTGTCGCCTGCCCTCCTCCACCCTGCACACCACGTGTCCCACCCATCACTAACCTGCACACCACGTGTCCCACCCATCACTACCTCCTCCTCCTGCACACCACGTGTCCCACCCATCACTACCACCTCCTCCTGCACACCACGTGTCCCATCCATCACTAACCTGCACACCACGTGTCCCACCCATCACTACCTCCTCTTCCTGCCCACCACGTGTCCCACCCATCACTACCTCCTACTGCACACCACGTGTCCCACCCATCACTACCACCTCCTCCTGCACACCACGTGTCCCACCCATCACTAACCTGCACACCACGTGTCCCACCCATCACTACCTCCTCCTGCACACCACGTGTCCCACCCATCACTAACCTGCACACCACGTGTCCCACCCATCACTACCACCTCCTCCTGCACACCACGTGTCCCACCCATCACTACCTCCTCCTCCAACTGCCAACCTCCAGGTTGCTTACCGCACCCTGAGAGGGGGAGGGGTTCGGAGTGGGGGGCGTGACCACCCCGGAGTCACGTGGTGCACGGGAGGCTCCAGCTGATTTGGAGGCATCATTTGCTGCTGCTGCTGCTGCTGCTGCTGTGTTGGCAGTGGTGCAACAACAACCTAGCGTCAACGACAACAACAACAACAGTGCGCCCTCAGGCGACGTGCCAATTAGAGGCGACGTTTCGGGCAATGTTGCCACGTTCTCAAAGAGGCACGAACCGTCACATCAAACACAGGAGGAAGCGGGCTCCAAGACAAAGTTATTCAACTCGCGCACAAACAAAACACATTCCCTCCATTCCACGCTCGTCCACAATCGGTTCCGAAATAGCAACTGGCGCGGAGCGGAATTCCCTCGACCGGGATTCTTGGCAGCTCCGGTTTCATCCACCAGGCACTCCTCCTCCTCCTCCTCCCTCAGCATCATCATCAGCATCATCGTACGGGAAGCGTCTCCATCTCGTCACAGAGAATAAACCATCACCACGCAGACTCCGGTCATCTTCGCAGCAGCAGCAGCGGCGGCGGTGGTGGTGGTGGTGGTGGCTTTGTGGCTGCTGCTATCGAACAACGGAGGTGGTCACCGCGTCATCGCACGGCGCTTGCAGATGCGGTCCTGCGGCCGTCTGGAACGTTCTTCCTTTCGATACGAGGCAGCCACTGGAGCTGGGCACTTTTAAATCATCATCGTCATCTTCATCTACATTCACAACATAATTTATATCGAACTGATTCTTGTTGTAGTTGTTGTGTTTAGTTTGTTGTGTTGGGGCCCCCACCGGATCGATAGCCGCACCTCCCGAAGTGATAATAACGTAGTTACTACGTCACTGATGATGTAGTTACTACGTCACTGATGATGTAGTTACTACGTCACTGATGATGTAGTTACTACGTCACTGATCATATAGGTACGTCAATGATGATGTAGTCACTACGTCACTGTGTTATCCGAATTCCTGTTGGTCACAGGTGAGACACTCCACCCCAGGTTTCACCGGTCCCACGAGGCTTTAACCGACTACTCGACTCAAGGCCCCAGACGCGTCACGGTGGTTAGGAGATGTTAACTACCTCGCCTGGTGCACAGGAGGTCGTGGGTTCGATCCCGACCCTGACGCCTGCTGCTGCTGTATATGTGGAGTGTGCGTGTCTCTCTTTCATCATCATCACGGTGGCTATGAGATGTTGACTACCTCAGCTGGTCTACAGGAGGTCGTGGGTTCGATCCCGACCCTGACGCCTGCTGCTGCTGTATATTTGGAGTTTGCGTGTCTCTCATCATCATCACGGTGGCTAGGAGATGTTGACTACCTCACCTGGTGCACAGGAGGCCATGGGTTCGATCCCGACCCTGACGCCTGCTGCTGCTGCTGCTGTATATTTGGAGTCTACGTCTCTGTCTTTCTGTTTCTCTCTTTGTCTCTCTCTGTCTCTCTCTGTCTCTGACGATCGCTTGTGTTGTGATCGAAACATCGCAGTTTTTTGTATTTTCTTTGAACCTATCTACGTGACTTTACCGAAGGACCCCAAGAATATTAATTTCTGCAGTCACGAAAGCTTGAAGTCGAGATAAACCCCCCACCAGTTTAGTTTATTTTTTAGTAGCAGCTACCTCCCCACCGGCACTTGCCCCAACAGCCCGCAACAGGCGAGGAGAGGGGGGCACCTTTGCCTTTGGTGTCGAGCTGCAGGGCCGCGCGAGCGCCTGGAGACAGAGCAGCAGCAGCAGCAGCCTCAGAGACAGTCCGAGACAGAGACAGGGAGACAGAGACAGAGAGACACAGAGATAGAGAGACAGAGACACAGAGAGACAGGGAGACAGAGAGACAGAGAGACACAGAGACAGAGCAGCAGCAGCAGCCACGCGTAGCCTCAGAGACAGTCAGAGACAGAGACAGGGAGACAGAGAGACAGAGACACAGAGATAGAGAGACAGAGACACAGAGAGACAGGGAGACAGAGAGACACAGAGACAGAGCAGCAGCAGCAGCCACGCGTAGCCTCAGAGACAGTCAGAGACAGAGACAGGGAGACAGAGAGACAGAGACACAGAGATAGAGAGACAGAGACACAGAGAGACAGGGAGACAGAGAGACACAGAGACAGAGCAGCAGCAGCAGCCACGCGTAGCCTCAGAGACAGTCAAAGACAGAGACAGGGAGACACAGAGAGATACAGAGAGACAGAGAGAGAGACAGAGAGACACAGAGAGAGACACACAGAGAGACAGAGATAGAGTAGCAGCAGCAGCCACGCGTAGCCTCAGAGACAGAGAGACAGAGACAGGGAGACACAGAGACACAGAGAGACACAGAGAGACAGAGAGACAGAGACAGTCATAGAGAGACAGAGAGAGAGACACAGAGAGACACAGAGACACAGAGACACACAGAGAGACACAGAGACAGAGGGACAGAGAGAGACAGAGAGAGACAGAGAGAGACACAGAGAGACACAGAGAGAGACAGAGACAGAGAGAGAGACACAGATACAGAGACACACAGAGAGAGACAGAGAGACAGAGAGAGACAGCTGGCAGCTGTCACCATGGGCACCCCCTTCGCCGCACTCCCCCCCCATGAACTCCGCGCCTCCACCCCGACTCTGTCATTCCGCTGACCTTTCGGCGGATGCCACCGCCACCACCGCCACCAGCACCGGTGCGGTGCCAGTAGACATCGCCGCCGGGGAGACAAAGGCGGCCGGGGGTGGTTGCTGGCCACCCACCCCCCATCCCACACCCCCCACACCCCCCGCCCCGCCCCTCGGCGTGCCGTCCCGCACTTCGCCGGCGCTACTCGCTCGCAGCACTTGCCCCTATCGGCCCGTCAAGGTCCGCGCGGGGGATCTTTGTCTTTGTAGCGGTGCGCGCGCTCCCCGCTTGTTGTGGCGCGCCGCGTGATGGTGAGGCCACGTGGTGGTGGGGCCACGTGGTGGCCGTGGTGGTGGGGCCCGTGGTCGTGGTGGCCGTGGTGGTGAGGCCACGTGGTGGCCGTGGTGGTGGCAGGGCCCGGGGTGGCCGGGCCACGTGGTGGCCGGGCCGTGGTGGCCGTGGTGGTGGGGCCCGTGGTGGCAGGGCCGTGCTGGTCGTGGTGGCAGGGCCCGTGGTGGCCGGACCCGGGACAGGTGCAGCCGTGGCTCAGGGAGGCTGCGGTGCCAGGGATTGACACGTGGACACAGCTGGCACGCCCTCCCTGTGTATTTGTGTCCCTGCGTGAGCGCGTGCGTACGTGCGTATGCACGTGTACACGTGTGCGCGTGTACACGTGTGTGTACACGTGTGCGCGTGTACACGTGTGTGTACACGTGGGTGTACACGTGGGTGTGCACGTGTAAATATCGCCACTGGGGAGACAAAGGCGACCGGGCGTGGTGTTGGCCACCCACCCCCTCGTGTGCCGTGCCGCCCTTCAAAAGTGCTACTCGCCAACAGCACTTGCCCCAACAGTCTGTTGAAGGCTACACTGGGGATCTTTGTCTTTGTGCGGGCGTTGTCAGTGTGGTGAGCGGTGGCGCAACGGTTAGCGCGCTGTGCTACGAACTCGGCAGAGACCCGAGGTCGATTTCCGCTCAAAACAAAAAAAAATGTCACACACCGACGCGAGGTGAAATGTGCGGTGCCACGCAGCTTCCCTAGGAGCAACGTGGGCACCCACCCCACCCACCCCACCCACTCACACGCACCCCACCCTACCCACGTCACCCACGCCACCCACCCCACCCACATACCCACCCACACCCACACACCCACCCACACACACACCCACCCACACCCACACGCACACACCCACACCCACGCATCCACCCACCCACACACCCATCCACACCCACCCACACACCCACCCACACCCACACACACCCACCCACACCCACCCACACCCACACACACCCACACCCACGCATCCACCCACCCACACACCCACCCACACACCCATCCACACCCACCCACACACCCACCCACACCCACACACACCCACCCACACCCACCCACACCCACCCACACCCACCCACACCCACACACACCCACCCACACCCACCCACACCCACACACACCCACACCCACCCAGACGCTCCAACACACCCACCCACACCCACCCACACCCACCCACACCCACACATACACACCCACCCATACCCACACATACACACCCACACACATACACCCACACACCCACACCCACCCACACCCACACACCCCCCCCACACGCTCGCGCGTCATTCTTCTAATCCTGAAGAACGGCAACACGTGGCTGTGTCGCCACGGACACCCCCACCACCCCCCACCACCCTCAAGCCACGCAGCGTCACAGCTTCCTCCTCTGCACCCGCGCGCACGGCGACAGCGGCCACGCGATGGCCACGCGGTGGCCCCGAGGCCCTCCCCCGACTCCTCCCGGGGCCCACGCCGCTGCCGCCAGCGGCCGCTCCGCTTTGCGTGAAGGCCGCAACGCGGGTGGCCGTGCCACGGCCGCCTTTGTCTCCCCGGCGGCGATGTTTACCGCGGTACTCATTTGAGGCTGAGTCGACCTAGGGGAGGCCCAGGACCGGTTTAGATAATCGTCACCGGTGTTGGCCGTGAGCGGGAATCGAACTTCTGTTTTGCTAGGTACGCGGTGCAGTGCGCTAACCACTGCGCCACCGCTCCATGATGATGATCATCATACGACCCCCATACTACACCCATACTACACTCGCTGCTGCTGATGATGATGCTGATGATAATATTATAATGTAACAACAACAACAAGGAGACGACTTTGATATTGCACCCACATTGTATGAAGCCGTCTCGGAAGGCGAAGTTGTTGTTATTGGTGTTTATCCTGGGGGAGCCCCTGATGTCAGCTGTCTCTGTGCGGCAAAAGCGGGCATCAGTCAGCCAGTCGGCGGGTGGTGATCCCTTGCTGCTGCTGCTGCTGCTGATGCGATCCCAGTTGAGGTCTGGGGAGCCCGGCCGGACCGAGTTCCATTCCCGCTCGCGGCCAACAGCGGTGGCGATTATCTGAACCGCACCTGGACCTCCCCTAGGTCGACTCAGCCTCAAATGAGTACCTGGTGCCGTGCCGGCCTTCACAGGTGCCGCTCGCTAGCATCGCTTGCCCCAACAGTCTGTTCAGGCTACACGGGGGATCTTTGCCTTTGATCCTAATTGAGTAATTTTGAGATGATGATGATGATGCTCCAACTGTTGCTGATGATGACGACGCTTCCATTTCTGACGATGATGATGACGACGACGAGACGCTGCGTGGGGTAGAGGCGAGGGGGGGCATGAGGCGTGGAGAGGACAGAGAGAGAGAACCTGTCAAGGGTGGAGTGATGGGTGGCGAGTGTGTGTGTGTGTGTCTGTGTGTGTGTCTGTGTGGTGTGGCGTGTGTGTGTCTGTGTGTGATGTGTCTGTGTGTGTCTGTGTGTGTGATGTGTCTGTGTGTCTGTGTGGTGTGTGTGTGTCTGTGTGTGTGTCTGTGTGTGGTGTGTGTGTCTGTGTAGTGTGTGTGTGTGGCGTGTGTGTGTGTCTGTGTGGTGTGTGTGTGGTGTGTGTGTCTGTATGGTGTGTGTGTCTGTGGTGTGTGTGTCTGTGTGGTGTGTGTGTCTGTATGGCGTGTGTGTGTCTGTGTGGTGTGTGTGTGTCTGTGTGGTGTGGCGTGTGTGTGTGTATGTGTGGCGTGTGTGTGTCGGAGGTTCGGAGAGCCGTGAGGCGCTGCAAAGATGGTTGGTGGTCGCGGATTGCTGAGGAGATGGAGTCTGCCTCAATGGCCCGTGAGAACCTGCAGCGCCACACCTATTGCCATCATTAGGGGAAATCCCTCAGCCTGGAAAACAATGTGGGACAAAGTGGGGATGATCCTGCTGAGGCTGCGGTGCCTCAAATATTGGAGGAGGAAGTCACCCCCTGTGAGTGGCTGGTTGAGGTGCCATCTGTTGAGGAAGTACTGAAGGTGATCCAGAGCCTGAGACCAGGGAAGGCACCGGGCAAAGATGATCTCCCAAGCGAAATGCTAAGGGAGGGTGGCGTTTGTGTACAGACGGCCCTACATGACATCATAACAACAGTCTGGACCACTTGATGGGTTCCGCAGGTTGTGGAAGAATGACCTGGTGGTCCCCCTCTTTAAGAAGGGGGACCGCACAGACTGTAACAACTACAGGGGCATCTCACTCCTCAGTGTGCCGGGAAAGGTCCTGGCAAGGATTATTCAACATCGCCTTGCCAGGCACGCTGAGGAGAGGCTTGCAGATCCCCAATGCGGTTTCAGGAAAGGGCGGTCCTGCACAGATGCCAAATTTTCTGTCCGTCTGCTACAGCAGAGGTGTAGGGAATTCCAACAAGGCTTATACCTCTGCGTTATTGACCTGGTCAAGGCCTATAACACCATCAGTAGGCTTGGGCTCTGGGTTGTTCTTCGTGCTTTCGGAGTCCCTGACCCTCTGCTCACGATCGTTAAAGACCTTCAAGATGGTGAGCGGGCCCGGATTAAACTTCGTGGCCGGGAGTCGGAGTCATTCCCTGTTCACTTTGGGGTGCGACAGGGATGTCCTCTGGCTCTCACATTAGTTAACATCTATTTCGACCACATAGTTCGTGAAGCCTTCAATAGTTGTACCGGAGGAATTTCCATCTGGTACAGATACAATGGGAGGCTGATCGATGCCCGGGTTCAGTCAAGGGATGGCTCCCTATTGCTCAACCACGTTATGTATGCCGATAACCTGGTAATTGCTGCTCACTCAGAAGTGGAGTTGGAGGCGCTGCTGCTGAACCTGGAGCTTACCACTAAGAGGTGGGGACTTACCATCAGTCCCACCAAAACGAATTTGTACCATCGGACACTCCACCCCTAGAATTCCCAATTGGTGATAGGGCAGTTGTGGAGAGAGTGGAGAGTTTCCCATACCTGGGCAATGTGCTCATGACCGGTTCTGGTTTAACAGCAGAGGTCTCACTCCGAATCAGTCGAGCGGCAATGTCTTTTCATCGGTTGCGTAACGCTGTGTGGAAGCTACCTGGTCTGTCGCTCCGCACAAAGCTTCAGGTCTTCTCGGCCAGTCATTCGCTCCCTTCTCTATGCTTGCGAAACGTGGACCCCCCAAATGGAACATCTTCGCCGGTTAGAAACATTTAGGCTGGCATGCCTACGATCCATCTTGGAGTTTAACCAGGCTGGATTGTGTGAGGAGCTCACATATCCTTGAAAGATCTGGACAAAGTCCCATTGGTGAGCTCCGGCAGGCAAGGCTGCGTTGGCTGGATCATGTAGCCCGCATGCCCAGCCATCGTATGCCTAAACAGCTTTTGTTCGACCGGATCGAGGGAGCTAAACGGGCGCGGCACGGGCTAGAGCAGAGATGGAGTGACGTGGTACAGGAGAATGTGGAGCTGAGTGGACTTGCCGATGACTGGTACCAGCGGTGTCAAGATCGGCCTCTGTGGAGGAGGCTCGTGAAGGACGCTACTGGGCAGTTGGAGGCAGTCGCCCTCCAACAACAACGGAGGGCGGAGGAGCGACGCTCACAACAACGAGCGGAGCGCCGGGTGGCTAAAGCACAGCAAGTTGGCACAGTAGGGGGCACAGGTGGTGCATCAGCCAGTCATCTCAGTCAGTCGACCCGTGGCACCTGCTGGGTCTGCCCCGTGACCTCCTGCCAGCGGGCGTTCGACACTTCACGTGGCCTCAACGTGCACATAGCCTGGCACAAGCGTCGGGGTGACGTCGCCCCCCACTTAGTGACGAATGGCGTTTGTTGTTGTTGTTGTTGGGGAGCGGTAGTGTAGCGGGTAGCGCTACGCTGCGCTACGCACCCAGCGACCAGCGTTCGATTCCCGCTCACGGCCACCACCGGTGACGATTACCTTAACCGGTCCTGGGCCTCCCCTAGGTTGACTCAGCCTCATATTAGTACTTGGTGTGATGTGTAGTAAACATTGCCACTGGGGAGACATAGGCGACCGGGCGTAGTGCTGGCCACCCACCCCCTCGTGTGCCGTGCCGCCCTTTAAAAGTGCTACTCGCTCACAGCACTTGCCCCTACAGTCTGTTAAAGGCTACACGGGGGATCTTTGTTTTTGTGCGGGCGTTGTCAGTGTGGTGAGCGGTGGCGCAACGGTTAGCGCTCTGTGCTACGATTCCTGCTCACGGCCAACACCACCAGTGGACGATTATCTGAACCGGTCCTGGGCCACCCCTAGGTCGACTCAGCCTTAATTAGTTACCTGTTGCGGTGTTTAGTAAACATCGCCACTGGGGAGACAAAGGCGGCCGGGAGTGGTGCTGGGCACCCACCTCCTCGTGTGCCGTGCCGGCCTTCATACGTGCTCACAAACAGCACTTGCCCCAACAGTATGTGGAGGCTATACGGGGGATCTTTGTCTTTGCGAGTGTGGGGGTGTAGGGGCAGTGTGTGTGTGTGTGGGGTAGTGTGTGTGTGTGTGGTAGGGGTAGTGTGTGTGTGTGTGGTAGTGTGTGTGTTAGGGGTTGTGTGTGTGTGGGGGGTAGTGTGTGTGGTAGGGGATGTGTGTGGGGGGGTAGGGGCAGTGTGAGTGTGTGTGGGCTGTGTGTGGGGGGAGGTAGGAGCTGTGTGTGTGTGGGGGGTAGGGGTAGTGTGTGTGTGTGCTGTGTGTGTGTGTGCTGTGTGTGTGTAGCTGTAGGGGAGGGCTGCTGACAGGGTGTCGGACGAGCGGGGCGCTCCCAGACGAAGCTGCTTCTCTGCACGCAGCACGCGCAGAGCGAGCGAGTCACCTGCGCGTCGGCCTGCCGCTCGACTCGGTCGCTACTCAAAGTGTCAGAGAGAGAGGAGAGAGAGATTAGAGAGAGGAGAGAGAGTGGAGAGAGAGTAGAGAGAGAGTAGAGGAACGCCCCCGGTCAGTAGCTTGAGAGGCACACACGAGTTGCCTGCAGTGTCTGTGTTGTGCGTGCGCGCGTGTCTCTCTCTCGAAGCGCGTGTCTCTCTCTCGAAGCGCGTGTCTCTCTCTCTCTGGCTGAAGCGAGCCCTTCGTACCGACCGCCAGTCCGTCTCTGACTTGCGGCTCCTGCATATCGAAGTATGACGCTGCTGGGACATGAGCAGTCCATCCTCATACGGAACAAGTTCAGATCAGGTAACGAGTTTTCGATTTATCACGCACGCGCACACGCGCGCACGCGCGCACTTGCACACACACACGCGTGCACACACACGTGCACACACTTGCACACACACACAAACACACGTACACACACACACGTGCACACACACGGGCACACACACGTGCACACACTTGCACACACACACAAACACACGTACACACACACACGTGCACACACACGGGCACACACACACGTGCACACACTTGCACACGCACACAAACACACGTACACACGTGCACACACACACAAACACACGTACACACACACACACGTGCACACACACGGGCACACGCACACACTTGCACACACACACACACGTGCACACACACACACATGCACACACACTTGCACACGTACACACGCGCACACACGGGCACACACACACGTGCACACGCACACACATACACGTGCACACACTTGCACACACACACGTGCACACGCATTCACATACACGTGCACACAGTTGCACACACACACGTGCACACACACACGTGCACACACATGCACACACACACGTGCACACGCACACACACGTGCACACACACGTACACGCACACGTACACACACACGTGCATACACACGTGCACACGCACACACATACACGTGCACACACACACGTGCACACTCACACACGCGCACACGCACACACGCGCACACACACACACGTGCACACACACGGGCACTCACGTACAAAAAAACAAAGACAAAGTTCCCCCGCATAGCCTGTAACAGACTGTTGGGGCAAGTGCTGTTAGCGAGTAGCAGCACCTATGAAGGCCGGCACGGCGCACGAGGGGGTGGGTGGCCGAGCACCATGGCCCGGCCGCCTTTGTCTCCCCGGTGACGATGTTAACCACACTCCGCACCAGCTACTCATTTTGAGGCTGAGTCGACCTAGGGGAGGAGGCCCAGGACCGGTTCAGATAGAATCGTCGCTGGTGTTGGCCTTGAGCGAGAATCGATCCCGGGTCGCGCTAACCGCTACACTACCGCTCCCCACACACACACAAACGCGTGCACGAGTGTGTGTGTGTGCATTAGGTCGACTCAGCCTCAAATGAGTACCTGGAGCGGTGTGTAGTAAACATCGCCGTTAGGGAGACAAAGGCGGCCGGGCGTGGTGTTGGCCACCCACCCCCTCGTGTGCCGTGCCGGCCTTCATAGGTGCTACTCGCTAATTGCCCTTACAGTCTGATAAGGCTACACGGGCACATCTTTGTCTTTGTACATCAGTGCCGGATTATCCTAGTAGCAATGTAGCAGCTACATATGTAGTAGTTACTATATGTGTAGCAGCTACATATGTAGCTACTACTTGTGTAAAAGCATCATCATCATCATATGTAGTAGCTACATGTGTAGTAGTAGCTACACGTGTAATAGCTACTACTACATATGTAGTAGTAGCTACTACACGTGTAGTAGCTATTACTACATATGTAGTAGCTGCACGTGTAGTAGCTACACGTGTAGTAGCTGCATGTGTAGTAGCTACACGTGTAGTAGCTGCATGTGTAGTAGCTGCACGTGTAGTAGCTACACGTGTAGTAGCTGCATGTGTAGTAGCTGCATGTGTAGTAGCTGCATGTGTAGTAGCTACACGTGTAGTAGCTGCATGTGTAGTAGCTGCACGTGTAGTAGCTACACGTGTAGTAGCTGCATGTGTAGTAGCTGCACGTGTAGTAGCTACACGTGTAGTAGCTGCATGTGTAGTAGCTGCATGTGTAGTAGCTGCATGTGTAGTAGCTACACGTGTAGTAGCTGCATGTGTAGTAGCTGCATGTGTAGTAGCTGCATGTGTAGTAGCTACACGTGTAGTAGCTGCATGTGTAGTAGCTGCATGTGTAGTAGCTGCATGTGTAGTAGCTGCATGTGTAGTAGCTGCATGTGTAGTAGCTACACGTGTAGTAGCTACACGTGTAGTAGCTACACGTGTAGTAGCTACACGTGTAGTAGCTGCATGTGTAGTAGCTGCATGTGTAGTAGCTGCACGTGTAGTAGCTGCACGTGTAGTAGCTACACGTGTAGTAGCTACACGTGTAGTAGCTGCATGTGTAGTAGCTGCATGTGTAGTAGCTACACGTGTAGTAGCTGCATGTGTAGTAGCTGCATGTGTAGTAGCTGCACGTGTAGTAGCTACACGTGTAGTAGCTACACGTGTAGTAGCTGCACGTGTAGTAGCTACACGTGTAGTAGCTACACGTGTAGTAGCTACACGTGTAGTAGCTACACGTGTAGTAGCTGCATGTGTAGTAGCTGCACGTGTAGTAGCTACACGTGTAGTAGCTACACGTGTAGTAGCTACACGTGTAGTAGCTGCACGTGTAGTAGCTACACGTGTAGTAGCTGCATGTGTAGTAGCTGCACGTGTAGTAGCTACACGTGTAGTAGCTACACGTGTAGTAGCTGCATGTGTAGTAGCTGCATGTGTAGTAGCTGCACGTGTAGTAGCTGCATGTGTAGTAGCTACACGTGTAGTAGCTGCACGTGTAGTAGCTGCACGTGTAGTAGCTGCATGTGTAGTAGCTGCACGTGTAGTAGCTGCACGTGTAGTAGCTGCATGTGTAGTAGCTACACGTGTAGTAGCTGCATGTGTAGTAGCTACACGTGTAGTAGCTGCACGTGTAGTAGCTACACGTGTAGTAGCTGCACGTGTAGTAGCTACACGTGTAGTAGCTGCATGTGTAGTAGCTACACGTGTAGTAGCTGCACGTGTAGTAGCTACACGTGTAGTAGCTACACGTGTAGTAGCTGCATGTGTAGTAGCTACACGTGTAGTAGCTGCACGTGTAGTAGCTGCACGTGTAGTAGCTGCATGTGTAGTAGCTACACGTGTAGTAGCTGCATGTGTAGTAGCTACACGTGTAGTAGCTGCACGTGTAGTAGCTACACGTGTAGTAGCTACACGTGTAGTAGCTACACAAGTAGTAGCTACACGTGTAGTAGCTACACGTGTAGTAGCTGCACGTGTAGTAGCTACACGTGTAGTAGCTACACGTGTAGTAGCTACACGTGTAGTAGCTACACGTGTAGTAGCTACGGGCCCCGCACTTTCAAGGGCACCGCGCTAAATGCTTTCAAGCTATCAACTCCGGTTCAGTGATTCTGCACTTGCTCTATTACTGTAGTACTATACCGCCTTCGACTTTTACAAACGGCCGGGTGTTTAAGGTTAGCGATTTGTCGTATTATCTGGCTGTGTAGTAAATGAAAGAAGTACATTTACTTCACTATGCAAGTTAAACATTGGTGCGTTTGAATATTTAGGTGTTTATTTATTTATTTAGGGCTCCTTTATAACATCATATGCCCACCGCTGGATCGTGGGAGCGGGGGGAGGGGGTCTTTGACCATACTTCACCACTGTGGTCAGCGCGTGGATGATTAAGGTCGAGGACTCCGTACGGACGCGGGAGCATATAAGTGTTGTACAACAATGGGCTGCCTTTTGCCGGTAGCAGCGTTATAGCGCCTGTTACTCTCGTCATCAGCAGCATCATCAGCATCATCAGCAGCAGCATCATCAGCAGCATCATCAGCAGCATCATCATCATCATCAGCAGCAGCATCATCATCATCAGCAGCATCATCATCAGCATCATCAGCAGCAGCATCATCATCATCATCAGAATCATCAGCAGCATCATCATCAGCATCATCATCAGCAGCAGCAGCATCATCATCAGCAGCATCATCAGCATCATCATCATCATCAGCAGCAGCAGCATCATCATCAGCAGCATCATCATCATCAGCAGCAGCAGCATCATCAGCAGTAGCATCAGCAGCATCATCCGCAGCATCATCAGCAGCATCATCAGCAGCATCATCAGCATCATCATCATCATCAGCATCATCATCAGCAGCATCATCATCATCAGCAGCAGCAGCATCATCAGCAGTAGCATCAGCAGCATCATCCGCAGCATCATCAGCAGCAGCAGCATCATCATCCGCAGCATCGCTCGTCACAGCTGACCGTAGTATCGCGAGAGTTAAGGCCCCAGATGGAGAGTGGCCTTCATCCAGCAGTGAATAGACCATGGCTGCTGCTGCTGATGATGATGATGCTGATGTTGATGATGATGTTGATGATGATGATGTTGATGATGATGATGTTGATGATGATGATCGTAGCAAATTGTGCCCGAACGGAGTGGACCGCGTTGTAGCGATAACGCGTTGTAGCAATCACGCTTTGTAGTGCGATCGTGTTGTAGTGATAACGCGTTGTAGGCGTGATCGCGTTGTAGAGTGAACGCTGCAGTACGTTAAGCGAGGACTTGCCGTGTATATCTGAGGGTGGGGTGCTGCTGCTAAGTGGGGCAGTGGTGGACAAGGCTGAGCGGTGGTGACTATGCAAGAGAGAGAGAGAGACAGAGACACGGACAGAGAGACAGAGACAGACAGAGACACAGACAGAGAGAGACAGACAGATAAACAAAGAGAGACAGAGACACAGAGAAACAGACAGAGACACAGACAGAGAGACAGAGACAGACAGAGACACAGAGACACAGACAGAGACACAGACAGAGACAGAACAGAGAAACAGAGACACAGACAGAGAAACAGAGAGAGAAACAAAGAAAGACAGACACACAGAGACACACAGAGACAGAGACACAGAGACAGAGACACACAGAGACACAGAGACAGAGAATCAGACAGAGAAACAGAGAGATACAGACAGACACACAGACAAACAGATCGAGATGATTGTTATCAAGGCGTCTATTGTTATCAAGGCGTCTATTGCTATCAAGGTGTATATTGTTATCAATGCGTCTATTGTTATCAAGGCGTCTATTGTTATCAATGCGTCTATTGTTATCAAGGCGTCTATTGTTATCAAGGCATTGTGTTCGTGTGCATTGTCCTTGTGCTGTTCGCCTGTTGGCGTCGTTCTCCGGGCTGACACGGGTGGTGAGACGAGAGGGAGGCTGTCGCCCTGGTGTCGACTAATCAGTCGCAAAGACGACGCCAACATGAATGAGAGAGCGTGCGGTTGATGCACACTCGGTGCTTAGCAAAGGCGACACGTCGTGTGTGTGTGTGTGGACATGTGAACACCGCGTGGCGTATTGCGAGTAGAGGGGCACCCACCGATCGCTTCTCTTGCTGAGGAGTCAACACACTGCGAGACACTCGAGATTAGCATGGGTGGCTACCTACGGTGCGAAAGAAGTTCAACTACTAAACACTACACTACTGAACACTACACTACTATATACTACACTACTATACACTAAACTACTATACACTACACTATACACTACACTACTATACACTACACTACAGTATACACTACACTACTATACACTCGACTATACAGCTACTATACACAACACTACATTACTATACACTCAGATTAGCTGAGCGAAAGAAGTTCATCACACACACCACACACACACCACACACACTACACACACACCACACACACCACACACACACCACACACCAGAGGTGTGGACTCGAGTCATGTGACTTGGACTCGAGTCAGACTCGAGTCATGAATTTGATGACTTGCGACTCGACTTGGACTTGCATAACAATGACTTTGTCCCACCTATGAGATGTGGACTCGAGTCATGTGACTTGGACTCGAGTCAGACTCGAGTCATGAATTTGATGACTTGCGACTCGACTTGGACTTGCATAACAATGACTTTGTCCCACCTCTGCCACACACACACCGCACATACCGCACACACCACACACACCACACAGACACCACACACCACACACACACCACACACACACACCACACACACACCACACACACCACACACACTACACTCACACCACACACACACCATACACACCACACAGACACCACACACCACACACACACACCACACACACACACCGCACATACCGCACACACCACACACACACCACACACACCATACACACTACACGCACACACCACACACACACCACACACACACACCACACACACACCACACACACACCACACACACACACCACACACACCACACGCACACACCACACACACACACCACACACACACACACACCACACACACACCACACACACACACCACACACACACCAGACATACCACACACACACACCACACACACAACAACCATTCGCCACTAAGTGGCGGTGACGTCACCACGGCGGCTGTGCCAGGCCATGTGCACATTGAGGCTATCACGTGAAGTGTTGAACGCCCGCTGGCAGGAGGTCACGGGGCAGAGCCAACAGGTGCCACGGGTCGACTGACATGTACACACACACACATAGACACATACACTCATATACACACACACATACACTCATACACACACTCACACACACTCATACACACACACACATAGACACATACACTCATATACACACACGCATACACTCATACACACACTCACACACACTCATACACACTCATACACACACACATAGACACATACTCTCATATACACACACACATACACTCAAACACACACTCACACACACTCATACACACTCATACACACACACATAGACACATACACACACACACTCATACACACACTCACAACAACAACAACCGCCATTCGCCACAAAGTGGCGGTGACGTCACCACGACGCTTGTGCCAGGCCATGTGCACCTTGAGGCCACGTGAAGTGTCGAACGCCCGCTGGCAGGAGGTCACGGGGCAGACCCAGATGCCACGGGTCGACTGACTGAGATGACCGAGATGACTGGCTGATACACCACCTGTGCCCCCTACTGTACCAACTTGCTGTGCTTTAGCCACCCGGCGCTCCGCTTGTTGTTGTGAGCGTCGCTCCTCCGCCCTCCGTTGTTGGAGGGCGACTGCCTCCAACTGCCCAGTAGCGTCCTTCACGAGCCTCCTCCACAGAGGCCGATCTTGACACCGCTGGTACCAGTCATCGGCAAGTCCACTCAGCTCCACATCCTCCTGTACCACATCACTCCATCTCTTCTCTAGCCCGTGCCGCGCCCGTTTAGCCCCCTCGATCCGGCCAAACAAAAGCTGTTTGGGCATGCGGTGGCTGGGCATGCGGGCTACATGACCCAGCCAACGCAGCCTTGCCTGCCGGAGGAGCTCACCGATGGGACTTTGCCCAGATCTTTCACATAGACACACACACATAGACACATGCACTCATACACACACACATACACACACATACACACACACACATACACACATACACACACACATACACACATACACATACACACACACATACACACTCATACACACTTATACACACACACACCCGTGGATCTATCTCAAAGTAGTCGCGACTCAAAGACAGTCGCCGCCACTCGAGTAGCAAGGAGCGAGCGGCGTGCCGTGGGTCAGAACCCATCACGGAGAGAGGGCAGTGACCTCCTCCACCTCCTCCACCTCCTCCACCTCCTCCTCCACCTCCTCCACCACCTCCTCCACCTCCTCCACCTCCTCAACCTCCTCCTCCTCCACCTCCTCCTCCACCTCCTCCACCTCCTCCTCCTCCTGCACGCTCCCCAGCCCACACTTCTTCCTTCTCTGCTCGCTACGCGACCGCGGTGGTGGCTGCGTGTCACGTGGCATGGCCCTGGGGCACGAGTGTTGGTGAAGCTGTCGCCACGGTGGCTACGAGATGTTCACTACCTCGCCTGGGCTACACGAGGTCCGTGGGTTCGATCCCGACACTGACGACGCCTGCTGCTGCTGCTGCTGTATGTGTGGAGTTCGCGTCTCTCTCTCTCCCCGTGGTCGCGTGGATTTTCACCCCGGGTCGTCCGGGTTATTTCGCCCCCTCCGCATGTTTCATAATCGACATTGCCACGCGTTTCGCGTTATCTGCCTGCCGCTGTTGCGTTTCCACGTGCTGGTCTAAGGGCCCCTTCGCTGAGCTCTCATTCGTGATGGGCAGGTCGCTTGCCTCGACCAGACGCAACATCAACACGCGTTTGAGTCCGACACGTTGGTGGATCACGCAAGGATGGGGTGTGACGTTCCCACCTTGCCGCGCGAGGAGCCGTAGCCCCTGGCTCTGCCAAGTGGAAGGCGGTGCAGCAGCAGAGTGTGTGGACTCATCATCTACGTCTGTTGATTCCATCTGTGTACGGGAATAGAGCGTTGCTCCCTCGCGCATGGCGTGGGTTTTATCCGGGTGCTCCGGTTACATCTTCCCCACGCGTAGGATTATAATGATGATGATGACAGACACAACTCATATCATTTTGTTGAAATTCATCCTGCAAATACAAACTCGGTGCAGCCGTGACAGGGCTCTCCTCGACACGATACGTAAATTATTACAATGAAATCGTTGAGCACAAATACACAAATACACAAACACACAAATACACAAATACCTGCATAACCAAATCTCCCAGCAGCGGACACCGTGGCAGGCCCGCATAGGAGAGCGGTGGATAACAAGTTGACGTTCCAGGCGAGGGGCCTTCTTCGTGACAGGGGGAGAGAGAGAGAGTACCCGCCGGATAGATGGAGTGATGATCTCGACAGCTGATCATATCGGTGGTTGTAATCTCCTGACGAATGTCGTCATTCATGAATGCTGGACAATGCAAGCCCAATGTTCCACAATTATTTTGTACGTACGGTACACGGTGTCTCTCTCTCTCTCTCTCCATGTGTATGCAGTGTATGTGCTGTATATTTTAAGAAGAGTCAGTTCAAGTGAGGTCAGATACGGCAGTGTGACGGAGATGCCGAGATACGGCACGGACGTGTTTCCAACACTTTGAGGTTAGCGACATTAAAACTTTAACTGGCAGGCGAAAATAAATGTTTTAACACTTCTGAGAATTTGCAACGATACCATGGGAAATGTGCTGACTTCGGGCTCTGGAGACCACGTGGAGAAAATTCCAGGTGCGCGTTGACAACGATGGCGATCGAGTGGGAGAGACGCTTTTTTGAAGCTATTAAAGTTACAGTGTATTATTTTTATTTTCCGTTCTGTTTCCATTCAAAACGATAGTCCAATGCCGGATGATTGATCCTAGTAGCGAAATTATCTACAAATGCTACGGGCCCCGCACTTTCAAGGGCCCCGCGCTCAATGCTTTCGAGCTGTCAATTCCGATTCAGTGATTCTGCACTTGCTTTATTACTATAGTACTATACCGCCTTCGATTTTTACGAATGACCGGGTGTTCAAGGTTAGCGATTTGTCATAGTATGTGGCTATATAGCGAATGAAAAAATACATTTACTTCACTATGCAAGTTAAACATTGGCGCGTTTCAATATTTACGTGTTTTATTTTATTTAGGGTCCCTTTATAACAACAGATGCTCCAGGCCTTGCACTAGCTTCACCCGGCACTGCGCTAGTCCCGTGTGAGTGTTCACATCTCTGTGAAGCACCCGGTATTGTGTTTACTCGAGCAGGTAAGGCCCCACTGAGATTCTGTGTAGCTCTTTCTCAGAAGTGGCCTCGATATCGCAAATGCAAACTCAACGCAGTAGGTTTATCATCATCACCATCATCATCACCATCATTACCATCATCATCACCATCATCACCATCACCATCATCACCATCGTCGCCGCGTGGAAATTCATAGCAGCCAAATACT
This sequence comes from Lampetra planeri, assembly GCF_965212315.1. NCBI lineage: Eukaryota > Metazoa > Chordata > Hyperoartia > Petromyzontiformes > Petromyzontidae > Lampetra > Lampetra planeri. The sequence goes on from NC_136164.1 coordinate 3,383,243, forward strand.
CTGAACGCGTGTTGACGTTCATTCTAAATGTGTGGGGGGGGGGGGGAGGAAACGGAGGACCCGGAGAAAAATCCACGCGACCACGGGGAGAGAGAGACACGCAGACTCCAAATATACAGCAGCAGCAGCAGGCGTCAGGGTCGGGATTGAACCCACGACCTCCTCTCCCTCCACTTCTAGAGCTCTCTCTCTACCTCTAGATCTTTCTAAACGGGCTCTCAAACCTCCCGTCAGAACCGTCAATAGGGCGACGGCGAATCGAGGTGACTGCCCCGGGCCCCGCGCGTTGGGGGGCCCCGCGCGTTGGGGGGCCCCGCGCATTGACGTCACGGCGGTGTCAGATGCAACACTGCGGGGTCAGTTTGAAGGCGTGGGAGGAGGGGGTGGGCGCGGTGTGGTTTGCCCCGGGCCCCGCAGCGGGAAGGTGGCCAGCACCACGCCCGGCCGCCTTTGTCTCCCCGGTGGCGATGTTAACTACACAGCACACCGGGTGCTCATTTGAAGCCGAGTCGACCTAGGGGAGGCCCAGGACCGGTTCAGATAATCGTCGCCGGTGTTGGTGGGCCGTGAGCGGGAAGCGAACTCGGGTCGCCAGGTTCATAGCGCTAACCGCTGCACCACCGCTCCCTACACACAGACACACACACACAGACACACACACAAAGACACACACACAGACACATACACAGACACACACACACAGACACACACACAGACACATACAGTGTTGTTTGCGGCTTAGCACACATACACAAAAGTCACACATAAGCACACAGACACAAAGACAAAGATCCCCCGTATAGTTTTGACAGACTGTTGGGGCAAGTGCTGTGAGCGAGCACCTATGGCAAACAAAGACACACACACACACACACAGACACACACACATACACACACACACATGCACCCGTTATCTATTTCACAGGCACAGAGTGTTTGGCTACTCATATAAATTTCCACGTGATAAGCCGCTTCGTTGACCTATAGTTTGTGGCCAGGTCGCGTCTGAGAAGGAGCTGCATAGATCAGTGGGGCCTTATACCTGGTACGACGATAATCATACAAATAGTTTAACAGTTTTAGTTTAGGAGATTGTGACGGATGGGGCACGTGTGCTGGGTAGGGAGGAAGAGGAGGAGGCGGCGATGGGTGGGACAAGTGGTGTGCGGCGTGGCGGAGGAACTTGGGGGTTGGAACAGGAGGAGGAACTTGGAGGTTGGAACAGCAGGAGGATCTTGGAGGTTGGAACAGGAGGAGGATCTTGGAGGTTGGAACAGGAGGAGGATCTTGGAGGTTGGAACAGGAGGAGGATCTTGGAGGTTGGAACAGGAGGAGGATCTTGGAGGTTGGAACAGGAGGAGGAACTTGGAGGTTGGAACAGGAGGAGGAACGTGGGGGTTGGAACAGGAGGAGGATCTTGGAGGTTGGAACAAGAGGAGGAACTTGGAGGTTGGAACAGGAGGAGGAACTTGGGGGTTGGAACAGGAGGAGGATCTTGGAGGTTGGAACAAGAGGAGGAACTTGGAGGTTGGAACAGGAGGAGGATGTTGGAGGTTGGAACAGGAGGAGGAATTTGGAGGTTGGAACAGGAGGAGGAACTTGGAGGTTGGAACAGCAGGAGGATCTTGGAGGTTGGAACAGGAGGAGGATCTTGGAGGTTGGAACAGGAGGAGGAACTTGGAGGTTGGAACAGGAGGAAGAACTTGGAGGTTGGAACAGGAGGAGGATCTTGGAGGTTGGAACAGGAGGAGGAACTTGGAGGTTGGAACAGGAGGAGGAACTTGGAGGTTGGAACAGGAGGAGGATCTTGGAGGTTGGAACAGGAGGAGGATCTTGGAGGTTGGAACAGGAGGAGGAACTTGGAGGTTGGAACAGGAGGACGAACTTGGGGGTTGGAACAGGAGGAGGATCTTGGAGGTTGGAACAGGAGGAGGATCTTGGAGGTTGGAACAGGAGGAGGATCTTGGAGGTTGGAACAGGAGGAGGATGCTGTGGTTTGTGACACCGCCGAGAGAGGCCTCGTGGAGACGCGGGGGTCTCGGGGCGTGACCTTTCAACCCGGCGTCCCCCTCCTTGCTGCTGGCTCAGTGATTCCGACTTGGCCCTGATGAGCCAGACCCAGCCCCCCCCCCCCCACCACCACCACCGCCCCCACCACCACCACCCCCACCACCACCCCCACCACCACCCCCACCACCACCCCCACCACCACCACCACCACAACCACCACCACCACCCCCACCACTACCACCCCTACCACCCCCACCACCACCACCCCCACCACCACCACCACCACCCCCACCACCGCCACCACCGCCCCCACCACCCCCACCACCACCCCCACCACCACCCCCACCACCACCCCCACCACCACCACCACCACCCCCACCACCACCACCACACCGAGCCACCGTGGCCACCCTAGAACGCGATGCGTATTACAGCAGCGGCAGGTTCTGGTTTAACGGGGCCAGGGAAGCCGACACCGTTGAATGGAGACGCGAGGCTGCCGGTTCGCTCCCTGGCTCAGCCTCGCCCCACACTCGAAGCGTGTCCCCCTCTCTCTCCCCCAGTGTCTTTCTGTGTGTATCTGTGTGTCTCTCTCTGTGTGTACCTCTGTGTGTGTATCTCTGTGTGTATCTCTCTGTGTATTTATCTCTGTGTGTGTGTCTCTGTGTGTGTCTCTGTGTGTGTTTGTCTCTGTGTGTCTCTCTCTGTGTGTGTGTCTCTGTGTGTGTGTCTGTGTGTGTGTCTCTCTGTGTGTGTGTCTCTGTGTGTGTGTGTCTCTGTGTGTGTGTGAGTCTGTGTGTTTGTCTGTGTCTCTCTGTGTGTCTCTCTGTGTGTGTCTCTCTGTTTGTGTCTCTCTGCGTGTGTGTCTCTGTGTGTGTGTGTCTCTCTCTGTGTGTGTGTCTCTCTGTGTGTCTCTCTGTGTGTCTCTCTCTGTGTGTGTCTCTCTCTGCGTGTACCTCTTTCTCTGCGTGTCTGTGTTTGTCTTCGTATCTCTCTTCGCGAGTCTCTCTCTCTCTCGCCCGGTCTCTGTGATTGTGCGTATCGCTCTCTCTCTCTCTCTCTGATTAATTATCGCTCTCTATATATAACTGTGTATATCTCTCTCTCCGTATCTCTGTGTGTATCTCTCTCGCTTGCCGATTTTCTCTGCCCCTGGGCTGATCGGGGCACTGCAGGCTCCCAAGACGTTGGGACACCGATTTGCGCCTTTTGTTAGTAAGACGATCGAAGTCTTCAGTCTGGTGCTGAAATCTCTCCTCTTCAAAGTGACCCTTTGCCCCATCCACCCGCCTCGCTCCGGCCGCTTGAGCCTGCAGGTGCTGAGTGGGTGGGTGGCTGAGAGAGTGGGTGAGCGCCTACGCGGATGAGTGGGTGGGTGAGCAGTTGAGTGAGCGAGTGGGTGGGCGACTGAGTGGGTGAGTGAGTGGGTGAGCGAGTGAGTAAATTGGCATTTATGCACTAGTTCTGGCCGTTTTGCGCTGGAAGTTCTGAGTGAGTGGGTGGTTGAGTGAGTGGATGAGTGGCTAAGAGAGTGGGTGAGCGCGTAAGCGGGTGAGTGAGTGGGTGAGTAGTTGAGTGAGCGAGTGAGTGGGTGGGCGACTGAGTAGGTGGATGAGCGAGTGGGTGAGTGTGTGAGTTGGTGGGTGGGTGAGCGAGTGGGTGACTGAGTGAATAAATTGGCTTCTACCCCTTAGTCCTTGCCGTTTACCCTGGTCCTGAGTGAGTGAGCGGGTGAGTGGGTTGGTGAGTGGGTGAGCGAGTGGATGTGTGAGAGGGTGATTTGGTGAGTGAGTGGATGAGTGAGAGGGTGATTTGGTGAGTGAGTGGGTGAGTGAGAGCGTGAGAAAGTGGGTGAGTGAGTGAGTGAGTGGGTGAGTAGGTGAGTGGGTGAGTAGGTGGGTGAGTGAGAGGGTGAGAAGTTGAGTGAGTGGGTGAGTAGGTGGGTAAGTGAGTGGGTGAGTAGGTAAGTGAGTGAGTGAGTGGGCAAGTAATATAACATCTAATAATAATATATAATAATAATAAAATCTAATAATACCCCGCGGAGGCTGTGGCACAGCGCGCAAGCGGCACACGCCGTGCCGCCTGGGGCCGGCACCCCCCAAGAATAGACTCCGGACTCCTCCACGCGGCCAGGGAGGGTGGAGGGTGGAGGGTGGGGGGTGTGGGAGTGACTCGTGTAGCCCAGCGTCACTCACGGCGCGTGTCTCTCCTCCCGCTGTCACCGTGGCCTATCCGCTGCTGGATGGAGATCAATACGATGACGATCTCACCACGCTGCGTGTGTCCTCTGCTCCACGTGTCAACCCCGACGAGGCAAAGCCGCTGCAGTGGTACCCTCTGCCGTGCGTGGGTCCTGAGGCTGGGCGAGGATTGCCTGGGGCAGGGAAGGACGTCGCGATAGTTTGACACGCGGGCTTCGTGCTCAGATCGTCAACGTTGTGGATTGGCTCTCCAGCACACTTATACTAGTGGTGTACTAGTACACTACACTATACACTACACTATACACTACATTATACACTACACTATACACTACATTATACACTAGTGCTGTACTAGTATACTACACTATACACTACACTATACACTACACTATACACTACACTATACACTACATTATACACTACACTATACACTACATTATACACTAGTGCTGTACTAGTATACTACGTTATACACTACACTATACACTACACTATACACTACATTCTACACTACATTATACACTAGTGCTGTACTTGTATACTACACTATACACTACACTATACACTACACTATACACTACACTATACACTAGTGCTGTACTAGTATACTACACTATACACTACACTATACACTACACTATACACTACACTATACACTACACTATACACTACATTATACACTAGTGCTGTACTAGTATACTACATTATACACTACACTATACACTACACTATGCACTACACACTACTATACACTACACTATAGACTACACTATACACTACACTTTACACTACACTATACACTAGTGCTGTACTAGTACACTACACTACACACTACACTACACACTAGTGCTGTACTTGTGACGAATTGGCACGTTCTGTTTCCGTCGTTATCATTCCCGTGCCCGCTGGGAACGACACTGAGAGGCACACAGAGAGGCGCAGAGAGGCAGAGAGAGAGACACACAGAGAGAGAAAGGCACAGAGAGAGAGACACAGAGAGAGACACAGAGAGAGAGACACACAGAGAGAGACACACAGAGAGAGGCACAGAGAGAGAGACACACAGAGAGAAAGGCACAGAGAGAGAGAGACATAGAGAGGGAGAGAGACAGAGAGAGAGAGACAGAGAGAGAGGCACAGATAGAGAGGCACAGAGAGACAGAGAGAGACAGAGGCAGAGAGACACGTGGAGTAGAGGACACGCAGGGCGAGAGACATCAAGCAGTGGACAGACCACGGCGATTGAGTTTAGCTCATCCCTGTTAGCAGTCATAATTCCAGTCGTGTGGCAGACGCAGGCAGGCCCATGAATGATCGTGTTGATTTAATATACAGTATGTATGAAGTTATATATTGATTATATTATATATTTATGGTATATTCATCAGTGTCTCTTTCACGTGCGCCTCTTCTCGCCGTGTATTTTCACGTGTAAGAGAGATTACACTGCGGATAAATCTGTCAGATCGGTGCATGTTATTCATAGCGTGCACGCATTTCGACACACACACACACACCGATGCACAAAGACAAAGGTCCCCCGTGTAGCCTTGAGCAGACTACTGGGGCAAGTGCTGTTAGCGGCTTCCAGCACCTACGAAGGCCGACACGGCACGGGAGCAGTTGCGTGGCCAGCGCCTCGCCCCCGGCCGCCTTTGTCTCCCTCGTGGCAACGTTGCCACTCACCCACCATCACCACCACCATCACCACCACCACCACCACCACGCCATCGAGCAAAGGCGGCGGTCACCGCAGCGTCGTTGACGCGCGGCGCTTTCAGATGCGCTTCCGCGGCCGTCTGGAACGCTCTTCCCTTGCGGTGTTAGGAAGCCGCTGGGAGCTGTGCAATTTTTAAATCGTCACTATCGAGTTGACGAACTCGTTTGTTTAGAACTGCTTCTTGTTGTTGTTGTTGTGTTTAGTTTGATGTCCTCCACGCCCCCCCCCCCCCCGGTACCTCCGATTAGCTACGTGCGCGCAATTCCTCGTTTAACGTGCTAGTTGCGTTCCTGAAAGTGCCGCGTCAAGCGCGGAATGACTGAGTCACTGAATCGCATTTGCGCTGTGAAACCAGGGCGGGACAAATGACTTGGAATGAGAAGGGTCACCGTATCACTCCTTCTCACCATATCACTCCGCCTCACCGTATCACTCCTTCTCACCATATCACTCCGCTCAACCGTGCAGCTCAAGAAAGTAGCTCGCCACCGACCAATCAGAAGCCGCGTTATAACGGGAGCGCGTTCTGCGTTATAACGGGGGCGTGTTATAACATGCCGGTTCCGTGTTATAACGGTGGGGAGGGAGTCGTTAAAACACGCAGGTTCTGCGTTATAATGGCGCGTTGTATGAAGTGTTCCCTCATGGAAGTAGAAGAACGGCGCTATAGCGACAACTCGTTCTCGTGTGAACGCCAACGGGCGAGGGGAGGATTTGCCGCACAGCGTTGCACGTTGCGACAAACGATGAAGTCGTCAACGCGATTATTTATTTACCCATGTCAGGCAGTCCTCGACTTACAAACACCACACACACTTACAAACACCACCCCCACTCACGAACACCACCCTCACTTACTAACACCACACACACTTACTAACGCCACCCCCACTAACGAACACCACCCCCACTCACGAACACCACCCTCACTCACTAACACCACCCTCACTTACTAACACCACACACACTCACTAACACCACCCTCACTTACTAACACCACCCTCACTCACTAACACCACCCTCACTCACTAACACCACCCTCACTTACTAACACCACCCTCACTTACTAACACCACCCTCACTTACTAACACCACCCTCACTTACTAACACCACCCTCACTTACTAACACCACCCTCACTTACTAACACCACCCTCACTTACTAACACCACCCTCACTTACTAACACCACCCTCACTTACTAACACCACCCTCACTCACTAACACCACCCTCACTTACTAACACCACCCTCACTTACTAACACCACCCTCACTTACTAACACCACCCTCACTTACTAACACCACCCTCACTTACTAACACCACCCTCACTTACTAACACCACCCTCACTTACTAACACCACCCTCACTTACTAACACCACCCTCACTCACTAACACCACCCTCACTTACTAACACCACCCTCACTCACTAACACCACCCTCACTTACTAACACCACCCTCACTTACTAACACCACCCTCACTTACTAACACCACCCTCACTTACTAACACCACCCTCACTTACTAACACCACCCTCACTTACTAACACCACCCTCACTTACTAACACCACCCTCACTCACTAACACCACCCTCACTTACTAACACCACCCTCACTTACTAACACCACCCTCACTTACTAACACCACCCTCACTTACTAACACCACCCACACTTACTAACACCACACACACTCACTAACGCCACCCCCACTAACGAACACCACCCTCACTCACTAACACCACCCTCACTTACTAACACCACCCTCACTTACTAACACCACCCTCACTTACTAACACCACCCTCACTTACTAACACCACCCTCACTTACTAACACCACCCTCACTTACTAACACCACCCTCACTTACTAACACCACCCTCACTTACTAACACCACCCTCACTTACTAACACCACCCTCACTTACTAACACCACCCTCACTCACTAACACCACCCTCACTTACTAACACCACCCTCACTTACTAACACCACCCTCACTTACTAACACCACCCTCACTTACTAACACCACCCTCACTTACTAACACCACCCTCACTTACTAACACCACCCTCACTTACTAACACCACCCTCACTTACTAACACCACCCTCACTCACTAACACCACCCTCACTTACTAACACCACCCTCACTTACTAACACCACCCTCACTCACTAACACCACCCTCACTTACTAACACCACCCTCACTCACTAACACCACCCTCACTTACTAACACCACCCTCACTTACTAACACCACCCTCACTTACTAACACCACCCTCACTTACTAACACCACCCTCACTTACTAACACCACCCTCACTTACTAACACCACCCTCACTTACTAACACCACCCTCACTCACTAACACCACCCTCACTTACTAACACCACCCTCACTTACTAACACCACCCTCACTTACTAACACCACCCTCACTTACTAACACCACCCACACTTACTAACACCACACACACTCACTAACGCCACCCCCACTAACGAACACCACCCTCACTCACTAACACCACCCTCACTTACTAACACCACCCTCACTTACTAACACCACCCTCACTTACTAACACCACCCTCACTTACTAACACCACCCTCACTTACTAACACCACCCTCACTTACTAACACCACCCTCACTTACTAACACCACCCTCACTTACTAACACCACCCTCACTTACTAACACCACCCTCACTTACTAACACCACCCTCACTTACTAACACCACACACACTTACTAACACCACCCACACTTACTAACACCACCCTCACTTACTAACACCACCCCCACTCACGAACACCACCCTCACTTACTAACACCACCCTCACTTACTAACACCACCCTCACTTACTAACACCACCCTCACTTACTAACACCACCCACACTTACTAACACCACCCACACTTACTAACACCACCCTCACTTACTAACACCACCCTCACTTACTAACACCACCCTCACTTACTAACACCACCCTCACTTACTAACACCACCCTCACTTACTAACACCACCCTCACTTACTAACACCACCCTCACTTACTAACACCACCCTCACTTACTAACACCACCCACACTTACTAACACCACCCACACTTACTAACACCACCCTCACTTACTAACACCACCCTCACTTACTAACACCACCCTCACTTACTAACACCACCCTCACTTACTAACACCACCCTCACTTACTAACACCACCCTCACTTACTAACACCACCCTCACTTACTAACACCACCCACACTTACTAACACCACCCACACTTACTAACACCACCCTCACTTACTAACACCACCCTCACTTACTAACACCACCCTCACTTACTAACACCACCCTCACTTACTAACACCACCCTCACTTACTAACACCACCCACACTTACTAACGCCACACACACTCACTAACACCACACACACTCACTAACGCCACCCACACTCACTAACACCACACACACTTACTAACACCACCCTCACTTACTAACACCACCCTCACTTACTAACACCACACACACTTACTAACGCCACCCACACTCACTAACACCACCCACACTCACTAACACCACCCTCACTTACTAACACCACCCTCACTTACTAACACCACCCTCACTTACTAACGCCACCCACACTCACTAACACCACCCACACTTACTAACACCACCCTCACTTACTAACACCACCCTCACTTACTAACACCACCCTCACTTACTAACACCACACACACTTACTAACGCCACCCACACTCACTAACACCACCCACACTCACTAACACCACCCACACTTACTAACGCCACCCACACTCACTAACACCACCCTCACTTACTAACACCACCCACACTCACTAACACCACCCACACTTACTAACACCACACACACTCACTAACACCACCCACACTCACTAACACCACCCTCACTTACTAACACCACACACACTCACTAACACCACCCACACTCACTAACACCACCCTCACTTACTAACACCACCCACACTCACTAACACCACCCACACTTACTAACGCCACCCACACTCACTAACACCACACACACTCACTAACACCACCCTCACTCACTAACACCACCCACACTTACTAACGCCACCCACACTTACTAACACCACCCACACTTACTAACACCACCCTCACTTACTAACACCACACACACTTACTAACGCCACCCACACTCACTAACACCACCCACACTCACTAACACCACCCACACTCACTAACACCACACACACTCACTAACACCACCCTCACTCACTAACACCACCCACACTTACTAACACCACCCACACTTACTAACGCCACCCACACTTACTAACACCACCCTCACTTACTAACACCACCCTCACTTACTAACACCACCCTCACTTACTAACACCACCCTCACTTACTAACACCACCCTCACTTACTAACACCACCCTCACTTACTAACACCACCCTCACTTACTAACACCACCCTCACTTACTAACACCACCCACACTTACTAACACCACCCACACTTACTAACGCCACCCACACTTACTAACACCACACACACTTACTAACGCCACCCACACTTACTAACACCACCCTCACTTACTAACACCACCCTCACTTACTAACACCACCCTCACTTACTAACACCACCCACACTTACTAACACCACCCACACTTACTAACGCCACCCACACTTACTAACACCACCCACACTTACTAACACCACACACACTCACTAACACCACCCACACTCACTAACACCACCCACACTTACTAACGCCACCCACACTCACTAACACCACCCACACTTACTAACGCCACCCACACTTACTAACGCCACCCACACTTACTAACACCACCCACACTTACTAACACCACCCACACTTACTAACGCCACCCACACTCACTAACACCACACACACTTACTAACACCACACACACTCACTAACACCACCCACACTTACTAACACCACCCACACTCACTAACACCACACACACTCACTAACACCACCCACACTCACTAACACCACCCACACTTACTAACACCACCCACACTTACTAACGCCACCCACACTTACTAACACCACACACACTTACTAACACCACCCACACTTACTAACACCACCCACACTTACTAACGCCACCCACACTCACTAACGCCACCCACACTCACTAACACCACACACACTCACTAACACCACACACACTCACTAACACCACCCACACTTACTAACACCACCCACACTTACTAACACCACCCTCACTCACTAACACCACACACACTTACTAACACCACACACACTTACTAACACCACCCACACTTACTAACACCACCCACACTCACTAACACCACACACACTTACTAACACCACACACACTTACTAACGCCACCCACACTCACTAACACCACACACACTTACTAACACCACACACACTTACTAACACCACCCACACTCACTAACACCACACACACTTACTAACACCACACACACTTACTAACGCCACCCACACTCACTAACACCACACACACTTACTAACACCACACACACTTACTAACGCCACCCACACTCACTAACACCACACACACTTACTAACACCACACACACTCACTAACACCACCCACACTCACTAACACCACACACACTTACTAACACCACACACACTTACTAACACCACACACACTTACTAACGCCACCCACACTCACTAACACCACACACACTTACTAACACCACACACACTTACTAACACCACCCACACTCACTAACACCACACACACTTACTAACACCACCCACACTCACTAACACCACACACACTTACTAACACCACCCACACTCACTAACACCACACACACTTACTAACGCCACACACACTCACTAACACCACACACACTTACTAACACCACACACACTTACTAACACCACCCACACTCACTAACACCACACACACTTACTAACACCACCCACACTCACTAACACCACACACACTTACTAACACCACACACACTCACTAACACCACACACACTCACTAACACCACCCACACTCACTAACACCACACACACTTACTAACACCACCCTCACTTACTAACACCACACACACTTACGAACACCACCCTCACTTACGAACACCACCCACACTTACGAACACCACCCTCACTTACGAACACCACCCTCACTTACGAACACCACCCTCACTTACGAACACCACCCACACTTACGAACACCACCCACACTGTTTTTGTTCAGCTGAGCGATCCCCAGCAGCATGTGAATGAGTCGGCCTCGCGCTGCGAGTGAGTGCTTGTGTGTGGGCAACTAAATAGACGGTCGATTGCCGTGCTCCGACTTACGAACCGTTCGACTTACGAACTGGTCACAGGAACAAATTGTGGCCGTAAGTCGATGACTGTCCGTCAAAATTGTAATGTTTTCGACTCGCCACTCTAATGTTCTGCTTGTGAGTGTCTTGTATGTGAGTGAGTATGCTGTGTGTTAGTGTCCTGAGCGTGTTGCCCGGGAGTTGCTTGTAAGGGGGTGGGGTTGCCCGGGGGGGGGGGGGGGTTGCCCGGGGGGGGGGGGGGGTTGCCCGTGAGTTGCTTGTAAGGGGGTGGGGTTGCCCGGGGGGGGAGGGGGGTTGCCCGTGAGTTGCTTGTAAGGGGGTGGGGTTGCCCGGGGGGGGGGGGGGGGGGGTTGCCCGTGAGTTGCTTGTAAGGGGGTGGGGTTGCCGGGGGGGGGGGGGGGTTGCCCGTGAGTTGCTTGTAAGGGGGTGGGGTTGCCCGGGGGGGGGGGGGGGGTTGCCCGTGAGTTGCCTGCGAGGAGAGAGTTGCCTGCTGGTGCAGGGCGAGGTGAGTGTCGGGTTTCACCCTCGTCAGCAGCAGGGCAGCTGTAGCCCCCCCCCCAGCCACCTCACCCACCGACTCAACCACCCACCTCAACCACCCACTCAACCACCCACTCAACCACCCACCCACTCAACCACCCACCCACCCTACACACCCACCCACCTCACCCTGCACACCCACCCTACTCACCCACCCTACTCACCCTACTCACCCACCCACCTCACCCACCCTACACACCCTACTCACCCACCCACCTCACCCACCCACCCACCCTACACACCCACCCACCTCACCCTGCACACCCACCCTGCTCACCCACCCTACACACCCTACTCACCCACCCACCTCACCCACCCACCCACCTTACACACCCACCCACCTCACCCACCCACCCTACTCACCCACCCACCTCACCCACCTACCCACTCTACACACCCACCCACCTCACCCACCCTACAAACCCACCCACCCTACTCACGCACCCTACTCACTCACTCACTCACCCACCCACCCTACACACCCACCCACCTCACCCACCCTACTCACCCACCCTATTCACCCACTCACCCACCTCACCCACCCTACACACCCACCCACCCTACTCACCCACTCACCCACCCACCCTACTCACCCACTCACTCACCCACCTTCCTCATCCACCCTACACACCCACCCACCCTACTCACCCACTCACCCACCCACCCTACTCACCCACTCACCCACCCACCCTACTCACCCACTCACTCACCCACCTTCCTCATCCACCCTACACACCCACCCACCCTACTCACTCACTCACCCACCCTACTCACCCACCCACCCACCTTCCTCATCCACCCTACTCACCCACCCACCCACCCACCTTCCTCACCCACCCCCCTCGCCCTCCACGTCACCCACGGGGAGACACAAATAGCAGCGTGCGTGTGCGAGCGGGGAGAGGGGGGTGGGGGTGGGGGGTGGGGGGAGTCAGGGAGAGGGGGGTGGGGGGAGTCAGGGAGAGGGGGGTGGGGGGAGTTAGAGAGAGTGTGAGAGTGAGAGTTTGAGACTTTTGAATTTTAAACAACTTTTATTGCCGCCAGCAGCAACAGCACTGGAGGCGATTTCGATATGAAACACACAAAGTCACCAGCAGACAAATGAAAATAATAGAGAGAGTTAGAGAGTGTGTGAGCCGGTCCTGGGCCTCCCCTAGGTCGACTCAGCCTCAAACGAGTACCTAGTGCGGTGTTTTAAAAAAATCGCCACTGGGGGAGACAAAGGCGGCCGGGCGTGGTGCTGGCCACCCACCCCCTCGTGCGCCGTGCCGGCCTTCATAGGTGCTGCTCGCTATCGGCACTTGCCCCAACAGTCTGTTCGGGCTACACGGGGGATCTTTGTCTTTGTGACGGGGATGTCTTCTAGAGTATCAGTGGCCGTTCCCAACCTTCTGTCGGCTAATTTCGTGTCCGCCGAGCAACGAAGCCCCCCCCCCCCCTTGCCTGACCCGACATGGGTGCTTCTGAGAAATGAACGTAGTACGCACAACGACCAGCGACACTTTCACCAATTGTAGGTCAACCGCCAGCGAATTAGAACTCTAGTCGGCGCTCGGCACCGACCCCCTTGTCACCGCCGTCGCTTTACGATCAATGAAGAGGGTCAGAGGTGGAGGTGATTTTAGATCGCGGCAGGTCACGATACGCGTCGTGGCGGTTAATACTTTTATATTGGGCACATTGCTACAACGCGCGTGGTATCACGCCACGCGTTTACCAAACCCGAGAACATCACCGCAGGCCACCACCACCACCACCACCGCCACCGCCACCACCGCCACCGCCACCACCGCCACCGCCACCACCCCCACCGCCACCACCGCCACCACCGCCACCGCCACCACCACCACCACCACCGCCACCACCGCCACCGCCACCACCGCCACCGCCACCACCGCCACCGCCACCACCGCCACCACCGCCACCGCCACCCGCCGCCACCCCCCACCGCCGCCACCACCGCCGCCGCCGCCGCCACCACCCCCACCGCCGCCACCACCACCACCACCACCACCGCCACCACCCGCCACCCGCCACCACCGCCGCCGCCGCCACCGCCACCACCGCCGCCGCCACCACCGCCGCCGCCGCCACCGCCACCGCCACCACCCCCACCGCCGCCACCACCACCATCGCCACCACCACCACCGCCACCACCACCGCCACCACCACCGCCGCCACCACCGCCACCACCGCCACCACCACCACCGCCACCACCCCCACCACCACCACCCCCACCACCACCTCCACCACCGCCACCACAAACCACCGCAACCACCACCACCACCGCCACCACTACCACAAACCACCGCCACCACCACCACCGCCACGTGTAGCCCAGGGGGGGGGGGCTCCGCCAGCTGAAGGGCCTTCGGAGATGACGTGAAAAGTCGTTTGAGCTGTGGACGCTGAATTCTATTTGTTGTCAGCCTTGTACAAAATAAATTCTTGTATTTTTCTTTAACTTTGTTCATCTTTTGAAAATATTATTGGGGGGCGGGGGGGCCCTTACAGTTCGCCCAGGGGGCCTACGAAACCTTAACCCGGACCTGCCTCCTGGAGTGTGTGGGAGCGAAACAGGAGGAGGACTTCACGCGTCTGGCTGCTGTTCGGCTGATGGAGCGAGTTGTGAATCACGTCGTGCTCAGATTGTTGACGTGGTGGCTTGGCTCTCCAACACACAACCGGTGGTGCTGTACTAGTACACTACACTATACACTACACTATACACTACACTACTATACACTACACTATACACTACACTATACACTACACTATACACTACACTACTATATACTACACTATACACTACACTATACACTACACTACTATACACTACACCATACACTACTATACACTACACTATACACTAGTGTTGTACTAGTATACTACACTATACACTACACTATACACTACACTATACACTACACTATACACTACACTACTATACACTACACTATACACTACACTATACACTACACTGCACACTACACTATACACTACACTACACACTACACTATACACTACACTATACACTAGTGCTGTACTAGTAACGAATTGGCACGTTCTGTTCACGTGACAAACCTTACTGGTTGGCTGTGTCGGGTGGTGGCGGGTTTAACGACACAACATTTATATATTTACGCGATCTCACCCAAAAAACCCAACCTCTATTATGCATGATATTGGTCGCGAAAGGCTTCGTGTTAAAGGGGCGCGTCTCTGACAAGGCATTCCACACCACCATCACCACCACCATCACCACCATCACCACCACCATCACCACCACCACCATCACCACCACCATCACCACCATCACCACCATCACCATCACCACCATCACCACCACCACCATCACCACCATCACCACCACCACCACCATCACCACCACCACCACCATCACCACCACCATCACCACCATCACCACCATCATCACCATCACCACCATCACCACCACCACGCGGCAAAGGCGACGGTCACCGCGGCGTCGTCGTTGCAGACGCGACTCCGTGGCCGTCTGGAACGTTCTCCCCTTGCGGTGTTATAGGTAGCCACTGGAGCTGTGCAATTTCTACATCGTCGTCATCATCATCATCTACATTGACAAACTCACTTGTCTAGAGCTGCTGCTTCTTGTTGTGTTTAGTGTTGTTGTCCTGTACCTGCACCTACGCTTGGCTACGTACGGCGCGAAAGAAGTTCACCATACGTACAGTACATCGGTGGGGGCCTCACCATTAGCCCCACCAAAGCACAGCACCTCCTGCCTGGGCATTTTATGTCATCAAATGCTCCACCCCCTCAACACCCCACGGGTGATGGGGCAGTTGTGGAGAGAGTGGAGAGTTCCCCATACATGGACGGTGTGCTGATGACCGGCTCCGGTTTGACAGCAGAGGTCTCGCTCCGAATCAGTCGAGCGGCATTATCTTTTCATCGGCTGCGTAACGCTGCTGCTGTGTGGAAGCTACCTGGTGTGTCGCTCCGCACGAAGCTTCGGGTCTTCTCGGCCACCGTCATTCCCTACCTTCTCTACGCTCGCGAAACGTGAACCCCCCTCTAATGGAACGTCAGTGCCGGATTTAAACATTCAGGCTGGCACTGTCTGTGACCCATCCTCGGTTTAACCTGCAGGCTGGATTGTGTGAGGAGCTCGCAGATCTCTGATAGACTTGGATAAAGTCTCATCGGTGAGCTCCTCCGGCAGGCTGCCTTGGCTGGGTCATGTCGCCCGCATGCCCAGCCACCGCATCGCCAAGTAGCTTCTGTTCGGCCACAGGTGGAGGGGGCTAAACGGGCACGGCACGGGCTAGAGAAGAGATGGAGAGGGAGCTCATGCGGTTCGAAACGACGTGGGGCTGAGTGGACTTGCCCATGACTGGTTACCAGCGGTGTCGAGATCGGCCTCTGTGGAGGAGGAGGCTCGTGAAGGACGCTGCTACTGGGCAGTTGGAGGCAGTCGCCCTCCAACAACAACAACGGAGGGCAGAGGAGCGACGCTCACAACAACGAGCGGAGTGCAGGGCGGTTAAAACACAGCAATGTGGCATAGTAGGGGGCACAGGTGGTGGTGCATCTGCCAGTCATCTCAGTCAGTCAACCCGTGGCACCTGCTGGGTCTGTCACGTGACCTCCTGCCAGCAGCGAGCCTTTGACACTTCAAGTGGCCTCAAAGTGCACCTAGCCTGGCACAAGCGCAGTGGTGCCATCACCACCCATCAGTGACGAACGGCGGCCGTGGCTGTTTGTGAGGATGTGCAGTAAACATCGCCAGCACTGGGGAGACAAAGGCGGTCGGGCGTGGTGCTGGCCACCCACCCCCTCGTGTGCCGTGCCGGCCTTGCCAGGCACCACTCGCTAACAGCACTTGCCCCAACAGTTTGTGCCAGGCTATACGGGGGATCTTTGTCTTTGTGTGAGAGAGAGGGAGAGTGGAGAGAGTGAAGGGAGTGGAGAGTGGAGGGAGAGAGAGTGGAGAGAGTGTGGAGAGAGTGGAGGGAGAGAGAGAGTGTGGGGAGAGTGGAAGGAGAGAGAGTGTTGGGAGAGAGAGTGTGGGGAGAGTGGGGCGGGAGAGTGGAGAGTGGAGGGAGAGAGAGTGGAGAGAGTGGGGAGAGAGTGGGGGGGGGGGGAGAGTGTGGGGAGAGTGGAGGGAGAGAGAGTGTGGGGAGAGAGAGTGTGGGGAGAGTGTGGGGAGAGTGTGGGGAGAGTGTGGGGGGGGGAGAGTGTGGATGTGTAATGGGGTTATAAAGGGAGCGGTGTCGTGATGCAGCGCGCACAGACCAAGGACTCCCCCTGTCACTCGCACGCCGACCCGGCCCCTGGGTTCAACTCCCAGCTGCGGTCAGTCACCCTCCTGTGATTAACCATCGTGGCCACCAGTGGGCGATTCGTGTCCGAGACCTCATCCGTGTGTGCGTGCGTACAACAGAATAATAATATTAATAATATGCTTGGTTCTTTCGGTAAAGTCACGTAGAAGGGAAATCATAAAGTAATAAAAATTAAACAATAAAATGCTCACGACGTTTCGATTGCAACACAAGCGATCATCACCAGGTGTGAAAACCACAGCAATAAATTATTTGAAAAAAGTGGCGGTGTTTTTTCCCCCAAAATAATTCTTGCTGTGGTTTTCACACCTGATGATGATTGCTTGTGTTGCAATCGAAACGTCGTGAGAATTGTATTGTTTATTTTTTATCATTTTATTATTTCCCTTCCACGTGACTTTACCGACACAACCAACAATATGAATCCCTGCAGTCACGAAAGCTTTACATCGAAATACTAATAATGTTACAATGGAGTTGGCACAGCTGATGCATCTGCCGGTCATCTCGGTCGGTCGACCCGTGGCACCCGCTGGGTCTGTCCCGTGACCTCCTCCTCCTGCCGCTGCTGCCACCAGCGAGCCTACGACACTTTCACGTGGCAGCCACAAAGTGCACCTAGCCTGGCACGGGCGCCGTGGTGACGTCTCCGTCACTGAGCGGCGACCGGGGAGGCATTGGCGTCACGATACGAGTGGAACGGCAGTCAGGATCGTGAATCTGAATATTTGTCGCGGAGGAATCCGAAAACCTGTGAAGCTCTTTTTCACAGTTGTCCGGCAGTTCGATTCCCAGCTCACGGCCACCACCACCACCAACAACACCAACACCACCACCAACACCACCATCACCACCAACACCACCACCACCACCAACACCACCACCACCAACACCACGAACACCACCACCACCAACACCACCAACACCACCACCACCAACACCAGCAACACCACCAGTGGCGTTTGTCTGAACCGGTCCTGGGCCCTCCCACTAGGTCGACTCAGCCTCAAATGTGTACCTGGTGGCGCTGTACAGTAAACATCGCCACTAGGGGAGACAAAGGCGGCCGGGCTATGATGGCACATCATAGGCGCTGCTGCTCCGTGCTTACAGCACTTGGCCCAGCCGCCCGTGTGAGGCTATTCGGGGGATCTTTGTCTGTTGTGTACAAAGACAAAGAATCCCCGTGTAACCTTAACAGACTGTAGGGGCAAGTGCTGTTAGCGAGTAGCACCTATGAAGGCCGACACGGCACACGAGGGGGTGGGTGGCCAACACAACGCCCGGCCGCCTTTGTCTCCCCCAGTGGCGATGTTTACGACACATTGCACCAGGTACTCATTTGAGGCTGAGTCGACTTACACACACACACGCACGGACACACACAGACACACACGCGCGCGCGAACACACAGACGCACACACACACAGACGCACACACACAGACGCACACACACATACACACACACGCGCGCGCGCTCAGACACACACACGCACACACACAGACGCACACACACCGACACGCACACACACATAATCACACGCGCACACGCGCGCGCACACACGCACGCGCGCGCGCACACACACAGGAACCCATATATAAAGGGAGCATAAACAGAGGCGGCTGTGTGTGTACAGGAATGGTAACCCGCTCATAAATCTCAGGTGCTCCTCATCGGAGATGATTGTAAACAGAGCCCCGATCTTCGGGGTGCAGAGCGGAGCAATTGGGGTAGCGGTGACATTTACGGCTGTTTTAATATCATCACCATCATCATCGTCGTCATCAACCTCATCAACGTCATCATCATCAGCACCACCATAAAATAATCAACACTGTCAAGATCATCAAGAACATCATCATCATCAACATCGTCGTCGACATCATCAACATCACCATCATCAACAACATCGTCATCACCCTCTCAACATCACAACCACCACCCTCTCACTACCCACCTCTGTGATCATCATCACCACAACCCTCAATTCATCATCACCCTCTCATCATCATCATCCTCTATTCATCCTCATCATCACCACCACCCTCTCATCATCATCATCACCACTTCTTTTGCACCACACGTAGCCAACCGTGCTAATCGGAGGTGTAGGGGAATGACAACAAGCTAAACACAACAAGCAGCTCTCAAGAAACGAGTTCATCAACCTAGACGATAATGATTTAAAAGTGCACAGCCCCAGTGGCTTCATAATATCGTAAGAGAAGAGCGTTCCAGACGGCCGCAGAAGCGCATCTGAAAGCGCAGCGCGATGCGATGACCACCGTCTTTGCTCAACAGTTAGCCGCTGCTGCTGCCGCTGCTGCCAGGATGATCTGAGTTCGCGTGAAGACGATTTATGCTCCTTAACGAGATCAGCAGCAAGGCATTGTGGTTCGTTTGTGGCAATCACTTTGTGTGTAATGAGTGCGACCTCGTAATGTATTCGTTCGGCAACCGTAAGCCAGAGAGTTGTGTACACGCTGCAGCTTGGTCATGTGTCTGCCAGACGTCCCGTAGAGCAGCGACTTGCAATAACCGAGCCTTGTCGAGACGACGCTACACGCCGCCGTGTTGGGCCACGTCGCGACTCAATAGCGGGCGAATGTGTCGTAGAGCCCTCGTATGGACATTGCAGGCCCTCACTATGTTTCACATGTGGCGATCGAATGACATTCTGGTGGAGTTTTGTGCCGAGGCTCTTTAGACGCGAGTAGACAACTGGATCCTGGAGTCAGCGACGGCCACACCTGGACCTCCCAGGATTTTCTTTTTGCCCGAGCGCCAACCAGCAGAGCCTCCCATTTGCCTGGATTAAGCCGCCATTTTTTTCGTGCAAAACCACAGGAGCGCCGCTCGCGTGCAATCTTCGTGGTTACCGAGGCTCTCCGCGTCGAAATTTGACGTCGCTGCGGCGTGCAATTGTGCATCGTCAGCACATTGACAGAACTTGACGTCGTGCGATGAGATGACGTCGGCGATCGGAGAGAGACGTACGTTGAAAATAGGAGGGCCCGAGCATGGACCCCCCTGTGGTACGTCGACTCGGCACGGCATAAGCGAAGACTGTTCGTCACCCAGCTTGACGAACAGGTACGACTCAATCCACGCCAGTGCCATACCTGATACACCTTGAACTTAGCCAGCCGATGAGTATCTCGTGGTCGATGGATGGTGTTGAAGGCGGCTGAGAGATCGAGGCCAACCAACACTGTGGAGCGCCGGTCATCTGTGGGTCATCAGTGATCTTGTAGAGGTCATTGGTGATCTTGTAAAGGTCATCAGTGATCTTGTAAAGGTCATTTGTGATCTTGTAAAGGTCATTTGTGATCTTGTAGAGGTCATCAGTGATCTTGTAGAGGTTATTTGTGATCTTGCAGAGGTCATCTGTGATCTTGTAGAGGTCATCAGTGATCTTGTAAAGGTCATTTGTGATCTTGTAGAAGTCATCTGTGATCTTGTAGAGGTCATCAGTGGTCTTGTAAAGGTCATTTGTGATCTTGCAGAGGTCATCGGTGATCTTGTAGAGGTCATCAGTGATCTTGTGAAGGTCATCAGTGATCTAGTAAAGGTCATTGGTGATTTTGTAGAGGTCATCCGTGATCTGGTAGAGGTCATCAGTGATCTTGTAAAGGTCATTTGTGATCTTGTAGAGGTCATCTGTGATCTTGTGGAGGTCATCAGTGATCTTGTAAAGGTCATTTGTGATCTTGCAAAGGTCATCGGTGATCTTGTAGAGGTCATCCGTGATCTGGTAGAGGTCATCAATGATCTTTAGCAGAGCCATCTCAGTGCTGTGGAACTTCCGGTTCGCCGACTGCAACGGCTTGAATCAGCCCACCGCAGCGACATGGGGAAGTAGCGACCGCTTCAGCCAGACGGGCGCTCTGTGACCTTTGAAATCGTTACTCGGGTTTGAGATCGGGGCGATAGTTTGCGGGGTTCGTTGTGGCTCAAGCCAACGTTTTTCAGGAGCGGTATAACCTGCGCCGTTTTGAACCAGTCTGGGAAACCGCCTCTCGCTGATCGAAAGATTCTGCCGGCGGCACAAGCACCGTCCGAGCGTGATTTGAGAATTGCCGCATGGATGTCGTCGAGCGGCGATGTCTTATTTGGCAGCCGTGCGATGAACGGCGACAACTCGGAGTTCTGCATCGGCTCCTGGTTGATCAAACACAGACGGCAGACCGGCGAGAATAACGTTGCCTTCAAGTTAGCAACTGACGTCTCGTGGGTCACTATTTTATTGGTGAGAAACGTCGCAAGTGCAGTGCACGGACCGGGTTGACCGCTTGATGGGTGGTCCGAGTGCAGCCAGGACCCTTCACGAGCACGAGGGGTCTCGAGCCAACTCACGGACACGCAGAGGAGCACGGAACGATCTGCGGCACTCAACAATGAGTCGGTTGGCATATTTGCAGGCGGCTCTGTACGCAAGCAGTCGGACAGTCTCGAGAGCAGTTTTCTTCCGAAGGCGCTCCCAGCCTCCTCGGCATCTACTTCGCAGCGATCGCCTCCGGTGACAGCCACTCACTGTGCCACTTTGCCTGTTTTTTGTTGTTGTGTGCGCTTGTTTGAATGTGCACGAGTTCATCAAGAACAGCAGCGATGTAATTTTCTATATTGAGCTGCAAATGAATCAATCGTCGAGGCAGGATTTATGGACGTCGACGATGACCTGATCTCCTGGCGGAGAGCATCATGGTCCAGTCGTTCAGAGTCTCTGCGTGATTTCGTTGTGACGGGTGGCCGAATATTCGGCAATGCCACTTTGCACGCCACGGGACAGTGATTGGAAGTACCCTCAAGTGGTCCATAACGTCAGTCACAGTTACGGTGTCGGCGGACGTGAAGATGTGACCCGGTATACTTTCCGAGCCACATGTTTGTGCCGCTGATGTTAGCCGGGTTCAACCGCGATTGTTGATGATGTCACCTCTGATATTTGCTGGTTAAACCGCGGCTGCCGATGATCTCGGCGAGTTCGCCGTAGATTTTTACCACAAAAACCGGTCGGTCTCGGACAGTTCAGGTGACGGCAGATGATGTAGCGAGACGCCCAGTGACCCCCACACGGTCTGGCTGCTGATCGGAAAACTCCGAGAAGAATTCCGGCCGCGGTGAAGACGGCGGTCGATAGATGATGGTGACCGTAAGCCCCCCCCCCCCTCCCCCCGGCATGCCGTTCGTTATTTCCACAAGCAGCAGCAGTAGCAGCAGGTGCAGCCTGACGCTTAATTGTGTCCGGTGAGTCATTATATACCCAGGCCTGAGTAACAGACAATAATAATCATCATCATCATCACCCTCTCATCGTCATTATCATCACCACCATCACCCTCTCATCATCACCACCCTCTCATCGTCGTCACCACCATCCTCTCCTCATCATCATCATCACCACCCTCTCATCATCACCCTCACCACCACCACCACCGCCCTCTCATCATCAGGCACGTCCTCTGAGTACGTCTGGCTCCGCGCGGCGCGACGGACAGAGCGGGGTCTCTCTGCTGGGGCTCTCTGCTGGGGCTCTCTGCTGGGGCTCTCTGCTGGGTCTCTCTGCTGGGGCTCTCTGCTGGGTCTCTCTGCTGGGGCTCTCTGCTGGGGCTCTCTGCTGGGGCTCTCTGCTGGGGCTGTCTGCTGGGGCTCTCTGCTGGGGCTGTCTGCTGGGGCTCTCTGCTGGGGCTGTCTGCTGGGGCTGTCTGCTGGGGCTCTCTGCTGGGGCTCTCTGCTGGGGCTCTCTGCTGGGGCTGTCTGCTGGGGCTCTCTGCTGGGGCTCTCTGCTGGGGCTCTCTGCTGGGTCTCTCTGCTGGGGCTCTCTGCTGGGGCTGTCTGCTGGGGCTCTCTGCTGGGGCTGTCTGCTGGGGCTGTCTGCTGGGGCTCTCTGCTGGGTCTCTCTGCTGGGGCTCTCTGCTGGGTCTCTCTGCTGGGGCTGTCTGCTGGGTCTCTCTGCTGGGGCTCTCTGCTGGGGCTCTCTGCTGGGGCTGTCTGCTGGGGCTCTCTGCTGGGGCTCTCTGCTGGGGCTGTCTGCTGGGGCTCTCTGCTGGGGCTCTCTGCTGGGGCTCTCTGCTGGGGCTCTCTGCTGGGGCTGTCTGCTGGGGCTCTCTGCTGGGTCTCTCTGCTGGGTCTCTCTGCTGGGGCTGTCTGCTGGGGCTCTCTGCTGGGGCTCTCTGCTGGGGCTCTCTGCTGGGGCTGTCTGCTGGGGCTCTCTGCTGGGGCTCTCTGCTGGGGCTGTCTGCTGGGGCTCTCTGCTGGGGCTCTCTGCTGGGGCTCTGCTGGGGCTGTCTGCTGGGGCTCTCTGCTGGGGCTGTCTGCTGGGGCTCTCTGCTGGGGCTCTCTGCTGGGGCTCTCTGCTGGGGCTCTCTGCTGGGGCTCTCTGCTGGGGCTCTCTGCTGGGGCTTTCTGCTGGGGCTGTCTGCTGGGGCTCTCTGCTGGGGCTCTCTGCTGGGGCTCTCTGCTGGGGCTCTCTGCTGGGGCTTTCTGCTGGGGCTGTCTGCTGGGGCTCTCTGCTGGGGCTCTCTGCTGGGGCTCTCTGCTGGGTCTCTCTGCTGGGGCTCTCTGCTGGGGCTCTCTGCTGGGGCTGTCTGCTGGGGCTCTCTGCTGGGGCTGTCTGCTGGGGCTGTCTGCTGGGGCTCTCTGCTGGGTCTCTCTGCTGGGGCTCTCTGCTGGGTCTCTCTGCTGGGGCTGTCTGCTGGGTCTCTCTGCTGGGGCTGTCTGCTGGGGCTCTCTGCTGGGGCTCTCTGCTGGGGCTCTCTGCTGGGGCTGTCTGCTGGGGCTCTCTGCTGGGGCTCTCTGCTGGGGCTGTCTGCTGGGGCTCTCTGCTGGGGCTCTCTGCTGGGGCTCTGCTGGGGCTGTCTGCTGGGGCTGTCTGCTGGGGCTCTCTGCTGGGGCTGTCTGCTGGGGCTGTCTGCTGGGGCTCTCTGCTGGGGCTGTCTGCTGGGGCTGTCTGCTGGGGCTCTCTGCTGGGGCTGTCTGCTGGGGCTCTCTGCTGGGGCTGTCTGCTGGGGCTCTCTGCTGGGGCTCTCTGCTGGGGCTGTCTGCTGGGGCTCTCTGCTGGGGCTCTCTGCTGGGGCTGTCTGCTGGGGCTCTCTGCTGGGGCTCTCTGCTGGGGCTCTCTGCTGGGGCTCTCTGCTGGGGCTGTCTGCTGGGGCTCTCTGCTGGGCTCTGCTGGGGCTCTCTGCTGGGGCTGTCTGCTGGGGCTCTCTGCTGGGGCTCTCTGCTGGGTCTCTCTGCTGGGGGCGGCGTTCTCGGTCTTCTAGTTTGTCACTGGACCTGTCGGCGAGACGAAGCGCTCTCGCTTGCCCCTCCTTCAGGGGGAGCGCGCAGGTGACGATCCGCTCTCCAGAGATCGTCGTCGTCATCATCGTCATCATCATCGTCATCATCACGACAACGACGCGACGCGGCGGCGGTGACCCGGGCTCGTAATAATATTTAGCGAAGGGCAAATTAATCGTCTTTTTTCTTAAACAAACACTTTCCATGCCGTCACGATGCCCGTCCGCGCGTTATGTGTGTGACGTTAAGCACGATGTCTCCATGTGCCCCCCCCTCTCTCTCTCTCCCGTGCGCGTGCGTGTGTGTGCGCGTGTGCGCACGTGCGTGTGTGTGTGGTCACGTGTGTGTGTGTCCACGTGTGTGTCTACGTGTGTGTGTCCATGTGTGCGTCTACGTGTGCGTGTGTGTCTACGTGTGCGTGTGTGTGCACGTGCGTGTATGTCCACGTGCGTGTATGTCCACGTGAGTGTGTGTCCACGTGTGTGTGTCTACGTGTGAGTGTGTGTCCACGTGTGTGTGTGGTCACGTGTGTGTGTGTGTCCACGTGTGTGTGTCTACGTGTGCGTGTGTGTGTGTGTCCACGTGTGTGTGTGTGTCCACGTGTGTGTGTGTGTCCACGTGTGTGTGTCCACGTGTGTGTGTCCACGTGTGTGTGTGTCCACGTGTGTGTGTGTCCACGTGTGTGTGTGTCCACGTGTGTGTGTGTCCACGTGTGTGTGTGTGTGTCCACGTGTGTGTGTGTGTCCACGTGTGTGTGTGTGTCCACGTGTGTGTGTGTCCACGTGTGTGTGTGTGTCCACGTGTGTGTGTGTGGTCACGTGTGTGTGTGGTCACGTGTGTGTGCGTCCGCCCAAAACCCGTTCCCCCCACTTTCGCTCTGCAGTTCTGCAGATGAGGCTGCAGCAGAGGCAGAGTCGGGAGCAGAGCCTCGGTGAGAGTCCCGTACTGCGTGAGTACAAAGTGACATCGACACAAAGTGACATCGACACAAAGTGACACCAACACAAAGTGACACCACGAACACAAAGTGACACCAACACAAAGTGACACCACGAACACAAAGTGACATCGACACAAAGTGACACCAACACAAAGTGACACCACGAACACAAAGTGACATCGACACAAAGTGACATCGACACAAAGTGACACCACGAACACAAAGTGACATCGACACAAAGTGACATCGACACAAAGTGACACCAACACAAAGTGACACCACGAACACAAAGTGACATCGACACAAAGTGACATCGACACAAAGTGACACCACGAACACAAAGTGACATCGACACAAAGTGACACCGACACAAAGTGACACCAACACAAAGTGACACCACGAACACAAAGTGACATCGACACAAAGTGACATCGACACAAAGTAACATCAACACGAACACAACCACCATTATCATCACCATCATCACCACCATCACCTCCACCTCAACCACCATCACCACCACGATCAACACATTCACTACCACCATCATCATCACCATCATCACCACCACCATCACCACAAGTGCTGTTAGTAGCGGGTGGCAGCACCTGTGAAGGGCGGAGCGACACACGAGGGGGTGGGTGGCCAGCACCACGCCCGGCCGCCTTTGTCTCTCATCGTCACCACCACCATCACAGACCTCGAGGTCCCGCTGCAAAGCCTGTCCCACCCATCGCTAACTTACACACCACGTGTTCCACCCATCACTAACCTGCACACCACGTGTCCCACCCATCACTACCTACTCCTCCACCCTGCACACCACGTGACCCACCCATCACTACCTCCTCCTCCTGCACACCACGTGACCCACCCATCACTACCTCCTCCTCCTGCACACCACGTGACCCACCCATCACTACCTCCTCCTCCTGCACACCACGTGTCCCACCCATCACTACCTACTCCTCCACCCTGCACACCACGTGTCCCACCCATCACCACCGCCTCCTTTGAGTGGACAACCTAATGAGATGAGACGAGGGTTCTGTATCGCACAAAGACAAAGATCCCCCGTATAGCCTTAACAGACTGTAGGGGCAAGTGCTGTTAGCGACCACTTATGACGGCCGACACGGCACACGAGGCGGTGGGTGGCCAACACCACGCCCGGCCGCCTTTGTCTCTCCAGTGGCGATGTTTACACATCGCACCAGGTACTCATTTGAGGCTGAGTCGACCTGGGGGAGGCCCAGGACCGGTTCAGATAATCGTCACTGGGTGTTGGTGGCCGTGAGCGGGAATCGAACCCGTGTTGTCGGATTCGTAGCGCAGCGTAGCGCTAACCGCTACACCACCGCTCCTCACACACACACGTACACAACAACAACAACAACCGCCATTCGCCACTAAGTGGCGGTGACGTCACCACGACGCTTGTGCCAGGCCATGTGCACCTTGAGGCCACGTGAAGTGTCGAACGCCCGCTGGCAGGAGGTCACGGGGCAGACCCATGTGCCACGGGTCGACTGACCGAGATGACCGAGATGACTGGCTGATGCACCACCTGTGCCCCCTACTGTACCAACTTGCTGTGCTTTAGCCACCCGGCGCTCCGCTCGTTGTTGTGAGCGTCGCTCCTCCGCCCTCCGTTGTTGTTGGAGGGCGACTGCCTCCAACTGCCCAGTAGCGTCCTTCACGAGCCTCCTCCACTGAGGCCGATCTTGACACCGCTGGTACCAGTCATC
Organism: Lampetra planeri; assembly: GCF_965212315.1. Lineage (NCBI taxonomy): Eukaryota > Metazoa > Chordata > Hyperoartia > Petromyzontiformes > Petromyzontidae > Lampetra > Lampetra planeri. The sequence goes on from NC_136164.1 coordinate 3,411,339, forward strand.
GGCAAGTCCACTCAGCTCCACGTCCTCCTGTACCACATCACTCCATCTCTTCTCTAGCCCGTGCCGCGCCCGTTTAGCCCCCTCGATCCGGCCGAACAAAAGCTGTTTAGGCATGCGGTGGCTGGGCATGCGGGCTACATGACCCAGCCAACGCAGCCTTGCCTGCCGGAGGAGCTCACTGATGGGACTTTGCCCAGATCTTTCAAGGACTTGTGAGCTCCTCACACAATCCAGCCTGGTTAAACCCAGGATGGATCGTAGGCAGGCCAGCCTAAATGTTTCCAACCGGCGAAGATGCTCCACTAGGGGGGTCCACGTTTCGCAAGCGTAGAGAAGGGAGGGAATGACCGTGGCCGAGAAAACCTGAAGCTTCGTGCGGAGCGACAGACCAGGTAGCTTCCACACAGCGTTACGCAACCGATGAAAAGATATTGCCGCTCGACTGATTCGGAGTGAGACCTCTGCTGATAAACTGGAGCCGGTCATAAGCACACTGCCCAGGTATGGGAAACTCTCCACTCTCTCCACAACTGCCCCATCACCAATTGGGAGTTGTGGGGGTGGAGTGTCCGATGGTACAAAATACCCAGGCAGGTGCTTAGTTTTGGTGGGGCTGATGGTACACACACACGTACACACACACACACGTACACACACACACCGGTACACACACGTACACACACACTCGTACACACACACGTACACACACACACGCGTACACACACACACGTACACACACACTCACGTACACACACACACACCGGTACACACACGTACACACACACTCGTACACACACACACGTACACACACACACACACGTACACATGCGCCGTCACCGCGCCCCGCGTGTCGTTTGAGACGAAGCAGCAGCGGCAGCAGCGGAGCCGAGGCTTTAGAGTCTAGAAGTGAGCACACAAAGACAAAGATGCCCCGTGTAGCCTTAACAGACTGTCGGGGCAAGTGCTGTTAGCGAGCAGCACCTATGAAGGCCGGCACGACACATCGCGCCAAGTACAGGTTTGCGGCTGAGTCGACCTAGGGGGCGGGGGGGGGTATGCCCAGGACCGGTTCGGACAATCGTCACCGGCGTTGTTCGTGAGCGGGAGTCGAACTCGGGACAGGCAGGGCGGGGGCCTAGCGCAGCGCGCTCACCGCTGCACCACCGCTCCCCGCAAACACCAAACGAACAGCCACGCGTACACAGAGACACACAGAGACACACAGAGAGACACATAGAAACACAGAGACACGCAGAGACACAGAGAGACACAGAGACACACAGAGAGACGCAGGGACACACAGAGAGACGCAGAGACACACAGAGACACGCAGATACACACGCAGAGACACACGGAGACGCACACAGAGAGACAGAGAGACACACAGAGAGACATAGAGATACAGAGAGACACACACAGAAACACGCAGAGACACACAGAGAGACAAACACAGAGACACAGAGACACGCAGAGACACACAGAGACACACAGAGAGACACAGAGACACACAGAAACACGAAGAGACACAGACACACAGAGACACGCAGAGACACGCAGAGACACGCAGTGACACGCAGAGGGCTGCTATGATGGGAAGTGTTCCCCGTCTCTCTATTTTATTCACGATCAGAGGAAACAAGAAAATGCTCGGTGTAGTCGGCACTTTGCTTCGTTCATCATTTCGGGGTTTTTTAAAAACTTGTTTTTCCAATGCTTTGCTTTCTTGAATTAAACGCGCTCCGAGCAGACCCGGCAGGGTGAGGCTCCGTCCTGAGACGTGACGTGCGGTGAAGGGGCTGATTCTGGGGGTGAGGTCACGTCACGATGAATGTTGCGTCGTTGAACCCCGCCACCACCCGACAGCAGCCAGGCAGTAAGGGTTGTCACGTGAAGAAGACGTGCCAATTCGTTACTAGTTCAGCACTCACCGGTTGTGTGCTGGAAAGTAAACTCACAACATTTACCATTATAGTGTAGTGTATAGTGTAGTGTATAGGGCAGTGTGTGAGTGAGTGGGTGAGTGAGTCTGTGAGTAGGTGGATGAGTGAGTGGGTGGGTGGGTGAGTGGGTGGGCGAGTGGATGAGTGAGTGGGTGGGTGAGTGAGTGGGTGAGTGAGTGGGTGGATGAGTGGGTGGGCGAGTGGATGAGCGAATGGGTGGGTGGGTGAGTGAGTGGGCGAGTGGGTGGGCGAGTGAGTGAGTGGGTGAGCGAGTGGGTAAGCGAGTGGGTGAGCGGGTGGGTGGGTGAGTGAGTGGGTGAGTGGGTGGGCGAGTGGGTGGGTGAGTGAGTGGGTAAGTGAGTAGGTGAGTGAGTAGGTGAGTGAGTGGGTGTGCGAGTGGGTAAGCGAGTGGATGAGTGAGTGGGTGGCCGAGTGGGTGAGTGAGTGGGTGGGTGAGTGGGTGAGCGAGTGGGTGGATGAGTGAGTGAGTGGGTGAGCGGATGGGTAAGTAGATGAGTGAGTGAATGAAGGAGTGAATGGGTGGGCGAGTGCACGAGTGGGTGGGTGAAAGGGTGAGTGAATGAATGAGTCAATGAAGGAGTGTGTGAGTGAGTGGGTGGGTGGGCGAGTGGACGAGTGGGTGGGTGGCTGGGTGGGTACCGCTGCGGCAGATAGATACCACGTGCAGATAGAGACAACATTGCAACTTGACAGTCGACGGAAGCCAGGCAGCTGCTGCTGCTGCCGCTGCCCAGTGGCGTGGTGCACCACAAGTGGAGGGGGTTATTTGATTATTTTAGGGTTTGCCCACCGAGTGGCAGGGACCCTGTCTCATATCCCGAGGCACGACGCCTAATTGACTCGCGTGCTGCCACTGATAAAGTGCGCGCGCGTGGGGGTGTGCGCGCGCGTGCGAGTGGGAGCATCTTAAGTGTGAGTGCGTGTGTGTAAGAGCGTGTGTGTGTGAGAGAGTATGTGTGTGTGAGTGAGTGCGTGTGTGTAAGAGCGTGTGTGTGTGTGTGAGAGAGTGTGCGTGTGTAAGAGTGTGTGTGTGTAACAGAGTGCGTGTGTGTGTGTGTAAGAGAGTGTGTGCGTGTGTGTGAGTGCGTTTGTGTGTGTGAGAGAGTGTGTGTAAGGTCGTGTGTGTGTGTGTAAGTGCGTGTGTGTGTGTGTAACAGAGTGTGTGTGTGTGAGAGTGTGTGTGTGTGTAAGAGTGCGTGTGTGTGTGTGTGTGTAAGAGAGTGCGTGTGTGTGTAAGAGCGTGTGTGTGTGTAAGAGCGTGTGTGTGCGTGTAAGAGCGTGTGTGCGTGTGTGTGTGTAAGTGCGTGTGTGTGTGTGTGAGAGAGTGTGTGTAAGAGTGTGTGTGTGTGTGTGAGAGAGTGTGTGTGTAAGAGTGTGTGCGTGTGTGTATGTAAGAGAGTGCGTGTGTGTGTGTGTGTGCGTGTGGGGAGCGGTAGTGTAGCGGTGAGCGCTACGCTGCGCTACAAACCTGGCGAACCCGGTTCGATTCCCGCTCACGGCCAACACCGGTGACGATGATTTAAAACCGTGCCTGGGCCTTCCCCTCGGTCGACTCAGCCTCAAATGAGTACCTGGTGCGGTGTGTAAACATCGCCACTGGGGAGACAAAGGCGGCCGAGCGTGGTGCTGGCCACCCACCCACCCCCTCGTGCGCCGTGCCGGCCTCCATAGGTGCTCGCTAACGGCACTTGCCCCTATAGTCTGTTGCAGGCTACACGGGGGATCTTTGTCTTTGCCCACGCGTCCCTCCTCCCCCACGGCACCTCCCAGCCCCCACGCCCGCCGTGTCGCCACGAGATTACGACTCAAGAGTCCCGTCTCCCACCAGCGTCGCCGCTATCGTCGTCCGGCCACAGCCACGCCGCCTCGCCCTCGCCAAGCTCCCCACGCAGACCCCCTGTGGGGGGGGGCTACCCCCCACAGAGTCTCTGTGGGGGGTAGCCCCCCCCGAGGTGCCCCACCAGGTCGCGCCGCGTGAGTCCGCGGGACTCCCCCGGCCCTCGTTGCCGGCTTCGTGGGCGGTGGCTCCGTCCGCGGAGCCTCCTGCGGCGGTCTCCTCCTCCACTCCGAAGGCTCCTCCCGCCCTCCGGCGTCCGCGGGCTGGGGACAAACTCAGGGCCAGAGGGGTCTGGGGGCCGCCGCCTTCTGGTCGCACCGGGGCCCCCTGGGGGCCGGGATCCCGCGGGGCCCATAGACGGTGCGACGCCCTCGGGCATGGCGGGCATGGCGGGGATCCCGGGGGATTCGGGGTACCCGATCCGCCGTCTCCCGGCCCCTCTCCCCCCCCCTGGATCAGCACCGTCCAGGGGGGGGGATCTGCCGCACCACGGCCCAGGGCCAGTAGGTGGTCCGCTTCCCCACCTGCCGGCCCCTCCGCGCGGGGTGTGCAGCCACAGCTTAGAGCCCGCCGAGTAGACGGGCGGCTCCACACGGGCCCGGGCGCCCTGCTGTTGCCGCTGGTGTGCGGCCTCCCCCTGTTGGTAGACCCGGCCGCGGGCCGGCTCCCTTCCTCCGGTTGTGGCGGGGGAACGCCGAACAGCAGATCTGCGGGTAGACGAGACTCACGGTCTAACGTCATTAGGTACGGGGTCTGTCCCGTAGATGTATGTACCGTGGTGACGTAGGCGAACAGGGCATAGGGGAGGTGTTTGTCCCAATCCTGTTGATTGGCGGCCGCCATATGTTTGAGCTTCCCGGCTAAGGTCTGGTTCATGCGCTCCACCATACCGTTCGCCTGCGAGTGGTACGCCGTCGTGGTTAGGTACTTCTGGATTCCGAACTCCTGGCACAGCGCCTGGAACAGCTCTGCCTCGAACTCGCTACCCTGGTCAGTAAGGACTCGTTCGGGGATCCCATGCTTAAGTACGTAATGCTCCACAAATGCCCGGGCGACCACAAGGGCCGTCTTATCAGGGATGGCCACTGCCACAGGATAGCACTCCTCCGCCATGAGGATATAGCGGTTGCCTCGGTGGGATCGTGGGAATGGCCCCTGTAGGTTGATCCCAACCAGCTGGTTCGCTCGGCTGACACGGAACGGCTTCAGGGGCACCCGATACCGCGCCGGTTTATGCCCGCACTGCTGACAAGCGCGGCAGCCCTGTACCCAGGCGGCCACGTCTTGCGCCAGTTTGGGCCAGAGATACCTGCAACGCAGGGTCTCCCGAGTGCGCCGTTCCCCGTCGTGGCCCCCGAGTGGGTGGTCGTGCACCAGCCATAGCAGCCGGGGCCGCACCTGGGCGGGAACACAGATACACCCCTGCAGCCCGGCTTCGGTTAGTTCTTCCCGCACCACCCCATTCTTTACACACAATCGGGCGTACAAACCACCCCAGGGTCCCTGCAGGGCGACCCTTTCCTCCCAAAGGGCCGCCTCCACCGCCGCCAGGTCCGGGTCCCGCTACTGGGCCTGTCTCAGCTGCTCGTCGTCCAGGCCCGGGAAGTCCTCTTGGATCCGACAGGGCGGGGCTGAGTGGCCCGTCGGGCCCTGGGGTGTGGGCCCCATGCCCGCCGGGCGGTCCGCCGGGTCCCTGGCTCCTTCTGCAGGGACCTCTGTGGCCCACGCGGCACTTTCTCTCAGTGGAGGGGGGTTAGTCTGGGGGCGGAGGGGGGTTAGTCTGAGGGCGCTCCAGGGGGGCCGTTGCCTGTCGGCAGCGTCCCCCCGTGAAGCACGGGCAGGCCTCCTCCGCCCTCGTCTCGGCGCACACCGCGGGTCGCCTTGACAAGGCGCGGTGGCGCACTGGCTCGCTACGACAGCCAGCCACCTGAGTTCGATTCCCGGCTCTGGCCAACACCACCGTATCTGAACCAGTCACTAGGCTTCCCCCCTCCTCCCTCCCACTAGGTCAACTCAGCCTTAAATGGGTATGCTCTGCTGCGGTGTGCATTCAACGGCTGCGTTTGGGGTCGGAGACTAAAATCTGACCGACCGGGCGTGGCGTGCAGGCCACACCACGCCAGGTGGCCCTTGATAGGTGCTCGCTAACGGCACTTGTCCCCCAACCGGGGTGGCAATCTCCGCGTCGTTGTTATCGCAAAGCCCAATGGATACCCATTGTCAATCAATGACAATGGGTATCCATTGCCAGTTATCGATGATATTGGTCGCGAAGGCCTGCGTGTTCAACGAACTTTCTTCTCTTTGTTGTCTGACAGTGCAGAAAATGCCAGCGATTGTCTGCGAGCGCAGTGGCCTCCAAAGATGCAAGGTGAGTGAGAGTGAGAGGCGGTCACCAGAGCCGGGTCAAGGATCTTGTAGGGCCTGTAGGTACGTGTGAGAGGTGGTCACCACAGCCGGAGTCAATGATCTTGTAGGGCCTTTAGGTACGTGTGAGAGGTGGTCACCAGAGCTGGGTCAAGGATCTTGTAGCTCCTCTAGGTACGAGTGAGAGGTGGTCACCAGAGCCGGGTCAAGGTTCTTGTAGGACCTCTAGGTCCGTGTGAGAGGTGGTCACCACAGCCGGAGTCAAGGATCTTGTAGGACCTCTAGGTACGTGTGAGAGGCGGTCACCAGAGCCGGGTCAAGGATCTTGTAGGGCCTCTAGGTACGAGTGAGAGGTGGTCACCAGAGCCGGGTCAAGGTTCTTGTAGGACCTCTAGGTCCGTGTGAGAGGTGGTCACCACAGCCGGAGTCAAGGATCTTGTAGGGCCTTTAGGTACCTGTGAGAGGTGGTCACCACAGCCGGGTAAAGGATCTTGTAGCTCCTCTAGGTACGTGTGAGAGGTGGTCACCAGAGCCGGAGTCAAGGATCTTATAGGACCTCTAGGTACGTGTGAGAGGTGGTCACCACAGCCGGAGTCAAGGATCTTGTAGGACCTCTAGGTACGAGTGAGAGATGGTCACCAGAGCCAGGTCAAGGTTCTTGTAGGCCCTGTAGGTACGTGTGAGAGGTGGTCACCACAGCCGGGTAAAGGATCTTGTAGGACCTCTAGGTACGTGTGAGAGGCGGTCACCAGAGCCAGGTCAAGGTTCTTGTAGGCCCTGTAGGTACGTGTGAGAGGTGGTCACCACAGCCGGGTAAAGGATCTTGTAGGACCTCTAGGTACGTGTGAGAGGCGGTCACCAGAGCCATGTCAATGTTCTTGTAGGCTCTGTAGGTACGTGTGAGTGGTGGTCACCATAGCCGGAGTCAAGGATCTTGTAGGACCTCTAGGTACGAGTGAGAGATGGTCACCAGAGCCAGGTCAAGGTTCTTGTAGGCCCTGTAGGTACGTGTGAGAGGTGGTCACCACAGGCGGGTCAAGGATCTTGTAGGACCTCTAGCACGTGTGCACACACACACACGTGTGCACACACACACATGACACACACACGTGTAACGGAGTGTGAACCGTGTCCTCGGCAGATCGAGGACATCATAAGCACGAGCGTCTCCAGCAAGCCAGAGGCGCTCGAAGGTGAGGACACACGCCACACGACTGGCCACGATTGGCGATCACGGTGGCGTTCGAATCACCGTCACCGGGGAGACAAAGGCGGCCGGGCGTGGTGTTGATCTACCGATGATGCTCTCAGTGCGCCCTTACTGAACAGGCGCTGCTGCCGCTGCTACTCGTAGGCAGCACTTGCCTCGACAGTCTGTTGAGGCTGTACGGGGGACTTTTATCTTTGTGCGCACGGTTAAGTCCCTCGTTGAGCGCGCTGCCGCTAGTCGGAGTCGTAGTTGTGGCGGCGTTCCTGGAAAGTGCCGCGTTCAGCGAAAACAAAGTCCCCATAAGCGACGTAACGATGATGACGTGTGGCGAGATGCGATGTCACTGCCAGTACGACGCACGCCACGTGACTGTGCCGCTGCACCGCTCAGCTGCGTTATAACGAAACGTGTTCCGCATTATAACGGCACATGCGTTCCGCGTTATAACGGCACGTGCGTTCCGTGAAGCAAGGCCGTAATTATAATAGAAATTGGGGTGGACACATCCTCCCCCAATATTCAAATATGCTCAAAATGTCCCCCCCATCCCCAATATATTGCTATAAAATAGATTTTTGTTTATATGATTGTGGTTATGGTTGTACTTTATTAATCCCTAATCTCTGCCATTACGTACAATGAAACATGAAAGGGTAAAAAATAAAAAAACAGAGCAATGTAATACAATACACTATTAGACATTATTGTAAAAATTAATAAAAAGTCCATCCTATGTGTTAGTGAATTTTTTAGGCAGGAAATTAGTTTTCAAATTTAGAATTTTTTCTGAAGATTTGGTCCCCCCCAATGTTGACTCCATGGCTACGGCCTTGCCGTGAAGTGTTCCGGAACAGACGCCATGCGTTAAGCTTACACCGGTGTCATGTGTTGACTGCTGTGCCACTGACACTGCCGCTGCTGATGCTGATGCTACGCCGGCTCTCCCCATCCTCGTAGCGGACAGCGCGAGACTTCTGCGAGCGCCTTGCGACACGGAAGGAGCGGGCTTCTCGGAGTACATCAAGCGCGCCCGCGTCTCCCCATCTCCCGTCTCAACCTCCCGACCGCCGGCACCGCCGCCGCCGCCCGTGCCGCCGCTGACGCCCGGCTGCCTGGCTGACTCTGGTGGGAATGCTCCGCAACAACGATCGCTGCCACCGTCACCATCGCCGCCACCATCACCTCCACCACCACCATCACCGCCACCATCACCGCCACCATCACCATCACCGCCACCATCACCACTACGACTCCCGACACCACGGTCGTGTCAACTCGGTCTTGTCAACTCGGTCGTGTCAACTCGGTCGTGTCAACTCGGTCGTGTCAACTCGGTCGTGTCAACTCGGTCGTGTCAACTCGGTCTTGTCAACTCGGTCGTGTCAACTCGGTCGTGTCAACTCGGTCGTGTCAACTCGGTCGTGTCAACTCGATCGTGTCAACTCGGTCGTGTCAACTCGGTCGTGTCAACTCGGTCGTGTCAACTCGGTCGTGTCAACTCAGTCGTGTCAACTCCGTCGTGTCTCCCGCAGTTGCTCTGCCACGTTCCCCGGACTCGTGGTCTCCGGGCACAGACAGCAGCACGTGCGGCGACGCCCCCTCCCCCACAGGCAGCCAATCCCCTGCGCCGACACCGACCCCGTCGGCCTCCGTCACCACGGCAACGCTCGTCGCCGACCTTCGGCTGGCCAATCCGCTCGCCTGTAACTCGGACGCCGCGAGCCAGCCGTCCAATCAGGGCTGCCCTGCCGAGGCGCCAAACAAGGTTGGTCCACACGGGCCCTGCTGCCGCTGCTGCCGATGCCGACGTTTCGCGGACCTCTTCGAAGGCAGCGGCGTCCAATTGCTCGCCGCTCCCACGTGTTTGTCGTGGGCGAGGAGGAACAACCTCGGCCTCCTTTGGCGACTTCTAAGGAAGTCCATTCGAGCGACGCGTCGAGTGCACAGACGAGCAGGGTGGTGGTGGTGGGGCTTCGTTCGCTGACGATGGCGATCGCATGCCGTGTATTGCGAGAGACCCAGAGCAGCGTAGGACGACTGTAGAGCCGAGCGCTAGCCACGAGCGAGAGCCTTCACGCTCTTTGTTTCTGGAGCCCAGATAGTCCACAGCGAGTCCCCTCGGTCAATGCGCTGCCGCGAGTAGAAGCCGCAGTCGTGGATGCGTGAAGCGGAAAACAATGTCCCCGTAACCGATGTAATGCCGATAGCGTGTGGCAAGATATACGCCACCGTGACTACGCACGCCACGTAGTGAGATGGAGAAGGGTAGCAAACAAGCTGGGGTTCGCCGCCACCGCTTTACCGCCATATCACTCCGGGTCACCGTGTCGCTGCACCGCTCAGAAACCGCGTTATAACGGGGAACATTCCACGTTATAACGAGATGTGTTCCACGTTATGACGGTGAACATCCCAGGTTATGACGGTGCACGCATTTCGCAGTGTAACGACATGTACGTTCCATGTTATAACGGTCAACATTCCACGTTATGACGGTGCACGCATTCTTCAGTATAACGACGTGTATGTTCCGCATTATAACGAGATGTGTTCCGCGTTATAACGGTGCACGCATTCCGCGTTATAACGCTCGCGGCTCGACCCATGCGGCTGCAACGATTACCACCGCGGGCTGCCCCCCCCCCCCAACGTCGTCGTCTCTCCGCGTCTCCCACCCACCCCCCACGGACACCCCCACCGCCCCACGGCACGTGTCACAGCCGAGCCCGGCAAAACCGTCGCGGAGCTCCAAGAGGGCGCGGGAAGCGCGGCCCAAAGTGCGCAAGCTCAAGTACCACCAGTACGTCCCTCCCGCCGAGCGGCTGGAGCGCGACCGCCCCAACTCCGCGCCGTCGCTTGGACCTCCACCTCCTCCACCGCTGCCGCCGGCATCGACGGCGCCGCCGCCGCCGGGCGAGTCTCCTGCGGAGGCGGGCGAGTCCGACGGGGCGAGTCCGCCCTACGCGACGCTGCTGCTTCGGCAGCAGCAGCAGCAGCAGCTCATGCTGCAGATGCAGATCCTCAGCCGGCAGGGACTTGCGACGTCAGCGCTCTCCCCCGCAGCCCGGTGAGCGGGCGGTGGGGGCGTCGTTCGAGGCTGAGTCGACCTAGGGGGCCGGCCTACGGAGATGATTTTGGCTGCAAGGATGGCGGTCGCCGCATCACGCGGCGCTTTTAGACGCGCCTCTGCGGCCATCTGGAACGCTCTTCCCTTATGTCAGGAAGCCGCTGGAGCTGTGCACTTGTAAATCATCATCGAGATTGACAAACTCGTTTCTTTAGGACTGATTTTTTGTGTTTAGTTTGTTGTCCTTCCCCGGCACCTCCGATTAGTGCGGTTGGCTGCGTACCTCGCAAAAGAAGTTCTGCATAGAGACATATTGGGAGAGGGCCACAACCAACCCCCATTGAATTCCTGTGTGTGTACATAACCTAATATCGGAAGAAAGAGCGTTCCAGAGGGCTGCAGAAGCGCATCTAAAATCTCGATGCAGCGATCATGATGAAGACGGTGATGATGGTGACGACGGTGGCGATGATGACAGTGGCGATGATGATGATGATGGTGATGTTGGCGGTGACGCGGGTGGCAATGATGATGATGATGACGACGATGATCGTTGTGTTTTGTCCCAGCAGCTCGCCGTGCGGGGAGCACGCGATGCAGGTGGCTGATGGCAGGAAGGAGATGGACGTGGCTCACGCTCAGAGTCAAACACATGGACACGCTCACAGCCAGACGCATGGACACGCTCAGAGCCACACACATGGACACGCTCACAGCCAGACGCATGGACACGCTCAGAGCCACATGCTCGGACACGCTCAGAGCCAGACGCGCGGACACGCTCAGAGCCAGATGCTCGGACATGCTCAGGGACAAGGGCAAGGATACGTCTCGGGACAGACGCACGGACACGCGTTCTCGTGCGCGTCCCTCGGAGCCAGCGATGTCTGTCTCAGCCACCTCCCGCGGAACCTCGACGAACTCAAGGTGAGGCACTGGCTCCCGAGGTTCCAATTGATTTTTTTATTATTAAAAAGTATTAAACTATATTTTAATTGTTACCAGGTAAGGTCCCACTGAGCTACATGGCCATCACAAATGATAGCTCAACCAACATGATCATCTTCATCATCAACGTGATCATCAACGTGATCATCAACATCATCAACATGATCATCTTCATCATCAACGTGATCATCAATATCATCAACACGATCATCATCATCATCATCAACATGATCATAAACATCATCATCGTGATCAACAACATCATCAACATGATCATAAACATCCTCAACGTGATCATCATCATCATCGTGATCATCAATATCATCGTGATCATCATCATCATCAACATGATCATCAACATCATCAACGTGATCATCAACGTGATCATCAACATGATCATCATCATCATCATCGTGATCATCAACATCATCAACGTGATCATCAACATCATCAACATGATCATCATCATCGTGATCATCAACATCAACAACGTGATCATCAACATCATCAACATGATCATCATCATCAACATGATCATCAACATCATCAACGTGATCATCAACGTGATCATCAACATGATCATCATCATCGTGATCATCAACATCATCAACGTGATCAAACATCATCATCATCATCGTGATCATCAAAATCATCAACGTGATCATCAACATCATCAACATCATCATCATCATCGTGATCATCAACATCAACGTGATCATCAACATCATCAACACGATCAACATCATCATCATCATCATCGCCCCGGTGCTGCTAACCCGGCGCTCCCCTCCTCCACGCAGGTGGCTGACCTCAAGCAGCTGCTCAAGGTGCGCTCGCTGCCCGTGTCGGGCACCAAGCCCGTGCTGCTCGAGCGCCTACGGCTCCACCACGACGGCGGGCACGGCGCCGGCACCGCGACGCCAACACCGACGACGGCGGCGGCAACCGCCGTGACGAACACGCCGCCCGAATCGCCTCTGTCGTCCTCCACCTCGTCCCTCTCCTCCACCTCGTCTCTCTCCTCCTCCTCGTCGACGTCGCGTGCCCCTTGTCTGTCGTCTCCGCCGCCGACGCCGACGATGGCATCGGTGCCGCCGCAGTGCGGGGTGAGCGAGGGCGACTGGGCGCTGCTGGAGAAGACGCGGAAGATCGAGGACCTGAAGCGCATCCTGGAGCGCGAGCGGCGCCAGGCCGAGGAGCTGCGCCTGCAGCTGGCGGCGGGAGGGGGCAGCGGCGCCGGCGGTGGCGGCGGCATCCCGCTCCGGGCGGGGTACGGGGACGGCGCCGCCGCTACTGCGGGTGGTGGTGGCGGGGGGGGCACCCCCCCTCCGTTCGGGTTTTTCGGCAACGGCGGTGGTGGCGGGGGAGGGGGCGGCGCCGTCCCTCCAGCTGCGTCGTTCTCACCGAGACCGTTCGTGACCGACGCGGCTGCCCTGCCTGGCGCGCGACCGGCCGGTGCCTCCGCCTCTTCCTCCTCCCACAATCCCTTGCTCCCCTTCCTGCAGCAGCAGCAGCATCAGCAAGAGCAGCAGCACCAGCAATCCCAGAATGCAATGCAGCAGTTTCAGGGGGGGCAGCACTCCCATAATGCAATGCAGCAGCAGTTTCTAGGGCAGCATTCCCAGAATGCCATGCAGCAGCATCAACAGCAGCAGTTTCAGGGGCAGCCGACCCAAAATTCACTGCAGCTCCACTCCCAGCATACATTTCAGCACCAGCATCTTCAGGGGCAGCAGTCCCAGAATGCACTGCAACAACAGCAACAGCAGCAAATTCAAATGCAGGCCACCCAAAATGAACTGCCTCATCACTCCCAGCATGCACTGCATCAGCAGCAGCTGCATGGGCAGCACTCCCAGCATGCACTGCAGCACTGCCGGGCACATCTGCAGCAGCACATTCTGCAGCAGCAGCTTCTGAAAAAGGTAGGGACACCACTATCCGCTCACCCACTCACCCACCCACTCATCCACTCCCCTACCCATTCATTCACCCATTCACCTGCCCACTCAGTCACCCACCCACTCGCTCACTGACTCACCTACTACTCAATCATCTCCTCATTCGCCCACTCCGTCACCCACTCACTCACCCACTCACTTGTTCATCCCTAGAAAATAATAATAATGTACATTTGTAAGGCGCAGTTCACATACCTGTCAACCCCTTATCAGTGCCTACCTTATTACAGACCAATCCAGACCTGATTGGTCACCCCGTGCCCTTATAAATCTCAACGTTCATCCTACAAAGTCCCATCACAAGGGACATACACAAACAAATAGACAAACACATTTTTTGTTGCCCGTATTGAAACGGCTGTACGCCGCATGGGCCTGAAATCAAAATTTCAAGAATACGGGGTAAACCGCGTGGATTGACAGGCATACAATTTCATCCGCTTGCAATAAAATTGTCTTTCTGTCGCGTCATTACAGAACCGAATCGCGGGGTCAGCCGAGTGTCTCACCACCGCCGCCAACGCCACGGCCATCCTCTCCCCCGGCACCCGCAGGGGCCTCCCTCCCTCGTACGAGGACGCGGTGAAGCACAGCGGCTCCTCTCCTCCTCCTCCTCCCTCCTCTTCCTCCTCGTCCTCCTGCTCCTCGTCGCCCCGGGCGTGCCTGCAGGTTTGTGCTTAGGGGGAGGCGGGGGGTGGTCGCCGTGCCTGGGGAGATGCGACGCAGAAACACGATGACGAGTGGAGGATGCGATGAAGTGGGGAGGGGGAGGGTTGATGAGGAGGAGGAGGAGACGGCTCAAGATGGGCAGCAGGGAGAGGGGGGTCGGAGGAGGAGTCCGTTTTCACATTGGGCGGTAACGACACGGGGAAGGGAGCGGAGTGGGGGTGGCCACACCGAAGTGACACGGTTTACGGGAGGCAGGAGCTGGTTTGGATATAAAGATAGATGGATTCATTGATGGTGGTGGTGATGATGATGGTAGTATTTGTGGATAGTCGAAGGCATCGTCACACTGGATGATTTCTGTCCACTCGCCGTTGACTAAAATATAGAAACACGAATAATTTCGTCGGTAATTTTGGCTATGGAATCAAAACTGGCGCAGACCCGCCCTGGCGACGTCACTTCCTGCCCACGTTGGCGATGTCACTTCCTGTGTTAACGCAGAGCGGTTTTCCGTGTCGTTCACAGACGCAGCAGATGGATGAGATCCTTGACGTCCTCTTCAGCACTGGAGGTGAGAAATCATAATCAGCGTCATAATCACCGTTATCGTCATCGTCATCATTATTTTCGTGAACAGCACTTATCCCATGTTTGGTGTGGTCAGTACCGCTCCTGGCCGCCTTTGTCTCCCCGCTGCGCTGATGATATCTTTACACGTCGCACCGGGCGCTAATTTAAAACGCCCCCAGACTGGTCGCTGTTATCTCGCTCACCACTCACGCTAGCTGCGGCCGGCAAGCAAAACTCGAGGCCGCAACCTCGCCACCGCTCCGCGCGAGCGTGCCCAGCCACTGCCCGACTGTGAACTCAAGCGTCGGCTTCCCTGTGGCGGCTTCTCTGCGATTTCGTTCCGCAGAGTTGATGTCGGAGAAGGCGTCTTTCACCCCGGTCGAGCAACGTCGTCGTCACGAGCGGCCCCACCGAGACTCGCCGCGCTCCCCCGCGCAACTTCTCACCGCCGCCGCCACCGACGTCACCATCGCCTCCGGCCATCGCAGCCCGCAGCACCGAGCAGAGAGCCAATCGGGCGCCGTCGAAGTGTCGGCTGGCAGCGGCGACGACGGCGGCAGTAGCAGCAGCAGCAGAGTCGCCACCACGGCCGCCGACGCTGGCAACTTGGCAGCCACCACCGCCGCCGCCGTCGCCACGACCGCCGCCGCCGCCGCCGCCACCACCACCACGTCCTCCACAACCGCGAACAAACGGTTCGACTCCGGCTGCGACTTCCCCGATCGGACGGATTCGCGGACGACGGCCCTCGACGATAACGACGGCCGCACCGCCGCTGCCGCCGAAGCGGACGAGGAGGAGGACGACGACGACATCATCAGCGGCGGCAGCGCCAGCCTGGAGCTCTTCTGCGATTGGTCCGACTTCTACGACGCGCAGACGTTCCCGGGCCAGGAGCTTGGCGGGCCCTTCTGCCTTGGCGCGGACGGCGTGGCGATGACGTTGGGCGACCGCGAGGACGACGAGGAGGAGGACGAAGAGGACGACGGGGCGGACGAGGCGGCGGAGGCGGCGAAGTTCCGGGGAGGGCGAGCGACGTACGGGGGCCGCCGGAGCTGCAGCCTGGACTGGCTGGAGGCGATCGCCCTGCTGCCTCCCCCGCACAGCCCCGGCGTCAGCAGCATCTTCTGCGCCGACTCGCTCGACCTCCACGAGCTCGTGTGACTTGGCACTCGGCGGTGCTACGCCGGCGGTTGCACCGACGGCGACGGCTGAGACGTAGAAGCGCGACACCGGGTTTTGTGTCGGGTGGGGGGGGGGGGTCGCGTTGGACGGAGGTCGTCGTCGGTGACGTGCGGACCGGCGAGCGCTCGCGAGCTGCTGGCACGTGGATACCGAAGCAACCGGCACGGCCGCCACCACCACCACGGCCGCCACCACCACCACCACGAGCATAACGGATAAACACGTGTAGGAGCTCAGACTCGCCTCGAGTGTGAGTGTGTGAGTGTGTCTGAGAGCATGGATGTGTGAGAGTGTGGGTGTGTGAGAGTGGGGACAAAGATCCGTGTTAGCCAGTAGCAGCACCAATAAAGGCCAGGATGGCGCACGAGGAGGTGGGTGGCCAGCACCACGCCCGGCCTCCTTTGTCTGCCCAGTGGCTATGATTACACATGGCAACAGGTACTCGTTTGAGGCTAAGTCGACATAAGAAAGAACCGGTTAAGATAATCTGTGTTACGTGCGGGAGGAGCTGTGCTACGAACCTGACGACCCGAGTTTGATTCCAGCTCACGGCCAACGCCAACGCCAATGACGATTATCTGAACGGTTCCTAAGGCCTCCCCTAGGCCTCAAATGACCACCTGGTGCTGTGATGCGTTATAAACATCGCCACTAGGGAGACAAAGGCGGCCGGGCGTGGTGCTGCGGGCTCACCCACCCCCTCGTGTGCCGGCCTTCAAAAGTGCTGTTCGCTAACAGCACTTGCCCCGACAGTCTGTCAAGGCTACACGGGGGATATTTGTATTTGTTGCGCGTCGCTTCCCCCCGCGCCTCCGATGAGCACGGGTGGCTATGTACGGTGCGAAAGAAGTTCGAGGTACGTGGACTAAGGTTGAAGGCCACACCCGAGGTGCCGAAGGAAGATTTGTTGTTGTTACATCGAATCGATCGATCTGTCTACGGCGAGTCCTCGTTTAAGACGCCGCTCGTAGTTGTAGTCATGGAGGCGTTCCCGGAAATTGCCGCGTCAAGCGAAGCAACAATGTCCCCATAACCGATATAACGACGATAAAGTGTGGTGACATACGATGTCATTACCACTACGACCACTACGCACGCCGCGCAGTGAGATGGCGAAGGGACTAACAACCGAGGGCACGCCGCCACCTCGTTACTGCCGTATCACTCCGCTTTACCCTATCATTGCACCGCTCAGTCGCGCAGCTCAAGAAAGTAGTTCATCGTCAACCGCTCGGAAACCGCGTTATGACGGCCCAGCGCAATCTGCGTTATAACAGGCGCGTTCTGCGTTATAACAGGCGCGTTCTGCGTTATAACAGGCGCGTTCTGCGTTATAACAGGCGCGTTCTGCGTTATAACAGGCGCGTTCTGCGTTATAACAGGCGCGTTCTGCGTTATAACAGGCGCGTTCTGCGTTATAACAGGCGCGTTCTGCGTTATAACAGGCGCGTTCTGCGTTATAACAGGCGCGTTCTGCGTTATAACAGGCTCGTTCAGCGTTATAACAGGCGCGTTCAGCGTTATAACAGGCGCGTTCTGCGTTATAACAGGCGCGTTCTGCGTTATAACAGGCGCGTTCTGCGTTACAACAGGCGCGTTCTGCGTTATAACAGGCGCGTTCTGCGTTATAACAGGCGCGTTCTGCGTTATAACAGGCGTGTTCTGCATTACAATGGGAGCACGTTCCACGTTATAACGCGCCCCCCGTTATGACGCGCCCCGTGTCATGCGAAAAGCGTTCCCTCTCGGAATGACGCGTTGCAGTGCGAAGACCGCGCACTATGCGAGGACTCGCCGTGCATATACACGCAGACGTGTGCGTGCATGCGTATCCCCCGCTAAGACACAAGCTAGATGCGCGGACGTTGCCGCTCGGGCATAACGCGCGGCGAGATGATCCCCCACGGGCCCCTGGTTTGAAGTGACACCGACCGGCGCTGTCACCGCCGTCGTAGCGCGAGCCCCGCCCCCCCCGACCCCTCCCCCCCCAAAGCATGGGGCCCGGGGCGATCGCCCCCCCCCCCCGATTCGCCGTTACCCCGAGCTAGGGACAGCTCTAGGCACTAATTCACTACAATCAGACAGCCTACAAAATCAGCGATCAGCCCATATATGGAAGGAAGTGGACGTGGCGTCGCCTGACGGGTGCGTTGTGTGGTGTTGCGGAGAAACCCCAATTGTGGTATCCGATTGTATCGATCCTGCTCGCCGTCGGTTCGACGAGCCGACGGAAGAGTCACCGATTCGCCGAAGGAGTTAAACCGCCGCGCCAATTCATTGGCGAGCGATCCGTGGATGGAGTGATCCCATTGGTTAGTGCGGCGTCGTGCGGAACGCCACCCGTTTTCTGATTGGATAACGTTCACGTGGCCGGAGGCTCGCTGGCAGTCCGTTGTTGTTATCGCGTGTCACAGTGCCACCATCGCTGCGTGAGTGCGCTTGTGGGCTGGTGTAGACATTGCGCCGAGAGACGGGAAGGAGAATGAACACGATGTTAGGGAACCACTGGAGCTACGGCACTTTGAAATCATCTAAATTGACAAACTCATTTCCTTCGAACGGCCTTTCAAGTTTAGTTTGTTCAAACCCCCGCACCTCCGATTTGCGACGGTGCCGAGATGTTAACTACCTCGCCTGGTATACAGGTGGTCGTGGGTGTCTCTCTCTCTCTCCCCGTGGTCGCGTGGATTTTTCTCCGGGTCATCCGGTTTTTCTTCTCCACATTTAGAATCAACATCACCACGGCGTTTAGAGTATTTGGCTTACTGGCTATAAATGTCCACGTGATGACGATGATGATGATGAGCCACTTCGTTGAGCTGCCATTTGTGTTGGCCAGGTGGCTTCTCAAAAACAGCCACGTAGCCCAGTGGGGCCTTACCTGGTCAAATAAAAAAATAGTTTAGTTCCACACGGTTGGCTACGTACGGTGCGGAAGAAGTTCAACGTACATAAGTATGTGCCGGACGCGTCACCACCGAACAGAGGGGTACGGCGACAGCCGGCAGTCAAGTCCGAGCACGGAGCGAGAGTCGTAGGGGGAGCGAGCTTGGGGGAAGCCTTTGTCCAGCAGTGGATAGACCATGGCTGTGGTGATGTTTTTTGTACGAATGGACGAGTCTTCTTCTTCTTCTAAATATAAATGTGTCGTTAAACCGCCACCACCGCCCCGACACAGCCAATTATTAAGGTTTGTTGCGTGAACAAGACGTGCCAATTTAGTTACTAGTTCAGCACTCACCGGTTGTGTGTTGGAGAGTAAACCTACTACAACATTTACTATTACAGCACTAGTGTGTAGTGTATAGTGTAGTATACTAGTACAGCACTAGTGTATAGTGTAGTGTGGGTCTCTCGCATAGAGACCCATCGACTCACATAGAGACCCATAGACTCACATAGAGACCCATGGACACACACAGAGACCAATAGACTCACACAGACCCATAGACTCACATATAGACCCATGGACACACACAGAGACCAATAGACTCACACACAGACCCATAGATTCACATAGAGACCCATGGACACACACAGAGACCAATAGACTCACACAGACCCATAGACTCGCACAGATTCGCTGTGTCGGCTGCCCCGTCTCGTTTGTTCCGTTCGCTGAAATGTCACTTTTGAATATAATCTCCATTGATCGCCAGTAATCGGTTCTTACAGCAAGGATTCGGTGCATGTATCGCCCACGTAACAGCCAGTCCGCCTGTCCACTCGCCTCTGTGGCAGGTAATCACTTAATTATGACTCATTACCTGTCACTTGCAATAGATCGTTGGGTTTTATCTTTCCTCCTTTCAGGTTATTCTGTATTGATGCATTGAGACGTAGGTTTGCTTTCTTGGCAGGACAGTGTTGCCGCTGCTGCTGCTGCTATTAGCCGTAACACACTCACATCGTGCTGGCAATTCAACAGCTACACATGAATGCATAATGTATGCATGCATGTAATATATGTGTATATACAGGGACTCATCTACTTACACAAGAGTTATGTTCCAGAAGGTCTGTTCGTAAGTCCAACTTTACTCCTGGAGTTTGCAAACGTGCTGTACGGCGTGTACACTAAGTTTGTATAATCTCCCGTAGATGTAGATGCCACTACATCTGCACGTTCTGCAGATGTAGATGCCACTGGTTCTTCACGTTCTGTAGATGTAGATGCCACTGGTTCTTCACGTTTTGTAGATGTAGATGCCACTGGTTCTTCACGTTCTGTCGATGTAGATGCCACTGGTTCTTAACGTTCTGCAGATGTAGATGCCACTGGTTCTTCACGTTCTGCAGATGTAGATGCCACTGGTTCTTCACATTCTGTAGATGTAGATGTCACTGGTTCTTCACGTTCTGTAGATGCCACTGGTTCTTCACGTTCTGCAGGTGTAGATGCCACTGGTTCTTCACGTTCTG
Source organism: Lampetra planeri (assembly GCF_965212315.1). Taxonomy (NCBI): domain Eukaryota; kingdom Metazoa; phylum Chordata; class Hyperoartia; order Petromyzontiformes; family Petromyzontidae; genus Lampetra; species Lampetra planeri. The sequence goes on from NC_136164.1 coordinate 3,431,536, forward strand.
TAGATGCCACTGGTTCTTCACGTTCTGTAGGTGTAGATGCCACTGGTTCTTCACGTTTTGTAGATGTAGATGCCACTGGTTCTTCACGTTCTGTAGATGTAGATGCCACTGGTTCTTCACGTTCTGTAGATGTAGATGCCACTGGTTCTTCACGTTCTGTAGATGCCACTGGTTCTTCACGTTCTGCAGATGTAGATGCCACTGGTTCTTCACGTTCTGTAGATGTAGATGCCACTGGTTCTTCACGTTCTGCAGATGTAGATGCCACCACCGCCATCTATTGCGCGGCGGTTGAACTTACGACTCTCGATCTCAACAGGCAACTGGACATACGGACAGGTTTGTTCGTATCTCGTAAAGTCCGTCGGTCGAGTGCTCGTAAGTCGAGGAGTCCCTGTAAACTGCACCATTGCAAGCTGTGCAAGCCAGCACGTTAAGGGAGCCTCTGCAAAACGACAATGCTGAGCCGTGTTGTGGCGGTTGGATTACAAGCTGGGCCAGTCAGTCTGTCAAGTGAGCCTCAAGAGTAAAATGACTCTGCGGCATTATCATTACAACCTGGGCAGGTGGGTTCAGCGGTGGAACGAGTGGCCTGCAATGAGAAAGGTCGTCAGTTCAAATCCTAGCTGAGGAAGGTTGACTCAGCCCCTATCATCATCCTTCCCCTCCGGGGTTCATAAAAATGAGCCCTGCATTTTCGGTAAAGTCTTAACGAACGGCCTCGCCACCGATGCCTCGGATGAGTGGGCAAGTCACTTTCATCACGAGCTGGGTGAGCCAGTCGACTTCGCGAGGTCTCCTCGTTTCCCAAGGGGCTCCTTGTCCAAGTCAAAACCGTGACAAGCTGCCCAGAGCAGTCCATAGGAGGAGCCTGGATGCAGGGAGCAGGAATAAAATAGCGCGTAGCTTTGTATGTATGGATTTGAGAAAGAAAAACAACGTATATTACTCATTTATTGCAACGTAAATGCATTTATTCACCAAAGATATTATGCACGGATTAATATTTATATTATGTATGGTGATGCGGAGGAGTGGTGGCACAGTGGTTAGCGCACTGCGCTAAGAACCCAGTTTCTTGAGTTCGATTCCCATCCCTCCGCCCGCCCACCCACCCACCCACCACTCCCCTTCACCAACCCGCACTGACCAGGGAGGTGAAGTATGGTCAAACAACCCCCATGGCATAGATGTGTAAAATGTAACGGCTAGTATCACGTTCTGTTCTGTATATATTATGCAAAACGTGATCTCGCTTGCGAGGGATTGGCCGAGCAAGCCGAGTGGAGCACGCCGCTCATGCACACGAGTCCCCTGAGACTCCGGTGAGGTTTCCTGGAGGAGTTTGACAGTATTATTAATATTTAAATATTGAGTTTTTATTTTTTAATCGCTATAATCTACTAACCTTTTTTTGTTTTCAGTCGAACGAATGACTTTGGCCGTTCGTTCGGGCGTAGAGATTTGCATTGGATGACCCCCTCTCAGCTGGTTAAAATTATTTTTGGGAGATTTTAACATTACAAGCTGGACAAGCCAACCAATTAAGTGAGCCTCGATTGAAATGTGGAGTTTGCCGATGATGATGATCATGGTGATAAAAGATGTTTGTGATTCTAATGATGATGATGATGTCTTGACTTATATGACAGCCAGTGTTGATGATTGAGACTGTGATGAATGATGGTGATCGCTACGTCACCTAATGATTGATATGTAATGTGATGACGGTAATTGCGGCGATGATGTCATAATCATGATTGCAAATGGTGACTGACGTTGGTTCATGTTGACACTGATTGCAGTGATGATCGTGAAGATGTTGATTATAATGATGATTGCGATTATTATGACTCTGCTGATTTTGATGATGAAGATTATGATGGCGACCAATTTTAATCATATTTGGGATAAAGCCATCGCTATTAATATTCATCGTTTTAAACCCTTCTCGCTGAGATGATGTAAATACAAATCTTGTGGTGCTTTAATAATATTAAACATATATAACCACACTTAAAAAAAAAATAGTGTTATACCTACATTGACCCCACACCCCCATGTACGTATCCAACGGGTGACTTTTAAGTTATACAAAGTGTGATTTAACAAGAGACACAGAGAGAGCTGTGGAAAGTCGTGACACATCGCTGGGAATGCGAGTGCAAGCGATGTTGCGAGTGTTGACGCCGGCGATTTGGAGAGATATTAGTGCTTTCGACTTTCCACTCGAATAAATTCGGACTTTGGAGCGGCGTTTCTTCACTCGGACATCATCAGCGCAACGGGGAGGGATATTTTCACACTTGCAATATTAAACTGTGAAAACTCTTAAAGTTGTTTATTTATTTATTTTAACCAGGTGAGGGTCCCGATGAGCTGCTACAATAGCACTCTTTTCTTTTCAGAAGCGACCTGGCAATCACGAATGATAGCTCAGCGAAATTAGCTCATCGTCATCATTGTCATCATCGTCACCATCGTCATCATCGTCATCATCATCATCGTGTGGACATTTCGAGCAGCAGAAGAAGACTGGGGAACGCGTGGTGGTGGTGGTGGTGTCTATTCTCACTGCGGAGGGAAAAAAACCTGAAGACCCGTAGCGAAATCCACGCGACCACGGAGAGAGGCACGCAAACTCCAAATATACAGCAGCAGCAGCAGGCGTCAGGGTCGGGAGAAAACCCACAACATCCTGTACACCAGGCGAGGTAGTTAACATCTCCTAGCCACCCGTCGCGCCCCGATTATCAAGCAAATATTCCATCACCATCATCATACATGCCCTCCTATCACCATCATCATCATACATGCACTCCCACCACCCACCCCCTCGTGTGCCACAGTGCCGGTAGCCTTCACAGGTGCCGCTGCTCCTCGCTAACAGCACTTGCCCCTACAGCCTGTTGAGGCTACACATGGGGGACGGGGGGGGGGGTCTTTGGGGTCCTCCATATATGACGTCACGCACCTAGGGGGGGGGGGGGAGTCAGACATTTGTGACGATGTGTGACGAGGGGGCGGGCGGGTTTGAGAAACGTGACGTCACATCAAAATGCGCAACTTTAAATAAATACTAGCTGTACTACCCGGCTTCGCCCGGGACTTGTATCCACCACACCCGGCCGCCTTTGTCTCCCCAGTGGCGATGTTAATACGCCACACCAGTTACTCGTTTTGAGGCTGAGTCCCTCCCTCACCGCTCTCCCCCCCTCACCGCTCTCCCCCCCTCACCGCTCTCCCCCCCCTCACCGCTCTCCCTCCCTCACCGCTCTCCCCCCCCTCACCGCTCTCCTTCCCTCACCGCTCTCCCTCCCTCACCGCTCTCCCTCCCTCACCGCTCTCCCTCCCTCACCGCTCTCCCTCCCTCACCGCTCTCCCTCCCTCACCGCTCTCCCTCCCTCACCGCTCTCCCTCCCTCAGCGCTCTCCCTCCCTCACCGCTCTCCCTCAGCGCTCTCCCTCCCTCACCGCTCTCCCTCCCTCAGCGCTCTCCCTCCCTCACCGCTCTCCCCCCCTCACCGCTCTCCCTCCGTCACCGCTCTCCCTCCCTCAGCGCTCTCCCTCCCTCACCGCTCTCCCTCCCTCAGCGCTCTCCCTCCCTCACCGCTCTCCCCCCCTCACCGGTCTCCCCCCCTCACCGCTCTCCCCCCCTCACCGCTCTCCCCCCCTCACCGCTCTCCCCCCCCCTCACCGCTCTCCCCCCCTCACCGCTCTCCCTCCCTCAGCGCTCTCCCTCCCTCACCGCTCTCCCCTCCGTCACCGCTCTCCCTCCCTCACCGCTCTCCCTCCCTCACCGCTGTCCCTCCCTCACCGCTCTCCCTCCCTCACCGCTCTCCCTCCCTCACCGCTCTCCCTCCCTCACCGCTCTCCCTCCCTCACCGCTCTCCCTCCCTCACCGCTCTCCCTCCCTCACCGCTGTCCCTCCCTCACCGCTGTCCCTCCCTCACCGCTCTCCCTCCCTCACCGCTCTCCCTCCCTCACCGCTCTCCCTCCCTCACCGCTCTCCCTCCCCTCACCGCTCTCCCTCCCTCACCGCTCTCCCTCCCTCACCGCTCTCCCTCCCTCACCGCTCTCCCTCCCTCACCGCTGTCCCTCCCTCACCGCTCTCCCTCCCTCACCGCTCTCCCTCCCTCACCGCTCTCCCTCCCTCACCGCTCTCCCTCCCTCACCGCTCTCCCTCCCTCACCGCTCTCCCTCCCTCACCGCTCTCCCTCCCTCACCGCTGAACGTGACACTTTTTTACTGAATGGCCGTGTTGGGTGGTGGAGGGTTACAACACATTAATAAATAAGGCGATCTAAAGCCAATAACGTTGTTTATGATTAATGCTCGCGAAAGGCCACGTGTTACAAATTGACACACTTTACTTAATAAGCAGGCTACAGTGTACATGATAGACTGCCAGTACACCCACCCAGCTGAATAAGCAGGCTACAGTCTACATTATAGACTGCCAGTACGCTCAGCCAGCTTAATGACTATTTGTAGAATGAACATTGAAAGAATGCATTATTGGCGCGTGGGGTTTAAACATAATTATACAGTTGTTTTTTCATGAGAAATGGTAATTGTTGTGGTTTTACACTTGAACACACCGGTGGGCTAAAGCAGTGAAGTCTTAGTCTTTTATGAACGTGCCAATTTTTTTTGCAGATTGAGCGTGTCGGGTGGTGGATAAGGGTTACAACACATTAATAAATAAGGCGATGTAAACCCAATAACGTTGTTTATGAATAATGTTTGCGAAAGCGTACGTGTTACAAATTGACTAACTTTACTTAATAACCAGGCTACAGTCTACATGATAGACTGGCAGTAGACCCACTCAGCTTCATAACCAGGCTAGAGTCTACATGATAGAGTGGCAGTACGCTCAGCGAGCTTAATAAGCAGGCTACAGTCTACATTATAGACTGGCAGTACGCTCACCCAGCTTAATGACTATTTGTACAGTCAACATTTAAAGAATAGATTCTTGGCGCGTTGGGTTTAAAAGTAATATTAATTGCACACATTGTGGTGGGGGGGGGGAGTGAAGAGTACGTGAAACTTTGATGAATTTACCTCAGAGTCGCGTGGTGGGTGTCGAGGCCTAGTAGCGTGCAGAGCCTCCGGCCTCGCCAAAATTGCCCATCCGGCAGAGGCAGGGTACGGGTGGCGTTCCCCCCCCCCCCGCGCTACAATAATACTGTCTAATCGCTATTATTTTATTATCTACGGAGCCTATAATAGTAATTGAACACATTGGGGTGGGAGGGGAGTGAAGAGGACGTGAAACTGTGATGAATTAACGTCAGAGTCGCGTGTTAATGCGTGCGCCTATTTTAAAGGGGAATTAAAAATGGCGTCCACCCCGCGCCGAAGGCGTCGCTACCCGTTGCCAGGGGCAACCGCCGTCCAATGAAAGTGCGTATGGTCCGGCGACACACACAGACAGACAGATTCGCGATTTTATATATATAGATAGACAACAAGTTCTACTTAGTTAAATAGACTTTTAATAAATGTTTTCTCCTACAACACCAGAGTGCAGCAGTTTAAAGCGATTTGAAGCATGTTTTATTTGGGGGGGGGCAGAGCTTTGTGACGTCATATTTCAGGGGGGGGGGTCTGACTTTTTGTTACGCCGCGTAACAAGGGGGGGGGGGGGGGGGGGGGTAAAAAATCGTCCTAAATCGGGTGACGTCATTTACGGACGGCCACTTTGTGTAGTTGATCATCGTCAGCTTCACCATCGCCTCGATGGAGCGACATCTCCACACGGCGTCATCACGCCGCTTGTTACGTCATCACGTAGCTGTTGACGTCATCACGCAAATGGCCGCGTCGTCACGCCGCCGTTGAACGGCTTAAAAAAGCAGGTCATCACGTTCAGTGACGTCATCGCGTACAAAGACGTCATCGCGCCGGTTTTGTCATTTCTACTATGCGCCCTTGACGTCATACCCGCAGGGCGTAGATTCTTACGTAATGACGTAGCAAACGCCATATGTATGTTTGGGCTTTTCTATTGACGTCATCTGGTCACTAGAAAAGTGACGTCACAACTCGGTTGTGAGATGACGTCACTGGCACCTCGATCGCCATCCATCGCTGTCACTCATTCCCTGTTGAACCACGACACATTCATATTGAATCGATCTAACCCCAAGACAACCTCTATTAATGGATAACTATGAGCAATGATTAACTATCAATAACTATTCATGGATAACTACGTGGGCCAGCGCCTTGAGTGTAAATGAATAGGAATGAGGAGAGATCGTTGCTACTGCCACGTGCGTGAACTCCCGCAGTCAAATCGTCAAACGTGAACCCCGTGACACCATGTCATGACGTCACGCACCTGGGTGGGGGGGGGGTCAGACGATGAGTGACGAGATCGGGGGTGGTTTCAGAAATGTGACGTTGCATCAAAATGCGCAACTTTAAATAAATATAGAAATGTTATAACAACACTAATTGTTTATAACGACACTCCTACAACATCAGAGTGCAGCGCCACATTAAATACGCACTACAATCACAATAGTTTAAAGAGATTTGAAGCATGTTTTATGGAAATATGGTTTGGGGGGGGGGGGGGCAAAGCTTTGTGACGTCATATTTGAGGGGGGGGGGGTCTGACTTTTTGTGACGCCGTGTGACGAGGGGGGGGGGTTCAAAAATAGTCCAAAATCGCGTGACGTCATTTATGGACGGCCCCTAGACCTTAAAGGTGCACTGTGAATAGGTGGCACTATAATTGTTATATTATTCTTGTAATAATACGATTAGATGTATTACCTGCTAATCTCTCACAATACAATGGCCACTTCCACAGGCTCAGGGAGACCATCTCTAGCCCCGCCCTCTTACCCTGAGGGGCCTCCCATCTCAGGCCGACACAAGACCTTGATCTAGTAACTTTCTCTCTCGCTCTCACCTGAAGACGATCCCCTGTGTTGCGATCGAAACGTCGTGATCTGTTATTTTTCTATCTACGCGACTTTACCGAAAGACCCAAAGAGTATAGACTCGTTACACCCGCCGTCATAATCAGGGCGGGCGCTGAATGCAGTGAACTGCTACCGCTCTCAGCCTTATACAGACCACAAACTCAAAGGAACTGAAACTTTGGTAACTTTTGTCATGTAGACCGCCAACTGCAAAGTCCAACTTTACTCCTGTCCATTCCAAACACGTTGTCCGGCGTGTACATTCAACACGCGGGAATGACTTTAAACATTGTATCATCTCCTGTAGCTGTAGATTCCGCTAAATGTTCACGTTCTGCTGATACCACTGATTCTTCACGTTCTGCAGATGTAGACGCCACTGGTTCTTCACGTTCTGCAGATGTAGATACCACTGGTTCTTCACGTTCTGCAGATGTAGATGCCACTGGTTCTTCACGTTCTGCAGATGTAGATGCCACTGGTTCTTCACGTTCTGCAGATGTAGATGCCACTGGTTCTTCACGTTCTGCAGATGTAGATGCCACTGGTTCTTCACGTTCTGCAGATGTAGATGCCACTGGTTCTTCACGTTCTGCAGATGTAGATGCCACTGGTTCTTCACGTTCTGTAGATGTAGATGCCACTGGTTCTTCACGTTCTGCAGATGTAGATACCACTGGTTCTTCACGTTCTGCAGATGTAGATGCCACTGGTTCTTCACGTTCTGCAGATGTAGATGCCACTGGTTCTTCACGTTCTGCAGATGTCGATGCCACTGGTTCTTCACGTTCTGCAGATGTAGATGCCACTGGTTCTTCACGTTCTGCAGATGTAGATGCCACTGGTTCTTCACGTTCTGTAGATGTAGATGCCACTGGTTCTTCACGTTCTGCAGATGTAGATGCCACTGGTTCTTCGCGTTCTGTAGATGTAGATGCCACTGGTTCTTCACGTTCTGCAGATGTAGATGCCACTGGTTCTTCACGTTCTGTAGATGTAGATGCCACTGGTTCTTCACGTTCTGTAGATGTAGATGCCACTGGTTCTTCGCGTTCTGTAGATGTAGATGCCACTGGTTCTTCACGTTCTGCAGATGTAGATGCCACTGGTTCTTCGCGTTCTGTAGATGTAGATGCCACTGGTTCTTCACGTTCTGCAGATGTAGATGCCACCACCGCCATCTATTGCGCGGCGGTTGAACTTACGACTCTCTGTCCAAACAGGCAGTTGGACATATAGACAGGTTTGTTCGTATCTCTGAGAGTTCGTAAGTCGAATGCTTATATGTAGAGGCGTTCCTGCATTTGCGATTTGACGGCCGCTCAAAGACCACCCAAGGCACCGTGTTCAGTATGCAACGCAATGTATTTCCCGTGTTCGTTGTGCGCGTTACACAACAGGTACATACACACGCGTACGTACATACATTGTTGGTTTGGTTTGCATCGCTGCATGCAGTGGGGCACGGGGGAGCGTATTGCACTTTAAAGAGTCAAAAACGACGGTAGCATGCACCGTGACAAGGCCAGCCAACATCCTTCCATAGCCCTTCCTTCAGTCGCAAATTCATTCGCTCGCTCGCTCGCTCGATCGCTCGTTCATTCGGTCATTCACTCGGTGGGGCCCGCCTGGGTTTGGTGGCTCACACGATCTTTGAAAAACCCTTGAGAGCCACCAGGCTGGCGAGGTTGCAGGGAGATGGCAGTACAGCAAGTGGGATCGCTAAAACTACGTCGACCTTTCATCGGTGTTATTCCCCTCGTGTGCGTGCTGGGGTCTTTTTTTTATTCTTCGTCCGGGTACTGAGCATTGCTTACAAAAATACCAGACGCTTACCTCAACAATGAATTGTCCAAACATCCCAATGTAGAGCCCTCTTGAAATGCAGTGCTTAAATATAGAGCGTGTTTTTGTTTATATTTTAACTTGTTTAAATGATATATACGAAGTTATCTTGAGGATTTCTCCACAATTCTGGCTAATCGCCTGATGAGGCTTGTTGTTGTTGTAATTACTGGCGAAACGTCACAACCGGTGAGTGCTGAACTAGTACACTACACTATACACTACACTATACACTACACTATACACTATACACTACACTATACACTACACTATACACTAGTGCTGTACTAGTATACTACACTATACACTACACTATACACTACACTATACACTACACTACACACTACACTATACACTACACTATACACTAGTGCTGTACTAGTATACTACACTATACACTACACTATGCACTACACTATGCACTACACTATACACTACACTATACTACACACTACACTATACACTAGTGCTGTACTAGTATACTGCACTATACACTACACTATACACTACACTATGATAGTAAATGTTGTTGCGGGGTTACTCTCCACCACACAACCGGTGAGTGCTGTACTAGTGACGAATTGGCACGTCTTGTTCACGTGACAACCCCTTACTGCCTGGCTGTGTGCCGGGTGGTGGTGGTGGCTTTAGCGGCACATTGAAACTTACGCGCTCAAACGCCGACAACCCCTTTATGGTGGGTGCTGTAGTTATTGTTTAACTCACTCTGTCTGTTGTTGTTGTAGTCGTTGTTGTCGTTTTTGTATCGTCAAATCTTGTAACTCAGTTTTAACCCATTTCCCAATGTAGTATCAACTGCAAACTTGGTATACTTATGTCATACCGATGACAATACTATATTCTATCATTAAAATAAAAAAAAATATACATTATTTTTTACATGTTATGTTTCGACTTGGGTCTAATTGTCCGGGGTCAACTGACGTTGGCTGTAATTGGCCGCGGCCCCTTACGTTGTGGCAAGCTTCGGGGCCACTTCCTGTAGTCGTGGAGTTCTTCCATTACTAGTACATTTCATAAAAGCGTGTTTACAAAAAGTTGTTTTAATATTACTTATTTTTGTATCAGGAGGATTACTCCAAGTTGTGACCGCAGGAGGCCGTTCGTGAGCACCCCACGGTGGCTTTACACATTTGGACGATTTTGAACCACGACCCCGGCACAAATTGCCGCTTCTTTTTTCGAATTTTGTACCGTAATCATTTGTTTGCGGGCGCCTCGGTGGCTAGATGTTCACTACGTCGCCTGGTATGATGCAGGAGGTGGGGGGGGGGGGTTGGTCGCGCCTTTAAACGGCCGATAAGTCGTCATGCTTGTTGGGGTTAAGTCTCGGGAAATGTGTCCCAAGGCACCACATCACGACCCGCCACAGGTTTGTCACGTGAACAAAACATCGTCAACTCCAATTGTAAATGTTGCTTGGTTTTGCTCTCCAATACACGCTGTGTGATGCTATAAATGTCCACGTGATGATGACGATGCCATTTCGTTGAGCTATCAACATTTGTGATGGTCAGGTCGTTGCTGAAAAATAAGCTAATACCTCAGTGGGCTCCATCTGGTAAGATAAAACATGGTTTAGTTTAATTTATTTTTATACTTTTGTTCACGATTTGTTTACCTTTCCTGCACTTGTTACGCCCATCGTGTGTTGGTCGTGTTCGTCGTTGTAACCGTCTGTTCCCGTGCCCCCTACTGGACATCTGTGAACATCACAGTTTCAGAGCCCGTCGGATTCCTCCAGCAGTCCAAAATCAAGAGTTCTGATTCCGCCGAATTGCAACGCTTTTGTCCTCGTGACAAAGGCGACGAATTGCCTGCGCTCGGGCGTCGGGTGCCTTGTACCCTCCGCATTGACACATTGACACTCGCGCCATCAGAAACCCCAAGCTGCTTCACCCCGAACGGCAAGGGCCACTTCGGATGCGGGCAGAGCAGCGGTCGTGGGGCCCATTGCGAGGAGCTCCTGTCACGCGGCAGAAGACGGCTAAGGTCTCAACTTTATACTCTTAGGTTTTTTTCGGTAAAGTCACCATGTAGGTAAAAAATAAAATTAAAATTAATAAAAGTAAAATAAAAATCACGACGTTTCGGAGGCAACACAAGCTTCCGTCTTCAGGTGGAACCGTCACAGCACGATTGCTGTACTTACTTGATATTATTTTCATTTTTTACCTACGTGACTTTACCGAAAAAACCTAAGAGTACGCATCTTTGCAGTCACGAAAGCTTCAAATCTGGTCTCAACTTCGTTGTTCGCCGGACGTTGTGACGGACCTCGAAGGTGCAGCTGATGATGGAGCGTTTAAACAGTCAAATCTTCGATTTTCTTTTTCAAAATCCATCAGTGGAGAGCCTGGGGAAAATAACTTTCATGGCGCGGTGGCGGTGGTGGCGTCCACCCCGCCTGCTCGCTCAGCAGCTCACTCATCCGCTCACCCGCTCATCGAACCGCTCACCCGCTCGCTCACCAACTCGCTCACCCGCTCGTTCAGAACCTGCAGGGTATACGACCAGAACTACGCAGGGGTTAAAGGCCAGTTAACCCACCTGCTCACCCACTCATTCACCCACCCACTCACTCACCCATCCACCCACTCACTCACCCACCCACTCACTCACCCACTCACTCACTCACTCACTCACTCACCCACCCACTCACTCACCCACCCACTCACTCACTCACCCACCCACCCACTCACCCACCCACCCACCCACTCACCCACCCACCCCCTCACCCATCCACTCACCCGCTCACCCACTCACTCACTCACTCACTTACCCACCCACTCACCCACCCACTCACTCACTCACTTACCCACCCACTCACTCACCCATCCACCCACTCACTCACCGACCCACTCACTCACTCACCCACCCACCCGCTCACCCACTCACCCACCCACTCACCGACCCACTCACTCACTCACCCACCCACCCACCCGCTCACCCACTCACCCACCCGCCCACCCGCTCACCCATTCACCCACCCACCCACTCACCCACCCACTCACCCACGCACCCGCCCACCCGCTCACCCACCCACCCACCCACTCACCCACCCACTCACCCACTCACCCACCCACCCACCCATTCACTTACCCACCCACCCACCCACTCACCCACCCACTCACCCACTCACCCACCCACCCACCCATTCACTTACCCACCCACCCACCCACTCACCCACCCACTCACCCACTCACCCACTCACCCACCCACCCACCCATTCACTTACCCACCCACCCACCCACTCACCCACCCACTTCTTCATCGTCCATCTTCTCTTGAGCGCGTAGAGTCAACTCAACATAATGTAACTGGCACCACTTTCATTCGCAGCAATGACATTCATCTTCTTGAACGCAATTAACAAATAAATAGCATATTGTAGTTTTTGTGTGTGTATACAGCTTGTAAAATCTTCCAAAGTTTATATTTTCGCAGTCCTTTGATTAGAGTGAGCAGTTTGATCGGTTTCTACTCCACAGACGCTCCACCTAAAGTGCTTTTTGTGTGTGTGTGTGCGTACGGTGTGTGTGCTGTGTGCGTGCTGTGTGCATGCCGTGTACGTACTGTGTGTGTGTGTGCTGTGTGCGTACTGTGTGCGTGCTGTGTGTGCTGTGTGTGCTGTGTGTGCTGTGTATGTGCGTACTGTGTGTGTGCTGTGTGCGTGCTGTGTGCATGCTGTGTGCGTACTGTGTGTGCGTGTGCTGTGTACGTACTGTGTGTATGCTGTGTGCGTGCTGTGTACGTGCTGTGTGTGCTGTGTGTGTGTGGCTGTGTGTGCTGTGTTTTTTTGGCTGAGGGCTTCGTCCCACGATGATTGTTTATCAGATGCCCACCACCCCCTCCCCACGCGCACGAAGATGCGGGCCATCAGGCGGTGCGGGTCACCAGGTGGTCACCAGGCGGTGCGGGTCACCAGGCGGTGCGGGCCGCTGCCGAAGCGGTGCTGTCGGGCACCGGCGTGCCGGCCACGGAGCAGAACCACAGACACGTGACATCGCGGACGGCTCCTGCGCCACTGCCGGCCGGAGCGGGTGGCGGAGGAGGGGGGGTAACGTTACAGGGTAACGTTACAGGGTAACGTTACAGGGTCACGTTACAGGGTCACGTTACAGGGTCACGTTACAGGGTCACGTTACAGGGTCACGTTACAGGGTAACGTTCCAGTGGTCAACTCGTTCGCGGCGAGTGGTACCTCGTGCTTTCAGAGGTACCGAGCCATGCGATGTGACGCAATTCCTGCATTTGGTATTTTTTCGGAGTTGCGACGTCTGATAACTCACGCCTCCTCCTCCTCCTCCTGTGGCGGTGGCGGCGACGACGGCGGTGACTGATTTCCTTCGAAGGCGTCGTTTGGAATTCTCTCGCGCCGAATCGACGGCGGCGGCGACGTCGGCGGAATCGCCGTCGGCAGAGGCGGCCGCGATCAGCCGCCCGCCCAACCGCTGGACGAGGGGCTCCTTCCTCACCCCGCGCCAGTCACGCAGGACGCACTCCGCCATGCCAGTCAGCGCCGGGATGGCCCCAGTGACCTCGCGGGGAGCGGGCGGTCGCGTTCTGGTCGTAGGCCCGGCGCTGTGACCTGCACAGAGCGGGGGAGTTAGTCCAAGAATGATGACAGCGGCGTTTCAGTAAGACAAAAAAAAAATTGTGAACGTTTTTTTCTCTCTCTCCCTCTTTCTCGTACAGATTTCGTTCCACGAACAGCAACACAAAGTTGGTCAAGCTAAGCGCACCACCAAGACGGTTTGTCAATCCACCGCTGGATGAAGGCTCCATCACGCCCATTGGGGGTTATTTGACTGTGGGGGGCTATTCAACTGCATCTCAGTGGGGAGCACAAAAGTGGGCACAGAAAGACAAAGATCCCCCGCGTAGCCTGTAACAGACTGTAGGGGCAAGTGCTGTTAGCGAGTAACACCTATGAAGACCGGCACGGCACACGAGGGGCTGGGTGGCCAACACCACGCCCGGCCGCCTTTGTCTCCCCCAGCGGCGATGTTCACGCACCGCACCAGCTACTCACTTGAGGCCGAGTCGACCTAGGAGTGGAGGCCCAGGAACCGGTTCAGACAATTGCCGTCACTGCCGTTGGCGGCCGTGAGCTGGGAACCGAACTCTGCTCGCCACCGGGTTCGGTGGTGCGGACGCTGCGCCGACCGCTGCGCCACCGCTCCCCGCCGCGTGAGCGGAGCACGAGCGCCAGAGGTCGCAAACGGGTTTTTATTCCTTACCCCCCGTACCCGTACCCGGCCGCACCAGGGTCGCAAACTGGTACCCGTACCCATACCCGGCCGAACCCGTACCCTACCCGTACCCCGCCGGGTACGGGTAGGGTACGGGTATCGGGTACCTGATTGCGACCTCTGGGATGAAGCCACGTTGCAGGCGTGGGTGGGTTAATTCTAGGAACTTGAATTGTGAGAAGAGACAAGACGTTGGGAAATGAGTGACAAACGGTGACTCACCAGTGACTCACGGCCTACCCGTACCCTGCCGCACTAGGGTCGCAAACGGGTACCCGTACCCGTACCCAGGTACGGGTAGCCGGATATCGGGTAGGGTACGGATATCGGGTACCCGGTTGCGACCTCTGACGAGCGCTGGTGCCCACGCGGTGCAGCGCGGCCACCAGCGCGGCCACCAGCGCGGCCACCAGCGCGGCCACCAGCGCGGCACCGCCAGCGCGGCACCGCCAGCGCGGCCACCAGCGCGGCCACCAGCGCGGCCACCAGCGCGGCACCGCCAGCGCGGCCACCAGCGCGGCCACCAGCGCGGCACCGCCAGCGCGGCCACCAGCGCGGCACCGCCAGCGCGGCCACCAGCGCGGCACCGCCAGCGCGGCCACCAGCGCGGCCACCAGCGCGGCACCGCCAGCGCGGCCACCAGCGCGGCCACCAGCGCGGCCACCAGCGCGGCCACCAGCGCGGCCACCAGCGCGGCACCGCCAGCGCGGCCACCAGCGCGGCCACCAGCGCGGCCACCAGCGCGGCCACCAGCGCGGCCACCAGCGCGGCACCGCCAGCCGGGGCTTGAGACCTCGTAGCCTCTAAGATCCCACCCCCGTCGGGGCTCCGATCCGAGTGATCTTTGGTCGTTGGCTGCCGTTGAGCGTTCATTGGAACATCGAAGGAATCGACCGGGCGAGGGAACGGCAAATTGTGTTACGCGCCGAGAGCGGAATCACCGGGAGGCAGTGTCCCCCTCGACTTCTTCGAAGAAATCAGCGCAGAATGACATTTCCCTAAATCGGAGATGCCTTCTCGCATTCATTGAATGTGGGAAATGAGGGAAGCGACGGCGATTGTCACCCTCCTCCCGGACCCACATATTCCCCAGGTGGTCCCCAGAGCTCGCAGTCAGCACGATTCTCGTGGTCTCGTCGCAAATTCTCAGAAGTGTTTGAAACTTTTTTCTTGAAGCGCCCTGTACACCTGCCTACGTATCACTTCTCACAGAACAAAAATAACAATTTCGATTTCAAACTTTCGTGACTGCAGGGATTCATCTTCTTGGTTCTTTCGGTAAAGTCACGTAGAAGGGAAATAATAAAATAATAAAAATAAAACATAATAAAATACAATTCTCACGACGTTTCGGCCACAACGCAAGCAGCCGTCCTCAGGTGAAGAACAGGTCTGTCGGAAAGACAGCGTCCGAATGGACATAATAAGACAGTGTTTGAATGGAAGCTGTCTTTTCGACAGACCTGTTCTTCAACTGAGGACGGCTGCTTGCGTTGTGGCCGAAACGTCGTGAGAATTATTTTATGATGTTTTATTTTTATTATTGTATTATTTCCATTCTACGTGACTTTACCGAAAGAACCAAGAAGAAAAAAAATAATAATGATGATGATGAACGTAAAACATTAAAAACAAATTGTAATGACGATGGATTTTAAAACCAGGGAACTCACCAACACATCGGCAGCACGTTGGAGTGACTGGCGAGGCGGCGACGGCGTGGAGGGTCCGGGTTGCACGGCAGGAGGAATCTGAAGAGCTGAGAAGCTCTTTGTCAATGACAAGGTCGCTCTTGTTTGTCGACGCTGTCCCGCGGGCGCGCGGTGAACATTTTCGTCAAATCTAAAAGCGTCCGCAGAGTTTCCGCAACTTGCTGTCCGCGCGGCGTGTCATGGGAAACCGAAACGAACGTTCCTCGAAATCGAGGGGATGCCCGTCGCCTTCCTTCGATAAAAAAAATCCAATCACAGCGACACGTCACCATGGCGATCCTTCGATGGTCCAATCACAGCGACACCGCGCCATGGCGATCCTTCGATGGTCCAATCACAGCGACACGTCACCATGGTGATACTTCGATGGTCCAATCACAGCGACACGTCGCACCTTGGCGATCCTTTGCTCGTCCAATCACAGCGACACGTCACACCTTTGGCGATCCCGCGCACGGCAACGCATTTCTCACACCGGATGCTAACGGGCGGCCGGTGCGATCGCTTAGGCGCTTTCGCCGCCATGCCGACGAAGCGGCGTCACCCGCGTGCAGCGCATCGCATTGGCGAGGGCGACTTGGGCGTCACAACCACGTGGTGATCTTTCCAGTAACGGCGTCTCCTCCAAAGAGCCTCGCTCCGTCAACCACGACACTCACCCGTCCGGCAGGACGTGGGGAAGCTGTGAACACCGGAAACTTGAAGGGGGAGTAGCAGGGGGTGGGGGGGTCCCTCGTAATGGGGTGGAAAGGGGTAAAAGGGTTTGTGGAGGACAGTGCACTGAACAAACCTCTCCGACTCAACCCTGACACTGAGTCTCCAGCCTCCCGGGCGACGAGCCAAAAGCTGTTCTGCCCCCTCCTGCCGTTTCCCACTTTGGCTCTGGAGTGAGCTCCTTCTCCGCTGCTGGCCCCCAGGGTCTGGGACTCCCTCTGGCCACGTGCGCACTCGTGATGGCCGACGTCACGAGGCTTTGCCTCCTCCTCCTCTTGAACTCCGTTTGGCCCCCCCCTGCTCAAGCCTAGGCCGAAAGCCTTTCCATTGTTTTTTCTGTCCCTCTGCCTGCGACTGACCGCCTCTCTCTGTGAAACAGCGTCTTTTCGATCGCATTTAAATATTGCACAACTTCACACGCTGATAGCCAATGAGCGGGTAAATTACTCGTAGTGAGCCCGACACCCCACCACACCAGATCACTCTAAACATAACGAGCCAACCTGCCACTCGTAATATCCCCAACTAGCCAGTGCATCACGAGCACCGGCTCTACCTCTCACCAGGCACAAGCCAACAACCGGCTCGCACTCGCCGTAACCCTACGGCCAACGGCGCCTCCACCGCCTCACCAAATGCCTCTTTCGCTCTCCGTTTGCTCTTCACTTCTCGGCGTTCACATAGTCTTCGTCGTCGTCACCGACCATGGCTCGAGGCGTCCGCATCGTATCCGGTACAGGACGCCGCCGGCGCCGGGCCTCATCCGTCCTGGGCGGCCGCTTCCCCCGCCGCGCTTCGTCTCTCCACGCAGGCCCACGGCGTCGCCCCCCCCCTCGCCTCCTCCCCGCCCCGCGGACGGCACGAGCGGCCACCCCTCTTCTCCCTCCTGGCGCCGCCCTCCTCCTCCTCCGCGTCCCTCCCCGCCCCGTCGTCTCCTCCGTCTCCTCCGTCGCCCCCCTCGCCGCCGCGTGGCCGGTCCCGCCCGTCGCGTCCCCGCGCCCACTCGGCGAACGCGTCGAAGAGGCTGGGCCAGGCCTCGTCCTCGGCGTAGCCGGCCAGGTCGGGCCCCGCGGCGTGCGCGAAGCTGGGGAACATGAGCCAGGTGTCGCGCGACACTCCGCGCACGCCCCCCGGGTTCTCGCCCAGGAAGAGCAGCCACAGGCCGAGCAGCGGGGGGCCCTCGCGAGCGTAGACGCGCCGCCACAGCTCCGCCGCCGCCCCCAGCGGCACGCAGCGCCGCCGCCGGCCGGGGTCCGCCGAGGACGCGGCCGCCGTCGACGCGGCGGCCGCGGCGTCGTCGGCGGCGGCGTCGGCGGCCGCGAGACCCAGGTGGAAGGCGTAGCGGTAGAAGTCGCGAAAGGAGTCCTCGTGCCGGAGGTCGGAGAAGAGGTCGGGCAGCCGCGAGCGCAGCGAGCGGAGGCTGTCGGCGCGCATGGAGCGGCAGCCAGAAAAAAACTCGTCTCTGTTTGGGGGGGGGGGGGTAGGAGGAGGACAAGGAAGAGAGGAGCGAGGCAGAGGGTAGAGAGATGGGGGAAGGAGAGACAGGAGAGAGACAGGAGAGAGACAGAGGGGAGAGAGACAGAGAGGGGAGAGAGACGGAGTGGGAGAGAGATGGAGAGGGGATAGAGACGGAGAGAAGAGACATAAGGGAGAGAGACAGAGGGGAGAGAGATGCAGAGGGGAGAGAGAGACACAGAGGGGAGAAAAATGGGGGAAGGAGAGACAGGAGAGAGACAGAGAGGGGAGAGAGAGAGACGCGGAGGTGAGACACAGAGGGGAGGGAGACACAGGGAAAGAAAGGAACCAAGGGTAGAGAGGGGCATGGGGGGACAGGGAGAAAGAGGAAGAGTGGAGAGACGGCCTTCAAGGCGCAGTGGGCGCTGGAGGAGGCCGTGTGCTCGGTGGCAGAAGACGGGGAGCTCTGCATGCAGTTGTGAGCTACCCGTCGGAGGCCGTAGGACTGCGGGAAGGGCTGGGTGCAGATGCAGCACTTGTCGTAAAAATAATAAAAATATTACAAATATTACATAGAAAACATAGGGGGAACACAGACATGGAGTAGGAAGAGAGGGGGGTAGAGAGAGAGGGGTAGAGAGAGAGGGAAAGGGTAAGGAGAGCAGAGCATGACATCTATTGTGAAATCTTTTTTAAAAAAGGGAGGGGGGTTTACACAAAGCAAAAGCATAAAAAACGAAATGATGAACGAAGCAAAGTGCCGACTACACCGAGCATCTTCTTGTTTCCTCTGATCGTAAGAAAAAAAAGAGAGTGGAGAGACTGGAACAGAGGGGAAGGGAAAGGGCAGTAGAGAAAAAGCGACCGATGGGAGAAAGAAGCTACAGCAAGGTTGAGAGTGGAAGGAGAGATGAGATGCGACGCGCGTGTAGAGGCACAAGGGAGGTGAAAGAGAGACCTGCGGAGCGGAGCGGAGGAGAGAGATTAACAGAATGAGGTGGATAGAGCAGAGGGAGGTGATAGAAACACAGATTCTACGTACGTATGTTGAACTTCTTTCACACCATACATAGACAACCGTGCTAATCGGAGTGTATATAGTTTAGTGTATAGTAGTGATGTGTATATTGTAGTGTATAGTGTACTGTATAGTAGTGTAATGTACAGGAGTGTAGAGTGGTATGTATGTTGCACTTATTTCGCACCGTACGAAGAAAACCGTGCTGATCGGAGGTGCGGGGGTGGACAGCGAGACGCACAGGTGAGAGAGAGAGAGAGACCTCCCGATACGTTCCATTCATTGGCTACCACATTCTGATAAGCTCCTCCCCCCTCTCCTCCTCCTGAACTTGTATTTAAGTGCTTGCATCTTGAATCCCTGCCTCACTTGATGCAGCAAATCTGGCTGTGACGGTCCCACCTGATGACGGAGACTTGTGTTGCCTCCGAAACGTCGTGAGTTTATTATTTTATTTTTTATTAATTTTAATTTCATTTTGTTTTACCTACGTGACTTTACCGAAAGAACTAAGAGTATGAGTAGGAGAGACACAAGAGGTACAGAATAGAAGCGGAGGGGTGGAGAGTGACATAAATGAAAGAAAGATGGGGTAGAGAAAGCTACAGAGACAGCTACACAAAGACAAAGACCCTCCTCCGTGTGGCATTAACAGACTGTTGGGGCAAGTGCGGTGAGCGAGCAGCAGCACTTATGAAGGCCGGCATGGCACACGAGGGAGTGGGTGGCCAACATTACGCCCGGCCGCGTTTGTCTTCCGAGTGGCGATGTTTACACACCGACCTAGGGGAGGCCCAGGCTCGGTTCAGATAATCGTCACCGGTGTTGGCCGTGAGCGGGAATCGAACTCGGGTCGCCGGGTTCGTAGCGCAGCGTAACGCTAACGACGACACCACCGCTCCCCACACAGACACACACAACAGACACGTGACACTCGCGGACTGTTGGGGCAAGTGGCGTTAGTGAGCGCCTGTTCAATCTGGCATGGCTCCCGAGAAGATCGTGTTGCCAGCACAACGCCGATATTTACACGCCTCAGCAGGTACTCAATTTGAGGCCGAGACTACCTAGGAGAGAACCAGGAACAGTTGAGATATCCACCACTGATTTGGCTTGGAGCGGGCTTCAAACTCGAGGGTTCATAACAACAGCCGCCATTCCCCACTAAGTGACGGTGACGTCACCACGGCGCCTGTGCCAGGCTAGGTGCACTCCGAGGCCACGTGAAGTGTCGCAGGCTCGCTGCTGGCAGCAGGAGGTCACGGGACAGACCCGGCAGGTGCCACGTGTTGACTGACTGAGATGGCCGGCAGATGCACCACCGCCTGTGCCGCCTACAGTGCTGTTTTATCTGCCCGGCGCTCCGCTCGCTGTTGTGTCGCCCTCCTTCGCTGGAGGGCGACTGCCTCCAATGTCCCAGCAGCGTCCTTCACGAGCCTCCACCGTAAGTCGATGTTGGTTATTGATTTGAGATTGTTTACACGATCACCGGCGTTTGTGTTGTGACTACCTGACAGATGGAAGCAGCAGCAATGACAACAACCGCTCAAATGAATGAACAGATTCATTTCTCGTCTTTAGTCTTCTGCGGCCGCTCGATGGCTGGTCCTTGATCCAAACAAGGTCCCCTCCATCCTCTCCGATCTTGATCTCTCTTCATTTCACTCCGGCCTCCCAACCGCAACCTTTCTTGGGAGTCATCGGACAGCATCTTCCTTTCTGTGCCCTTCGACCTTTCCCAACATCCTTCCAGGCCACCCTCCCCAACCTCCCTTCCAGATCTTTCTTCCGGACCTCCCTTCCAGACCTCCTTTCCGAACCTCCATTCTGATCCTTCCTTGAGACCTCCCTTCCGAACTTCCCTTCTGATCCTTCATTAGGGACCTCGCTTTCGATCTTTCCTTGAGACCTCCATTCCAGACCTCCTTTCCGAACCTCCCTTCTGATCCTTCCTTGAGACCTCCCATCCGAACCTCCCTTCCAGATCTTGCTTTTGGACCTCCCTTTCGGACCTCCCTTCATGAAGCCATGAAGGGAGGCCCTTTCACGAACCTCCTGGACACCTGCAAGAACTACTGGATGCCTCCGTGGGGGAAGGGGGGGGAAGAGCCTCATAGCTCACCGCCCCCTCCCCTCGACACAGTCGGCCCGCACCTCGTAAACTGGCAGTCGGTGCAGGCGTTGAACTTCCACGCGAGCGCCAGGGCGGTGAAGTCGGCGGGCTCGGAGCCCAGGTCGTGGCACAGCCTGTGCACGCCCTCCTCCAGCACCGCATCGTCGCGCTCGTCGCGGTAGCGCCGGAACAGCTCCTCCACGCGGCGCTCTTGAACCCTGCTCACTCGGCGTGAATGGGTGGGTAGGGTGGGGTGGTGGGTGGGGTGGTGTGGGTTGGGTGGGGTGGGATGGGTATGGTGGGGTGGGTGGGTAGGGTAGGTGGGTGGGTGGGTAGGGTGGGGTGGGTGGGTGGGTAGGTTAGGGTGGGGTGGAGTGGGTGGGTAGGGTGGGGTGGGTGGGTGGGTGGGTAGGGTGGGGTGGGTGGGTGGGTAGGTTAGGGTGGGGTGGAGTGGGTGGGTAGGGTGGGGTGGGTGGGTGGGTAGGGTGGGGTGGGTGGGTGGGTGGGTAGGTTAGGGTGGGGTGGGTGGGTGGGTATGGTGGGGTGGGTGGGTAGGGTAGGTGGGTGGGTGGGTAGGGTGGGGTGGGGTGGGTGGGTAGGGTAGGGTGGGGTGGGTGGGTAGGGTGGGGTGGGGTGGTGTGGGTTGGGTGGGATGGGTATGGTGGGGTGGGGTGGGTGGGTAGGGTGGATGGGTGGGTAGGGTGGAGGAGCAGAGGGATTCACATCACTCACTCCCGTCCGGACCACCCACAATCTCCTGTGGCTCTCTCTCTCTCTCCCGCCACGTGTCTCGCTGTCGCGTTATACCGCCACGTGTTGTCCGGTGGTGGGGGGCGGCAGCGTCGAGCTCGGCGTACCGCGCGACGAACCGAGCGACCCGAGTTCGATTCCTGCTCACAGCTACGTACGTTGAACTTCTTTCGCACCGACCGTGCTAATCGGAGGTGCGGGGGATCAACAACATTGGCTACGATTATCTGAACCGGTCCTGGGCCTCACCTAGGTCCACTCAGCCTCAGATGAATACCTGGTGCGGTGTGTAAAATCATCGCTGCTGCGGAGGCAAAGGCGGCCGGGCGTGGTGCTGGCCGCCCACAAAGTTTATCGTTTGAATAGTTGTATAGCCAGCAGCACCGATGAAGGCCGGCAACGCCTTCGTTGCCGGCCTTCATCGGTGCTGCTGGCTTTGAAACTATTCAAACTATAAACTTTTTTTTTATTAGAAAAAAAAATGTTACCAGGTGAGGCCCACTGAGCTGCACAGCTTGGGCCACAAACGACAGCTCACCCAAGTGGCTTATCACGTGGACACTTATAGCAGCCAAATGCTCCGAAGTGCGTGACGTTGATTCTGCATGTCGAGGGTGAATCTCGAGTTGCTCCGCGCACGATTCTATTGGGCGCGCTCGATTCACACACACAGCAACACACACCGCGTATAGTGCAGCAGTGTGTAGTAGTATAGTGTATAGTAGTGTGTAGTAGTGTAGTGTATAGTGTAGTGTATAGTAGTGTGTAGTAGTGTAGTGTATAGTGTAGTGTATAGTAGTGTAGCGTATAGTGTAGCAGTGTGTAGTAGTGTAGTGTATAGTAGTGTGTAGTAGTGTAGTGTATAGTGTAGTGTATAGTAGTGTGTAGTAGTGTAGTGTATAGTGTAGTGTATAGTAGTGTAGTGTATAGTAGTGTAGTGTATAGTGTAGTAGTGTATAGTAGTGTAGTGTATAGTGTAGTAGTGTATAGTAGTGTAGTGTATAGTAGTGTGTAGTAGTGTAGTGTATAGTGTAGTGTATAGTAGTGTAGTGTATAGTAGTGTAGTGTATAGTGTAGTAGTGTATAGTAGTGTAGTGTATAGTGTAGTAGTGTATAGTAGTGTAGTGTATAGTGTAGTGTATAGTAGTGTAGTGTATAGTAGTGTAGCGTATAGTGTAGCAGTGTATAGTAGTGTAGTGTATAGTAGTGTAGTGTATAGTAGTGTGTAGTAGTGTAGTGTATAGTGTAGTGTATAGTAGTGTAGTGTATAGTGTAGTAGTGTATAGTAGTGTAGTGTATAGTGTAGTAGTGTATAGTAGTGTAGTGTATAGTAGTGTAGTAGTGTGTAGTAGTGTAGTAGTGTAGTGTATAGTAGTGTAGTGTATAGTAGTGTAGTGTATAGTGTAGTAGTGTATAGTAGTGTAGTGTATAGTGTAGTAGTGTATAGTATAGTGTAGTAGTGTATAGTAGTGTAGTGTATAGTGTAGCAGTGTATAGTAGTGTAGTGTATAGTGTAGTAGTGTATAGTCGTGTAGTGTATAGTAGTGTAGTGTATAATAGTGTAGTTTATAGTAGTGTAGTGTATAGTAGTGTAGTGTATAGTCGTGTAGTGTATAGTGTAGTAGAGCCCGTCGCCAGGGACAGGCAGGTCTGGGACTGCCGTACTCAACACGCTGCCGCCACGACCCTCGCCAGGGCAAGCGGACTGATAAACGAGCCAACGAATTGTTGACATTAATCATATAGAGCGCCTTCAGTGAAGGTGCTCTCTGTGCATATTAATTGGATTATTTCTGCTCGGCAAGAGTCAAATTCTAAACGCCGTTTTTGCGCACTATTTGTCGGTGCCCCGTGCGCTAGGACTTATTTGTTGGGAAAAGTGCCGTAAGTTTTCGTTGTTTAGTTTTTTCACCAGGGTGGGATTACCACCACATTCATCATCGTCGTCGTCATCCAGGAGCCGCACGCGAGCTGATTCCACTGATCTCTCCCGTAGCTCCCAACGCACTCCGTGCGCGACCCCACGATGCATGCGCATCACGTAAGCTTTAAATAATTAACTGCCCACATGAAACCCATCTGATTTCACTGCGCTGGCAACATTAATGTTTTATATCATTATTGTTGTATTACCACCATCGAGAGTGGCACTAAGTGGAAAGATCCAATAATCAGCCTTGATGCCGCTCGACAATACACGCAGGAATAGGATTAAAAATTTACACTATGAGACATCTCCTTTACCAGTGGCAAAATATAATGATAGGTTTTTACCCTTTCAACTGGTACAAAAACTGACACCTTTATACAAGGCATCATGTTTGCAATAACCACAACACAAGCAGTCAAAATGCAAACAAAAAGAAACAACTCTGATGATGATAATGATATGCGCTGTCCTTGAAGTTGATTGGTCCACACCCGAGACAGCTTTTCTTAGAGCCTAGTCTCACATGGTGTTGGATCAGATGACGCCAAAAGGCGTACAACTCAAAGACAGCGCAACATCAGAGTATTGAGAGCTCGGGGTAAGCATTTACACTATGAGACATCTCCTTTACCAGTGGCAAAATATAGTAATAGGGTTTAACCCTTTCAACTGGTACAAAAAAAAAGCTGTCTCGGGTGTGGACCAATCGACTTCAAGGACAGTGCATATCATTATCATCATCAGAGTTGTTTCTTTTTGCTTGCATTTTGACTGCTTGTGTTGTGGTTATTGCAAACATGATGCCTTGTATAAAGGTGTCAGTTTTTGTACCAGTTTAAAGGGTAAAAACCTATTACTAGGATTTAAAATGCCATTTTGTCCTCGAGTGTACCGCGATAGAGCCGCTCGCAATACGTACAGGCAGGCCTCGCTTAACGCCACAGCCGTACATCATGCGCTGTGGCCACCTGGCGCACATCTAGACTGAAAGATGGCGGCAGCAGCAAGCAAGCGCTCACACGTATCAACAGGTCATCTCGATTTGAAGCTTTCGTGACTGCAGGAGTCCACACACGATGTCCACGGTCATCGTGCCGCTCGCAGCAGCCGTCGTCGCAGCTGTCGCGAGTTTCACCTGGAGAAGGGTGCTTGTGTTGCGGTCGAAACGTCGTGATTTTTATTGTATTTCTACCTACGTGACTTTACCGAAAGAACCAAAGAGTATCAACAGGTACTCGCGACGACTCCTCACCCCTCGCGGGGGGAGGTGGGAGGTGTGGGGGGAGGTGGGGGGTGCGAGGAGACATGGGGGGGGGGGTGCGGAGGGAGGTGGGGGGGTGCGGGGGGGCGGTGCGGGGGAGGTGGGGGGTGGGTACCACCTTCACTCACCCGCCACCTCCGCCGCCCCCGTATCCGTGCTCCCCGGCGTTCCCCAGCGGGCAGCCAGCCCCCACGCAACTGCCCCCCACGACGCCCCCCACCACGTCCCCCAGCCAGCTGGTGCGCCGCTTGGGCCCCGCGGCGGCGGCGGCGGTGGCGGCGGCGGCGGCACGGACGGGCCCCCCCCCCGTTCTGCGCCTCCTCCGAGGTCACGGCGGTCGCGTCGGAGCGGCAGTGGCCTCCGCCGCGGAGCGTCGGCCCGCGGCCCGGCTTGGCGGCTCCGTTGCCGCCGCTGTGGGCCGCGCCGTTGGCGTGGTGGTGGTGGTGGTGGTGACCCTGGTGGTGGTGGCCGTGGTGGTGGTGGTGGTGCGAGCCGCGGCCGCAGCGCGCCACGCACTGGCCCATGGTCTCCACCCTGACGGAGTGCGGTCGCCGGGACCACGTCCGGTGGCGATAGCGGCGGTGAGGGCTTTGATGATGGGTGGTGGTGGTGGTGGTGTAGGTTTGGGTGATATCAGCTGTGGTGGTGATAGTGGTGGTGAGGTTTCGGATGGTAGCAGCGGTCGATTGGAGTGGTAGCGGTGCCGATAGCCGTGGCAGTGCTGATGGTAGCCGTGTTGGTGGTGACGTAAAGTTATTCTGCCGGCGGAGGCGAGGGTTTTGAGTTTGGGTTGCACTGGTGGCGATGGAGGTGATCGTGCTGGCGATCGCTCAGATGTTGAGCATCGGCGGTGGTGAGCGTTGTGTGTTGAGCGGCAGCGGCAGCGGTGTGGCCACTATCGCGTGGCGGCAGTTGTTGGCAGCGTTGGAGGTGGTAACTTCAGGTGGTGTTCAGGGGATACGATGCTGGGCGGACGACTTACGTGGCAATGGTCGTTGTGCTGGCGGTGATGAGGGTTTAGCCGATGGCTCGCAGTGGTGGTTGTGAAGATGGTGTTAGTGGCAGCGGTAGTTACGGTGGCAGTGGTAGAAGTGGTGGTGATGAAGATGATGGGTAGCAGCAGTAGCGTGGCAGTGGCGGCTGGTAGCCGTGTCCGGTCGTAATCGTGGTGATGGTGGTGGCAATTGTTAAAGCGGTTGATACACTTATGTGACAGCGTTGGTAACGGTGAAGATGTTGAGAAATGGCGGTGGTGGTGGTGGTGGCTGTGGTGGTGGTGGTGGCGGTGGTGGTGGCTGTGATTCGTCGTGAAGTGCCGACTCTGCGACAAACTTTTGGATCTTTCCGAAGTCAAGGAAGCAGTCGCAGTCGTGAGTGGCGGGAGCGGTTCTTTTGATGGTAGTCGTGAGTGGCGCTGGTGGTTATGGTATGGCGGTGGCGGTGGTTATGGTGTTACTGGCGTATTGGGTGGCGGTGGTTATGGTGTTAGTGGCGTAATGGGTGGCGGTGGTGGCGGCTGCAGTGGTTATGGTGTTAGTGGCGTATTGGGTGGCGGTGTTGGTTATGGTGTTAGTGGCATATTGGGTGGTGGTGTTGGTTATGGTGTTGGTTATGGTGTTAGTGGCGTATTGGGTGGTGGTGGTGGCGGCTGCAGTGGTTATAGTGTTAGTGGCGTATTGGGTGGTGGTGTTGGTGCCGGTGTTGGTGATGGTGTTAGTGGCGTATTGGGTGGTGGTGTTGGTGCCGGTGTTGGTGATGGTGTTAGTGGCGTATTGGGTGGTGGTGTTGGTGCCGGTGTTGGTGATGGTGTTAGTGGCGTATTAGGTGGTGGTGTTGGTGCCGGTGTTGGTGATGGTGTTAGTGGCCTTGGGTAGCAGACGTGCGTGATAGCAGTGGCTGTAACTAGTGGGAGTCCTGTACAGTAGTTGCGTGTAATCAGCGGTGTGCAGCGTTCCCTTTAGACGAACATTAGGCTACATCAATTCCGCCTTGGCAGGGATTAGGTGATATTAAATATAAATATACGTAATGTCGGACTCCCTCACTAATGGACGCTGTCAATCTTTGGCCGGAAGACTTGGAGTGGAAACCTTTAGTGGACGCGTTCGGCCGTGGGTGATTGACAGGTTTCACCCTTTCAAGAGTTCATCAGTGAGATCACGTCCAGCTCCGTGAGAAACACGTCGGGATATATCGTGTCGTTAGTCGTGATTACATTCGTTTACATAGTTGTCATATGGAGGCAGTACAAAGCCTCGCTTAATCGTTATTGTTAATATAACAACAACGACGATGATGATGATGACTCTTGCTATATAATGCCGTTTAGAAAATCCACTTGAACACAATGGGCAGAACGCTGAGCGCTATTCGTGAACAGCGATAGACCTTCCATCGAGCGCAGTATAAAACACGCACGCACTGTGTGTGTATATATACATGCACCGTATATAATTTCACAGACGCAATGCCCTTTGCGTTCGCCCAAGATCTAGAGGCTCGCTTATTTACAAATCGACACGAGCGTCGATCGCTGCTTTTGGCCTTGTCCGTGACGAAGCCCCATCATCATCCACCATCATCCACCATCATCCACCATCATCCACCACGGCGCTGTTTGCCGCTAGGGTCAAGTAGCGTGCGGAGGCACGCGTGTTCACGTTCGCACGCGTCGCAAGCACGCGGGGATTTTTCTTTTTTGATCTACTCCGTGCTATCGAGTGCGGTGATGCTTCTCTCTCTGTGCGTGCGCATGCGTGCGTGCGTGTCTGTGCATGTGTGCAACGCGTGTGTGTGTGTATAACGCGTGTGCGTGTGTGTGTGTAATGCGTGTGTGTATTTAACGCATGTGCGTGTCTGTGCGTGTGTGCACGGGCACACGTGTGTGCAACGCGTGTGTGTGTGTAACGCGTATGTGTGTGTAACGCGTGTGTGCGTGCGTGTGTGTCTGTGTGTGTAACGCGTGTGTGCGTGTGTGTGTGTGTAACGTGTGTGTGTGTGTGTAACGTGTGTGTGTAACGTGTGTGTGTGTAACGCGTGTGTGCGTACGTGTGTGTGTAACGTGTGTGTAACGTGTGTGTGTAACGTGTGTGTGTGTAACGCGCGTGTGTGTAACGCGTGTGTGCGTGTGTGTGTGTAACGTGTGTGTGTGTAACGCGTGTGTGTGTGTCTGTGTGTGTGCACGGGCGTGCGTGTGTGTAACGCGCGTGTGTGTAACGCGTGTGTGTGTGTAATACGTGTGTGTGTGTGTAACGTATGTGCGTGTGTGTAACGCGTGTGTGTGTGTAACGCGTGTGCGTGTGTAACGCGTGTGTGTGTGTAACGTATGTGCGTGTGTGTAACGCGTGTGTGTGTGTAACGCGTGTGCGTGTGTAACGCGTGTGTGTGTGTAACGCGTGTGTGTGTGTAATACGTGTGTGTGTGTAACGCGTGTGTGTGTGTAACGTATGTGCGTGTGTGTAACGCGTGTGTGTGTGTAACGCGTGTGCGTGTGTAACGCGTGTATGTGTGTAACGGGTGCGCGTGTGTGTGCAACGTGTGTGTGTGTGTAATGTGTGTGTGTGTAACGTGTGTGTGTGTGTGTGTAACGTGTGTGTGTGTGTAACGCGTGTGCGTGTCTGTGCGCTTGTCCACGTTTGCCCTTCAAACCCGCGCGTGGCTCTAAATCGCCTCGTCGCGGTGATTCGTCAATCAGCCGTCGTCACCCGTTAGTCACGGCAGGGCTCGCCGGCCTCGCGAGGACTCCGAAATCTCCCAGCCCCCCCTCCCTTCCGTTCAATAATTTAATATTGAATATAACCCCCCCTCCCCTCTACCCCTCCTACCGCCACCACCCCCCCCCCCCACCCCCGACCCTCTGCGCGACCATTTGCGTAAAATTGCGCTCGGTGCGAATCAGCGATCACGGTGCGAATCAGCGATCACGGTGCGAATCAGCGATCACGGTGCGAATCAGCGATCACGGTGCGGAGTCGTGATGCGCCGTCGTCCGCTGGCCACGCGGATGGCGACCGAACGGTCCGTGGGCCGGTAGCGGTGGCGAGGCGGCGGGGTGACGGTGCTGAGGGCGGCGACGAGGGCGGCCGTCGATCGCGTGGCAAGGCGGTGGTGGTGGTGGTGGTGGCGACGAGACTGTAAGAGGGCTCCTTGGAGGTCGCGTGTCAGCTGTGAAACATCGACAGGATCGAGCAGAGGGAAAGGAGCGATGGCTGGCGTGCGGTGGTATCGACAGCATTGGCTGTGATGATGGTCTTCATCCCCCTGACCCGATCGGCCACCGTTTTGTTGTTGTTTATCTCCGTACGTGACCCCCGTTACGATGTACGCGTGATTAGATCGCGCGCGTCCCACAAGATCTTTAAACCCCGAGAAACGTTTCGTGCGGCTTGCTCTTTTTCTCGAAGTTATTTAGTTTTTGTTGTTGCTGCTGCTGCTGTTATTCTCCTTTGCTCGGCAAACTGCAGGCCAGCCCCTCGCCGCGAGGCTCCGGCAGCACGGACAGCGCTACCGCGAAGGCGTCTCACGGACGATGCTGTCGCGACGCGCTCATCCCGTTCACGAGATCTCCGGCGAACTTCACCGCGCACCCGGCAGCCACCGAGTCTTTGAGCTGCCTGATGTGGCTGTCACGATTGCCCCCGATGGCAAACGGAACGGACGGGCGGCCTTCTCACGAGCGGATGACAAGCGCCACCAGATCGAGCTGCGAAGCCGATCGGGTGATGAGAAGCATGAGGTTTATATTTGCGCGATACTCACCCCAACAAGAACACCCCCCTTGTTATGGGTACCAGTCGCAAAAGCCTACGACTGCGTGTTGAAGAGAGGCAGAGTTCACCTTTGTTTCGGGCTAACTGGGCTCGTGAACGAGGAACGTTCAGGCCTAGTGGGCTCGTGAATGAGGAAGGTTCAGGCTGAGTGGGCTCGTGAACGCGGAAGGTTCAGGCTGAGCGGGCTCATGAACGAGGATCGTTCAGGCTCAGTGGGCTCGTGAACGAGGAACGTTCAGGCTGAGTGGGCTCGTGAACGAGGAAGGTTCAGGCTGAGCGGGCTCATGAACGAGGATCGTTCAGGGTAATAGGGCTCGTGAATCCGGCCTCTCAATTGGCAGCTTGGGCTTTGAACAGCAGGCGACTCGCGACACCGGTGATGTCACCGTCGCCCAGCGAAGACGCTTCTTGTCTTTCCTTACCGACGCCGACACGTGGAGCTAAACCGCCGACGGGCGCTTCCCGCGTCAAACCGTCCGCCCCATTGCGAGCCACCCCGAGGGTGACGTCAGGCTAAGCCTCGGCCGTGCTGCGTGTGTGCGCGCGCTCGTTTGTTAAACCTCGGTGCGCGTACGCATCTTGCTTTGGTCGCAGCTCCAACACCACGGTGAAGACCCTCGCTTGCGATGGCCTTGATCCGTGCGATGGCCTCTATCCGTGCGCAGGTGCAGCGCGTGGCGCGGTGTCCACGCGGCGGGGAAGGCGTCTGTGCAAATTTGCGAGAGGAAAACCAAAAATGTAAGAATTTTTTTTTTTTAAATGCCGACCTTTGCCAGCAAAACTTACGGCGGCTGCGGCTGTCTCGTGGCTACGTGTGGGTATTGAACTTCTTTCGCACCGCACGCGGCTCACCGCGCCGGCCGGAGGCGAGATGGCGCAAGTGAAAATGCTGAAAGTGTCGCGGGTAGAACGCAAAGCTGTCTAGATGCAACCGCGTCTCGAGACATTGCTCACGTCCGGGGACTTGCGCATCTTGTGAGAATGGGTTGTTTGTTGCTGTTGTTTGAAGATGCTGTATTTAAAGAGGGTTAAAGTGTGAGGAGGTCAGTGGGAGGCTAGAGTCAGCGTGAAGGTTTAACGGCGTGAAGTCTTGAGACTGCGAGAGACTCGCTAAGGGAAGAAGGGTCAGAGTGGTGGAGGTGGCGGGCGATGAGACGCTTCACGTCACGATGGGACGAAGAAACCGCCGGTCAGGAAACGACTGGGACATGACCCAGTCTGTTGCCGAATTACCGTCCTGTGTCTCTGACGCGGTATTATTTGGACGTTGCAAATATTTACCAGGGTATCATCATTATTATTATTATAATTTACTGTTAATTTTCAAACTGCTCAATATCTTTTCTGTTGCGTTATCAGCTCTCTGTTTGTTACTGATACATTTCCCTGACATAGGAATGTGGAATATCCACCACCGGGGCAGAGGGTCGTGAATAACAGGACCGTGTCACCACACTCGCCGCTACAGGCGATGTTTGCAATTGCGATGATTCTCACCTGCAGCTGCTTTAATGTTTACAAACGGGTGTTGACGTTTACTTGGCCGAGTAATTGTGATTTCCGTCCTGTTACCTCGAGCATTGATCCGTGTGTATTGAGCACGCGTTTGATGAATACCATTCGTGCCGCGAGATTATTGGAGGTGTTTTCTGACACTGGAGGTGCACGCATGAGTCAAAGTGGATCAGCGCACCGCAGATTCACAATGTGATGGTTTGCAAGAACTCCTAAACATTTTACAACATTTTTAATGACTGCTCTTGGACTATTTTCATTCAGCGTTTGTTATAAACGTTACGACCGTTGTTATTATTGTTTAGGTCTTACCTCGTGTTAATTAACACGATTAGGAAAAGTTACCGTTTAATATTGGATGTTTCTTATCAATTCTTAAGTCGTCGTCATCATAATCAAAACAACTTACGAATTATTCTCTTTCTTTACGTGCTAATTTGTGTTATTTCAACCACTTCAATGGACTGAGATAACGCGTCATATATAAGTATTATTAAACGTAATTAATATTTTACATTGGGAGTGTCAACCCAGGCCCCAGTGACCGCGGTGAAGACCCTAAAGCCAGACGGTGGTGGGGGTAGTGGCGGTCGTGGTGGTGGTGACCGTGGTGGCGGCGGTGGTGATGGTGGTGGTGGCGGTGGCGGTGGTGGTGGCGGTGGCGGTGGTGGTGGCGGTGATGGTGGTGGTGGTAGTGGTGGTGGTGGCGGTGGTGGTGGCGGTGGTGGTGGCGGTGGTGGTGGTGGTGGCGGTGATGGTGGTGGCGGTGGTGGCGGTGGTGGCGGTGGTGGTGGCGGTGATGGTGGTGGTGGTGGCGGTGGTGGTGGCGGTGGTGGTGGTGGCGGTGGTGGCGGTGGCGGTGGTGGCGGTGGCGGCGGTGGCGGCGGTGGTGGCGGCGGTGGTGGCGGTGATGGTGGCGGTGGTGGTGGCGGTGACGGCGGTGGTGGTGGTGGTGGCAGTGGTGGTGGCGGTGACGGCGGTCGTGATGTGAGCGTTAACAGCGGACCATTGCCGACGGGCTGTCAACGGTGCAGCGGCTGCACAGAATCTGGCTGGAGGAAGGAAGCGACGGCGAGGTGAGATGGCATCAAAGGGGGCGGGCGGGCGAAGCTTTGGGCAGTAATTTGCGAGGCTTTGACCTTGGTGCAGGGTCAAGCAGGGCTCAGCGGCAGCGTGCTCACGGGGAGCTGCGGATGGGAATGGATGTGTGAGCCGCGAGGAAGATGGGCGTTGACACGTGGGCGGGTGGGCTGGACGTGTGGCGACTCGGACGAGGTGGATGGACCGAGGAGGTCGGATGATGCCTTCCCCTGATCCACCCCCCCCCCCCCCAGATCCGCTTGCGTTTGACCTCTGCGTGGTTTAAAGGGGATCGCCCTCGCACGCTCACTCGCCCTCGGTGTGTGTCCACAAAGTGGCAGCAGCAGCAGCCGATCACCACTGAGTGGCGGTGACGTCACCGCGGCGCCTGTGCCAGGGGAGGTGCGCTTTGAGGCCGCCGCGTGAAGCGTCGGAGGTATCGGGAGGAGGTCACGTGACTGACCCCGCGGCCGCCGTGGAGTTGACTGGCGCACACAAAGACAAAGACAGGCCGACCCACGTGTTAGCCCGCTTAGTTATCATTCAGAAGACAAAGATCCCCCGTGTAGCCTTCACAGACTTTCGGGGCGAGTGCTGTTAGCGAGCACCTGTGAAGGCCGGCGCGGCACACGAGGGGGTGGGTGGGTGGCCAGCACCACGCCGGGTGGACAGCACCCACGCCCGGCCGCCTTTGTCTCCCTAGTGGCGAGGTTTAGTACACACCGCACCAGGTACTCGTTTGAAGCGGAGTCAACTGTGTATTATGATTGGTCGTGAGCAGTAATCGAACTCGGGTCACCGGGGTTCGCAGCACTGCTAACCGCTACCCTACCGCTCCCACCACAGACACACACAAAGACAAATATCCCCCGTATAGCCTCATCAGACTGCTGGGGCAAGTGCTGTTAGCGAGTAGCAGCAGCGCCTACGAAGGCCGGCACGGCGCAGGGTGTGGGTGGGTGGGCTGGGCAGCAGCCTCGCACACACATCCACTGGCAGATCCATTACACGTGCACGCGACGTAACCTTGGCAGGGCTTCGCTTAAAACTGCTGCATTGCAAGATGCCACGCGCACGCGCACACAGCCGCGTGTCTGATGCCACTCCAATCAAACGTGCATACATCAACGCACTCGGACGGTTTCGCCAGTGTAGGGTACAATATTTTATTCGCCGTTGCACTGTGTACGTGTGTTTGTGTATGCATGTGCGCGTGTGTGTGTTTGGCCATAAGTGTGTGCGCGTGTGTCTGTCCGTGATGGGGAGCGGTGGTGGAGCGGTTAGCGCGCTGCGCTACGAACCCGACGACCCGAGTTCGATTCCCGCTCACCACCACCGGTGATGGATATCTGGACCGGTCTTGGCTCCCGAATAGGCCGACTCAGCCTTAAACAATGTTGCCCTTCCCCTGCACCTCCGCTTACATACACACGAAGGCAAAGGTCCCCCATATAGCTTGTTAGGGCAAGTGGTGTTTCACGAGTAGCACTTATGAAGGCCGGCACGTACACACACACTCACACAGTCGCCCTTTCAGATGCGCTTCTACGGCCGTCTGGAACGTTCTTCCTTTCGATATTAGGAAGCCACTGGAGCTGGGCACTTTTAAATCATCGTCGCCCAGGTTGGCAAACTAACTTGTATTCATATTCTTAGGTTTTTTTCGGTAAAGTCACGTAGGTAAAAATTTAAAATTAAAATTAATAAAAGTAAAATTAAAATAAAATATAAATATAAACTAACTTGTTTAGAACTTCTTGTTGTGTTTCGTTTATGCTTCCCCCGCACTTCCGATCAGCACGGTTGGCTACGTATGGTGCGAAAGAAATTCAACACACGTTTATACACAGCACTGGGGAGACAGCTCACTGTCTTGTTAATTAGGCGACCTAAGTTCGATTCCTTGCTACGTCAGTATTGTTGGTGAATTACCATGTTAATGAACCGTATGTCATCGCATGCCTGTATGCACGGAGTAAAAATATACTTCTTTAAGCTACATTACTTTTCATTATCAAGATCAACTTCACAAAATCAGTCCAGCCCGCTCTCATCCGCCTATTTGTTTCGTAATTTTACCCCAAAAGCTGTCCGTGTGATATATGATATTAATATTGACGTTCCATTTTGCTAATTGTGTTTTTATAACATCTGTAAAATACACAGAGATGGTTGGACATTGGTCTGTGAGAGTTTTGAGTAACTGGAATTCCTATTTCTCCCGAGTAGACACCTTGTCCCCAGTTTGACGAAGGCGTAATATGGTAGAGCGGAGGCAGACCCTCACGCGGAGTGCTGATTCGTTACGGAGCTTG
Source organism: Lampetra planeri (assembly GCF_965212315.1). NCBI lineage: Eukaryota > Metazoa > Chordata > Hyperoartia > Petromyzontiformes > Petromyzontidae > Lampetra > Lampetra planeri. The sequence goes on from NC_136164.1 coordinate 3,466,232, forward strand.
AAAGAAAACGGTTTTACGCTAACAAAAATTTTGAAAATCCAAAAATCTACAAAGCTCTTAGGAGTGAGGAAACGCACACCCGCGCCATCTTTTTGTCGACACTGGCCCCAGCCAATGAGAGCAACAGACGCTTTTGAGCCAATCAGCAACCCCCGCCCTCCAGCGATTCTATTATCACGATTGGCGGTCACGATAAAAAAAAAAACATCTATTTGTTGGCCAATGTTATTACAGTTTCACACGTAGTAGGCTATCGCGACCAAGATTTGCCATAATAGAGGTTGTTCTTGGGTTAGATTGCATAAATATACATGGACATTCGACTTACGCACATTCGACTTACGAACTTTCAGAGATACGAACAAAGCTGTCGATATGGTCCAGTTGCCTGTTTGGACCGAGTTTTTCAAGAGTAGAGGGAACACGATCCCCAAAGGGAATTAGCATCTACATGCTAATTCCAGTGGCATCTACATATGCAGAACATAAAGAACCAGTGGCATCTACATCAGAAGAACGTGAAGAACCAGTGGCATCTACATCTGCAGAACGTGAAGAACCAGTGGCATCTACATCAGAAGAACGTGAAGAACCAGTGGCATCTACATCTGCAGAACGTTCAAAACCAGTGGCATTTAAATCTGCAGAAAATGAGGAACCAGTGGCATCTCCATCTGCAGAACATGAAGAACCAGTGGCATCCACATCTGCAGAACGTGAAGAACCAGTGGCATCTACATCTGAAGAACGTGAAGAACCAGTGGCATCTACATCTACAGAACGTGAAGAACCAGCGGCATCTACATCTATAGAACGTGAAGAACCAGTGGCATCTACATCTACAGAACGTGAAGAATCAGTGGCATCTACATCTGCAGAACATGAAGAACCAGTGGCATCTACATCTATAGAACGTGAAGAACCAGTGGCATCTACATCTACAGAACGTGAAGAACCAGCGGCATCTACATCTATAGAACGTGAAGAACCAGTGGCATCTACATCTATAGAACGTGAAGCACCAGTCAGTGGCATCTACATCTGCAGAACATGAAGAACCAGTGGCATCTACATCTACAGGAGATTATACAACTTTTAAAGCCATTCCCCGTGTTTAGTGTACATGCCGTACAACACGTTTGGAATCAACAGGAGTAAAGTTGCACTTACAAACAAATGAACCAAACTCGTTCATAAGTAGACAACAAACACCGGTGTTTGTTGAACTAGTAACGACTTTGCATGCTTTGCTTACATGACAACCCCTCACTAATTGACTGTGTCGGGTGGTGGCGGCTCTAACGACACATTTATATTTCATATTCTTAGTTTTTTTCGGTAAAGTCACGTAGGTAAAAAAATTCAAATGCAAATGAATAAGAGTAATTTTAATTTTATTTTTTTACCTACGTGACTTTACCGAAAAAAACCTAAGAATATGAATCCTTGCAGTCACGAAAGCTTCAAATCTAGAATTACATTTATATTTACGCGATCTAACCCAAAAAAAACCTCTCCATGGTTATTATAGTCACTCTGTGAGCCATGCCATCTACCCGCCAGTAGCTCCTCCAACCTCGTCTCCCGCCCTGCCATGTAGGAGTGCAGTAGAATGCACTCGTAGGTACAGTAAATAACACTTGATATCATAATAATTAAACATTGTTTTTAATGAAATAATGTTTAACATCTGTATTATTATTAGCGCTATTACCGACACCACCAATGAAGCCCTCGTATATTGCGCATACTTAAAGAGATAACGCTGCGGGGAACGCATCCTCATACACACAATGGTGTGACGACCCCGTTCAGCGTCGATTCGGTTAGCGCTCCTCACTTCTCCAGGAACGCGTCTCGAGCGCTAAGCGATGCCTAAGTGCAATTGTTCTGCGTTGGCGTCGTCTTTTCTCGAATCTGATTTAATAGTGTGCAGTCGTTGGTGGAGAAGGCTTCTCCTTGGCCTAGTTTGCCCGTGTGGTCGGCTGGCCACTGAACGTTGTTATTTGGTTCCCAACCCTCTGAATGGACAAGTTGTACACCTGGAGACTTGAAGAAGAGACTATTCAAATATGACAATGAAAGTGACTTCAAGATGATGTTACACAAAACACGTAAAGGCTCTCAGAACTGCTTTAACCCACGCAAGCTCTGGACTGGTTCATCAGCAGAGTCGGGCCTGCTTCAAACTATGAACAATTTTTTTTTATTTTACCAGGCAAGGCCCCACCACTGAGCTACTGTGTAGATCTTTTTCAGAAGCGACCTGTCCTTCGCGAACGATAGCTCAACAAATTGGGCTCATCGTCACCATCGCGTGGAAAGTCACAGCAGCAGCAGCCAAATGCTCTCACATGCGTGGTGAAGTCGATTCTAAATGTGGAGGTAAAAACCCGACTATGGTGGTGAACCGACGGGTGTTTCAATGCCATGAACCTCCTCCCTGTCCGATAATGGGGTCCAGGCTGAAACGCAAAACTACACAACAGAAAATAGCAGCTGTGGGTAATATCACAGATGCATGCTATAGTCTACATAAACTCATGGCTATGAACAAACTGCTCAGAATACACGTGTGTATGTGGAACTTCGCACTGTGCGTGGCCAAGCGTGGCTAGCCGGGATGTGCTCACCAGATCTCAGAAGCTAAGCAGGCCTCTGAGCCTGGATCGTGCCTAGATGGGTGACCACATGCCACTACACTCAAGGTATTTAAGACAGCTGTCGGGCTGCTAGTGTCAGCAGAGTGCAGTGCGTATGCATTATTAAGCTGTAAATCTATGCTGCAACACCGACCCGCGTGGTGAAGTATGGTCAAACGATACCCTACGTGACCTGCACGGCTAGGGAATATCTCCTTCCTGCAGTGGCTTGACAAGATGGCGTAAGTCTACACACGGTATCACGTGATCCCAATTTAATGTTTATACAAACATACATCTATAGCCACGTTACATACATACACCGCATAAAGGGTGCGGTGTACATGTGTAGTGTCAACGATTCAGAGACAGAGTTTCTAGGAGGCACTTTCTTGATTAACAACTTTCACGGTCTGGCCTGCACACTCTCCACAGGAGCTCGGCCCGTACACAACACCGGCCATCTAGCACTGGCGGCGCTGACTGAGGTAGCCAACTACTCTCCTTCGTAGCGCAATGTCTAGCGGAAACGTTTAGCGACGACGGCGACGACGACACGAGTTCACTCCCAGAACCGACAGCCTCGAGCTCCCCGCTCTCGGCTCCTTTTATGCTCCCAGCGCGGCCTGGCTCCGCCCTGACCGCGCCTCCCTTCTCGAACCTGCTAGCAGGTTCCAGGGGCCTCAGGACGGGGTCCTCCATGACCCTTGCCCTAGTTCCTCCGCCCTGCCCACACACCACGTGATCACGCTCACCGGCGTGTGCGCTGTCTGTCCACCACAGTTGCCGCTGCTGCCCACCAGCCGGCGCTATTACACTACACATGCATCGACACTCAGTGCCACATGTATAGAGTGGACACGAATACAGGACGTGACTATGTATTCAGCATAATGCATTTGCATGGATAGACGACTGCCCCATGTTTTATCTATGTACATAGAAATACACTGTAGTATACACACGCATCTGTACTTACATATACAACGGATAGATGTGTGTACATGTACAGACTGCAACATGTCATACCGACATGCAGAGATGTACCAATACAACCGCCATTCGCCACGAAGTGACGGTGACGTCACAAAGGCGCCTGTGCCAGGCCAGGTGCACGTCGAGGCCACGTGGAGTGTCGAAGGCTCGCTGACAGGACGAGGTCTCGGGACAGACCCAGCAGGTGCCATGGGTTGGCTGACTGAGATGACCGGCAGATGCACCACCAGCTGTACCGCCTACTGTGCCAGGCTAGGTGCAGGAGGTCTCGGGACAGACCCAGCAGGTGCCATGGGTTGGCTGACTGAGATGACTGGCAGATGCACCACCAGCTGTACCGCCTACTGTGCCAGGCTAGGTGCAGGAGGTCTCGGGACAGACCCAGCAGGTGCCATTGGTTGGCTGACTGAGATGACCGGCAGATGCACCACCAGCTGTACCCCCTACTGTGCCAGGCTAGGTGCAGGAGGTCACGGGACAGACCCAGCAGGTGCCATGGGTTGGCTGACTGAGATGACCCGTAGATGCACCACCAGCTGTACCCCCTACTGTGCCAGGCTAGGTGCAGGAGGTCACGGGACAGACCCAGCAGGTGCCATGGGTTGGCTGACTGAGATGACCGGCAGATGCACCACCAGCTGTACCCCCTACTGTGCCAGGCTAGGTGCAGGAGGTCACGGGACAGACCCAGCAGGTGCCATTGGTTGGCTGACTGAGATGACCGGTAGATGCACCACCAGCTGCACCCCCCACTGTGCCGACTTGCTGCATTTTAACCACCCGGCGCTCCGCTCGTTGTTGTGAGCGTCAGAGATGCACATGGTATTATATACAGGCATGCGTTCACATATACCACGTCCTGGTGTGTGTACACGTACAGCCTACTGCTCCATGTCATATCTATGTGCAGAGATGTTAGTACATTGTAGTACTGTACATACATGCATATGCAACGTATCGTGTGGGGTGTGCATGCACAAGTACACGCCATGTACAATGTATAGCAACTGTGTGTGCGTGTGGAATAATACTGCACCACACAGACACTATGCACGATGCAAAGACGACGATGTGATAGGTAGGGTGTGTTGGGCAGTGTTTACATTTTGCCCCACACATATAATATAACGTATTACCGTAGTGCATACATGCTCCACATGCTTAGTAAACATACTGTACAAAGAAAAAAACAAAGAACCCCCATATAGCCTGTAACAGGCTGTTGGGGCAAGTGCTGTTAGCGAGGACCTATGAAGGCCAGAACGGCACACGAGGGGGTGGATAGCCAGCACCACGCCCGGCCGCCTTTGTCTCCCCAGTGGCGATGTTTACTACACGCCGCACCAGGTACTCATTTGAGGCCGAGTCGACCTAGGGGAGGCCCAGGACCCGGTTCAGATAATTGCCACGTGGTGTTGGCCGTGAGCGGGAATCGAACTCGGGTCGCCGGGTTCGTAGCGCAGCGTCGCGCTAACCACGACCGACGCCACCGCTCCCCCGACATGGCCAGCATACAAAGACAAAGGTCCCCCGTGTAGTCTCTAACAGACTGTCAGGGCAAGTGCTGTTAGCGAGCAGCAGCAGCACCGTACGAAGTGCTACCGTCACTGTGGCACACGAGAGCAGGTGTGGGTGTTCAGCACCACGCCGGGTGGACAGCACCCACGCCGGGCCGCCTTTGTCTCCCCAGTGGCGATGTTCACACTGGACCACCTCTGCACAGGGTGCTCATTTGAGGCCGAGTCGATCTAGAGGGGTAAGAGACCCAGGCACCCGGTTCAGCACACGTACACACACAATGCAGCACACGTACACACACACACACGGCAATCCACGCGTGTATCGGCAGACGTGTGGTTTTTAAACGCGCACACGCACACAGCATTGCCATTACTCGTCGCTATTTTACGGGAACCCTCACCGCGGCTACATTCTCGCAATCGTCCCTGCAGTGTCCATGTCGACACGATTCTGATCCTCGTCGTTGCACAGCGCGTGAGAATGCGCCGCCCGAGCAGATAGAGGATGAAGATGATGAAGATGATGTGGCCGTGTCACAGCACAGGCTGCTGTGAGCGCGCACGCTTCGCGAAGCATACACGATGAACATTACACGGGCATATACACACACACACACGTGTGTGTACGTGCCCACACACGTGTGTGTGTGCATGTACGTACACACACACACACGTGTGTGTGTGTATGTACACACACACACGTGTGTATGTGCGTGTGTATGTGCACGCCTACACCAACACATCGCGTGGCACTTGCCTGGTGCTGCCTGGTGCTGCCGTTGTAGGATGAGAGCAGAGAGTGACGTCTGTCCGCCCCTTACATCCCTCGTGTGTGTGTGTGTGCACAGTCTACCACACACACACACATACACCTCGTGTGTGTGTGTGTGTACACCTCGTGTGTGTGTGTGTGCACACTCTACCACACACACACACATACACCTCGTGTGTGTGTGTGTGCACAGTCTACCACACACACACACGCACGTACACCCGTGTGTGTGTGTGTGTGTACAGTCTACCACACACACATACACCTCGTGTGTGTGTGTACGTGTGTGTGTATACACAGTCTACTACACACACACAGACGCACGTACATCCGTGTGCACCTCGTGTGTGTGTGTGTGCACAGTCTACTACACACACACACGCACGCACGTCCACCACGTGTGTGTGTGTCTACACACAGTCTACCACACACACACACATACACCTCGTGTGTGTGTGTGTGTACAGTCTACCACACACACGTACACCTGTGTGTGTGTGAGTGTTTCGCGTTATTCCCCTTGTCTCTAATGCGTTATCACTGCGGGCAAGCCCGACTGTGGCCGACAGAGCGAGTGAGGCTTCTTTATAATCATCATCATAACGACGACGACTCCGACTGGGTTACATAACAGACGTGTCCACACGTCGCCAGCGGGCTAGGCGCTAAACACAACCACCGACACAGATTAAAGATTGTTTGTGACGTATCCACGAAATCAACCTGCTCATCGCAGTCCAACTATGAACTAGATATCTTTAAAAAATGTGGTTTATAGTTGGACAAAGCTAAGCCCGATATGATGGTTTGTGTTGCTGTGCTAGTGGTCATCTTCCGTGTGAATGATATACACGTGTGAAGGCCCAACGACTGGGTGTGTGTGTGATACACACAGCACAGAGGGTGACAGTCGTGTTAGTCTACATCGGTGTGTGTGTGTGATACACGCAGCACAGAGGGTGACAGTCGTGTTAGTCTAATCCTGTGTGTGTGTGATACACACAGCACAGAGGGTGACAGTCGTGTTAGTCTACACCGGTGTGTGTGTGATACACACAGCACAGAGGGTGACAGTCGTGTTAGTCTATACCTGTGTGTGTGTGTGATACACACAGCACAGAGGGTGACAGTCGTGTTAGTCTATACCTGTGTGTGTGTGTGATACACACAGCACAGAGGGTGACAGTCGTGTTAGTCTATACCTGTGTGTGTGTGTGATACACACAGCACAGAGGGTGACAGTCGTGTTAGTCTATACCTGTGTGTGTGTGTGATACACACAGCACAGAGGGTGACAGTCGTGTTAGTCTATACCTGTGTGTGTGTGTGTCAATGTAGGAGCACGTCTCACCTGTGTGTAGGAGCACGCCACCTCGAGCCAGCGCTGACAGCTGACTGCGTCAATTGTGAACACAATCCAGAGCTTTCTGCCTTCTCTCCCCTCCCTCTCTCTCTGTGTTGCACTCTCTCTCCGTGTCTCTCTCTCCGTGTCCCTCCCCGTCCTCCTCTCTCCCCGTCTCCCCCTCTCCCCGTCTCCCTCTCCTCTCCCCTCTCCCCGTCTCGCTGTCTCTCTGTCGCTGTCTCCCCGTTTCTCTCTTCCCCGTCTCTCCCCGTGTCTCTCTCCCCGTCTCGCTCCCCCCCTCTCCTCTCTCTCCGCTCCAGCCCGAATGAAAGTCGTGGTCCAATCACGAACACGCCTTCAGCGTCTCCATCCTGCCCCCCCTCTCTCTCTCTCCGCCGTCGCTCTCCCAGTCGCTCTACCCCGCACCCTCTCACAGCCACGCCGGGGGGCGCCGTCCACGTGTGCCCGTGTCTACTGCGTGGGGAGCGGTGGTGCAGTGGTTAGCGCTGCGCTGCGCTGCGAACCCGGCGACCCGAGTTCGATTACCGCTCACGGACAACACCGGTGGCGATTATCCGAACCGGTCCTGGTCCTGCCCTAGGTCGACTCAGCCTGAAATGAGTGCGGTGTGTAGTAAACATCGCTGCTAGGGAGACAAAGGCGGCCGGGCAAGGTGCTGGCCACCGGCCCTCCTCGTGTGCCACAGGGCCGGCCTTCACAGGTGCTGCTACTCGCTAACGACACTTGCCCCAGCAGTCTGTGCAGGCTATACGGGAGATCTTTGTCTTTGTAATTGGCGCCTGCCGTGTGACAGAGGCCTCCACCTGGAACCCCTCCCAGCAGCTTTGGTCTCCGCGAGCTGATGAAGGATTCAAGGTGCATCCGATGTGTGTGCTTACCTGGGCTTACCTGTGGGCGCCGCGGTGCCTATGAGATGTTAACTACCTCGCCTGGTACGCAGGAGGTCGTGGGCTCGATCCTTACCCTGACGCCTGCTGCTGCTGCTGTATATTTGGAGTCTGCGTGTCTCTCTCTCTCATCATCATCACGGTGGCTGGGAGATGTTAACTACCTCGCCTGGTCTACAGGAGGTCGTGGGTTCGATCCCGACCCTGACGCCTGCTGCTGCTGCTGCTGTATATTTGGAGTCTGCGTCTCTCTCCCCGTGGTCGCGTGGATTTCTCTCCGGGTCCTCCGGTTTTCCCCTCCCACGTTTAGAATCGACATCGCCACGCGTTCAGAGTGATTGGGCTCGCTGGCTCTACATTCGCACACGATGATGATGATGAGAAGCCACTTTCGCCGAGCTATCATTTGCGACAGCCAGGCCGCTTCTGAAAAATAACTACGTAGCTCAGTGGAAAATTTTAAATCGTCACAGCCACCTCTGAGACACACTTGAGCGGAGTGCTTTCGCTACGTTGTCCCCACCTGAAGAAGGACGCTTGTGTTGCGCCCGAAACGTCGTGATTTAATTCAGTTTAATCTTTCTACCTACGTGACTTTACCGACAAAAACAAAGCGTATGAATCCTTGCAGTCACGAAAACTTCGAATCTAGAAGCTCAGTGGAGCCTTGCAGGCTGGTGAAATAAAGAACCTAGGAGTATTAGTGTATGGATTCTAGATTTGAAGCTTTCGTGACTGCAAGGATTCAAACTCTTAGGTTTTTTCGGTAAAGTCACGTACGTAAAAAATAAAAATAAAATTAATAAAAGTAATAATATAAATAAAATAAAATGATACATCACGACGTTTCGGAGGCAACACAAGTCTCCGTCATCAGGTGGGACCGTCACAGCCACATTTACCGTCTCAAGTGAGAAATCCAACTTGTATTTAAGGGCTTGTCTCTTGGATTTGTACTCACTAGATACAGTCAATGTAGCTGTGACGGTCCCACCTGACCCAGGCGGAGACGTGGAGGATGGGGGGTGTTGTTCTGTTTGTTGTTGTCCTTGTTGTTGTTCTTCTTGTTGTTGTTGTTCTTCTGGTTGTTGTTCTTCTTGTTGTTGTTCTTCTTCTTGTTGTTGTTGTTCTTCTTGTTGTTGTTCTTCTTGTTGTTGTTGTTCTTCTTGTTGTTGTTGTTCTTCTTGTTGTTGTTGTTCTTCTTGTTGTTGTTGTTCTTCTTCTTGTTGTTGTTCTTCTTGTTGTTGTTCTTCTTGTTGTTGTTGTTCTTCTTGTTGTTGTTGTTCTTGTTGTTGTTGTTCTTCTTCTTGTTGTTGTTCTTGTTGTTGTTGTTGTTCTTCTTGTTGTTGTTGTTCTTCTTGTTGTTGTCCTTGTTGTTTTTATTGTTGTTGGTCTTGTTGTAGTTGTCCTTGTTGTATTTATTGTTGTCACTGTTGTTGTTGTCCTTGCTCTTGTTCTTCTTGTTGTCTTGTTGTTGTTGTCCTTCTCGTTATTGTCGTTGTCCTTGCTGCTGTTGTTGTTGTTGTGGCAGCGTTACGCGACGCATAATTTCCCGGCCGGCCACAAGAGGGAGCCCGAATCAACAGATAAAAAAGTCAACGATGTTCAATAAAATTTTTTTTATCTTTAAAATTTATTCAATGAAAGTTTCCTGCGGCCTATCACCATGGACCAAGCACCACTAACCTGTCAACTCCTTACCAGTGCCCTACATCGTGACAGAGCAATCCAGACCGTACTGGTCACCCCGTGCCATTATCAATCTCAACATTCATCCTACAAAGACCCATCACAAGTAGAGAAACACAAAACAAAAGTTGTTTAACTCAATTTCCCTCTACAAGAATACGGGTAAACAGTATGGTAATAGGGGTTTCCCCCTTTTTTTCTGGCAACAAAACAGGTGATAAGATTTCGATTTAAAACGTTCGTGACTGCAGGGATTCATCTTCTTGGTTCTTTCGGTAAAGTCATGTAGAAGGGAAATAATAAAATAATAAAACATAATAAAAGAAAATGTCTTTTATTTTAACAATAAATATAAATTATGTTTAATTTTTATTATTTAAAAAAAGAAAACAATAATATAAAATGTATTTTATAAAAAAAAATGTTTATTTTTTTTACTTTATTATATCCGTTCTACGTGACTTTACCGAAAGAACTAAGAAGAGGTGATACGATGTTAAAACACCAAACTAAAACCTTTTACAAGGAGTCATGTCTGCATTAACCACAATGCTTGTGGTCAGAATGCAAACAATAAACACACGATCTAACCCAAAACAAACTCTACTATGGATACTAGAATCAGAATCAGAATATTTATTTCTACTGCAGGAGGAGGAATCCGATGAGCTATGAAGCGCTTGTATCACAGATGTCCAGTCGGGGCACGGGGTAAAAACGTTACAACAATGAACGCAACAACAAAAAACGCCACGATATTAGTGCAAATTATAAAGAAAGATAAACAAATCACCCAACACGCAAACAAAGACAACACCAAACCAACTTCTTGTGTGTCGGACGCGGCCTGGACACCGCTGACGACAGCTCAGCGAGTGGCTTCATAGCGTCGTCGTCGTCGACGCGTGGACATTCACAGCAGACAAAGAATGGCCTCGAAGCACGTGTCAGTGTACCACGTGTCTCAGTGTCCCAGTGTACCACGTGTCTCAGTGTCTCAGTGTCCCAGTGTCCCAGTGTCTCAGTGTCCCAGTGTCCCAGTGTATCAGTGTCTCAGTGTCCCAGTGTCCCAGTGTCTCAGTGTCCCAGTGTCTCAGTGTACCACGTGTCTCAGTGTCTCAGTGTCTCAGTGTCTCAGTGTCCCAGTGTCTCAGTGTACCACGTGTCTCAGTGTCCCAGTGTCTCAGTGTCTCAGTGTCCCAGTGTCCCAGTGTCTCAGTGTCTCAGTGTCCCAGTGTCCCAGTGTGTCAGTGTCTCAGTGTCTCAGTGTCTCAGTGTCTCAGTGTCCCAGTGTCTCAGTGTCTCAGTGTCCCAGTGTCCCAGTGTCTCAGTGTCTCAGTGTACCACGTGTCTCAGTGTCTCAGTGTACCACGTGTCTCAGTGTACCACGTGTCTCAGTGTCTCAGTGTCCCAGTGTCCCAGTATCTCAGTGTCTCAGTGTCCCAGTGTCCCAGTGTCTCAGTGTCTCAGTGTCCCAGTGTCCCAGTGTCCCAGTGTCCCAGTGTCTCAGTGTCCCAGTGTCTCAGTGTCTCAGTGTACCACGTGTCTCAGTGTCCCAGTGTCTCAGTGTCTCAGTGTACCACGTGTCTCAGTGTCTCAGTGTCCCAGTGTCCCAGTGTCCCAGTGTCTCAGTGTCCCAGTGTCTCAGTGTCCCAGTGTCCCAGTGTCCCAGTGTCTCAGTGTCTCAGTGTGTCAGTGTCTCAGTGTCTCAGTGTCCCAGTGTCCCAGTGTCTCAGTGTACCACGTGTCTCAGTGTCCCAGTGTCTCAGTGTCTCAGTGTCCCAGTGTCTCAGTGTCTCAGTGTCCCAGTGTCCCAGTGTCTCAGTGTCTCAGTGTACCACGTGTCTCAGTGTCTCAGTGTACCACGTGTCTCAGTGTACCACGTGTCTCAGTGTCTCAGTGTCCCAGTGTCCCAGTATCTCAGTGTCCCAGTGTCCCAGTGTCTCAGTGTCCCAGTGTCCCAGTGTCCCAGTGTCTCAGTGTCCCAGTGTCTCAGTGTCCCAGTGTCCCAGTGTCCCAGTGTCTCAGTGTCTCAGTGTCTCAGTGTCTCAGTGTCCCAGTGTCCCAGTGTCTCAGTGTGTCAGTGTCTCAGTGTCTCAGTGTCCCAGTGTCTCAGTGTCCCAGTGTCTCAGTGTCCCAGTGTCTCAGTGTCTCAGTGTCTCGGTGTCCCACGTGCTCACTGCCACCACCAACAGGGAGTGAGGGGGGCCACCACACAATTTGAAACCGTCAGCTAGCGCCACGCTGCGCTACGAACCCGGCGACCCGAGTTCGATTCCCGCTCACGGCCACCACCGGTGACGATTATTCTGAACCGGTCCTGGTGCCTCAAATGAGTAGCTGGTGCGGTGTGTAGTAAACATCGCCACTGGGGAGACAAAGGCGGTCGGGCGTGGTTCCTACTACCCACCCCCTAGCGTGCCGTTTTGGCCTTCATAGGTGCTCGCTAACAGCACTTGCCCCAACAGTCTATTAAGGCTACCCGGGGGAATCTTTGTCTTTGTGGTGTAGTGCTCGCTAACAGCGGTGAGCGCTACGCTGGCTACGAAACCTGGCGAACCGGGTTCGATTCTCGCTCACGGTCAACACTCGTGACGATTATCTGAACCGGTCCTGGCCCTCTCCCTAGGTCGACTCAGCCTCAAACGAGTCCATGGTGCGGTGTGGAAATATCACCGCTATGGAGACAAAGGCGGCCCGTGGCCGCTCAGGCCGTGGCGAGCGGCCCCGCGGCTCCGGGCGGCGTGGAGCAGGCGGCCACGCGGCGCGCCGCTCCACGCACGAAGCCGCAGGGGACGAACGCCGCCAAGGCCGCCTCATCATCCCCCCCATCACCATCATCATCACCATCCCCCCCATCACCATCCCCCCCATCACCATCATCACCATCGTTTGCGACCGGCGGCAGAGCGTCCCAGCCGCTGTCCGAGTTGGCGGCGGCGGCGGCGGCGGCGTGGGGGGCAAAGGCTCTGGCCACGCCGTAGAAGCCGGGGGGGCTCTGCGTGTGGCGGGGGGGGGGCCCCGCGGGGCGGCAAGGGGGGGCCCACGCGGGCCGCTGGCCGGGCCCAGGGAGGCCGCAGCCTCCAGCGCGGGCCGCTCGCCGTGATGGTCGTGGTGGTGGTGGTGGTGGTGGTGTCGGTGGTGGTGGAGATGGTGGTGGAGATGACTTTGCTGCAGTTGTTGGTGTTGGTGGTGGTGGTTGGGGTGTTGTTGCTGTTGAAGGAGATGCTGCTGATAATGATGATGGAGATGATGATGGAGATGATTGCTATCATCGTAGTCAGGAAGCTGCTGCTGCTGATGCTGATAATATTCACGATCATGCTGCTGCTGCTGCTGCTGCTGCAGCTCCAGCTGTTGCTGACGGTGCTGATTGTAATCTTGCCGTTGATACTGCTGATTACTCTGCTCGTGATCACGACGATAGCGAGGATGACGATCATCATCATCGTCATCAGCACCACCACCAGGATGATCGCCACTCGCTCTCCACTGCGCCCCAGGACCTCCGTCGCTGCCGCTGACCTCCGCCTGCTCGTGCGTCAGCGAGGCGACGTCCTCGAGGTCACGCTGCGGGTCAAGGTCACGACCCCCGGCTGCCTTGGCTGCCTCCATCTGCGCGTACTTCCTGCAGGGACACGTGGCGAGACGTGCGCGCGGTCTCAGGCGATGATCGGCTCAGGGGGATTCACTCGGGACGCTGGTTTCGAGTCTTCGGATTTTGGGTCTCATTCGCCCACGCAGCCATTGCGCTCGCTCACTCACAGCCACGAAGTCACCCGCCCATTCGGTTGGCTGCGCGCGGTGCGAAAGAAGTTGAACATCACGCGTGCGTGGACTCACCAACACGCCCACGAACACGAAGATAAAGATTCCCCCGTGTAGCCTTAACAGACTGTCGGGCAAGTGCTGTTAGCGAGCACCTATGAAGGCCGGCACGGCACACGAGGGGTGGGTGGCCAGCACCACGCCCGGCCGCCGTTGTCTCCCCAGTGGCGATGTTTACACACCGCACCAGGTACTCATTTGAGGCTGGGTCGACCTAGTGGAGGCCCAGGACCGGTTCAGATAATCGTCACTGGTGTTGGCCGTGAACGGGAACTCTGGTCGCCGAGTTCGTAGCGCAGCGTAGCGCTAACCGCTACACCACCGCTCCCTCTAACACACCCACTCACCTGCATCATCGCCGACTCGCTCACCTACCCACCCACCCACCCACTCACTCACCCACTTACCCACCCACTCACTCACCCACTGACAACACTCACTCGCTCACCCACTCACCCACTCACTCACCCACCTACCCCACCCACCCACTCACCCACTCACCTCACCCACCCACTCACACACTCACTCACCCACCCACCCACTCACCCACCCATCCACTCACTCACCCACCTACCCACCCACTGACCACTCACTCGCTCACCTACTGACCACACTCACCCACTCACCCACCCACTCCCCCACTGACCAGACTCACCCACTCACCCACTCACCCACTCGCTCACCCACTGACCACACTCACTCGCTCACCCACTCACTCACCCACTTACTCACCCACTCACTCACCCACTCACCCACTCACTCACTCACCCACCTACTCACCCACTCACTCACTCACTCACTCACCCACTCACCCACCACTCACCACTGACCACACTCACCCACTCACTCACTCACCCACTCACCCACCCACTCACCCCATTGACCACACTCACCCATGGACCACACTCACTCACTCACCCACTCACTCACCCACTTGCTCACCCACTGACCACACTCACTCACCCACTCACTCACTCACCCACCCACTCACCCACCCACTCACCCACCCACTCACGCACTCACTCACTCACCCACTCGCTCTCCCACTGATTGTCTGCCGTGCGAGCCGCCCTTGAACGAGAGGCTCCTCAGCTCACGGGGCTTGAGTCGGGGGCCACCGCACCCCTCGCTGTGATTCTGACTCGGCGGTGATTCTCGTTTGGGTCAAAGAGGTCACAGCGACGCCACTCCACCGCCCTCGAGCGCGAGCTCGCTGGCAGCCCAGAGGCATCTGCATGGACACCCCTTGCTGAGGCTCAATCGTTGCTGCTGCTGCTACTGGGAATCGATCATCTCTCCCCCCCCCCCATCTCTCTGCCCCAAAGCTGTCAACCCCTTATCAGTGCCCTGCCTTATCACAGACCAACTCAGACCTTATTGGCCACCGCGTGCCCCTTCTAAATCTCAACGTTCATCCTACAAAGTCCCATCACAAGGGACAAACACAAACACAAATATATATTTAGATAAAAATTGCCCCGTATTGAAACGGCTGTAACGCCGCATGGACCTGAAAACTCAATGTTCCTGTACAAGAATACGGGGGTAGACCGTGTGGGTTGACACGGTGTGACACCCCCCCCCCCACCTCCCCACCCACCCCCACACCCACCCTCCTACCCCCCCCACCTCCCCCACCCCCCCTACCCCCAACTCCCCCCCACACCCCCCCACCCCACACACCCTCCCCCCCACCCCCCTCCCCCCCCACACCCCCACCTCCTCCCCACCTCCCCCCACCTCCCCCCCCATTCCCCCTCCCCACCCCCCCCCCCCACACCCCCCACCTCCCCCCACCTCACCTGCAAATCTGGTTGTGCAGGAACCTGCGGTGGTTGACGCGCCGCTTGGAGGAGCGCGCGCGCCGTGGCCGCTGCAGCGTGCGGATCACGTGGGACGAGGCCGCCGTGACGAAGGTGAACAGCTCGCGACCGCGCTCCACCACGGCCAGGTGAGGCTGCTGGTGCTGCTGCTGCTCGCTGCTGGTGGTGGTGGTGAGCCTGCTGGTGAGGGTGCTGGTGAGGCTGGTGGTGAGCCCTGGGGCTGGTGGTGAGGCTGGTGGTGAGCCTGGGGCTGGTGGTGAGGCTGGGTGGTGA
Source organism: Lampetra planeri (assembly GCF_965212315.1). Lineage (NCBI taxonomy): Eukaryota > Metazoa > Chordata > Hyperoartia > Petromyzontiformes > Petromyzontidae > Lampetra > Lampetra planeri. Next base: position 3,482,025 of record NC_136164.1, read on the forward strand.
GCCTGGGGCTGATTCTGCATGTGATGCTTATGCTGCTGCTGCTGCTGTGATTGTGGTAGTGGTGGGTGGAGGGGTGACTGCTGTGGTTGTGGTAGTGGTGGGTGGAGGGGTGACTGCTGTGGTAGTGGTGGGTGGAGGGGTGACTGCTGTGGTTGTGGTAGTGGTGGGGTGGAGGGGTGACTGCTGTGGTTGTGGTAGTGGTGGGTGGAGTGGTGACTGCTGTGGTTGTGGTAGTGGTGGGGTGGAGTGGTGACTGCTGTGGTTGTGGTAATGGTGGGTGGAGTGGTGACTGCTGCTGCTGTGGTTGTGGTAGTGGTGGGTGGAGGGGTGACTGCTGCTGTTGTGGTATTGGTGGGTCGAGTGGTGACTGCTGCTGATGGTAGAGTTGTTGTTGGTGCTGTTGGTAGCGATGTTGTTGTTGTTGCTGTTGTTGTTGCTGGCGGTGTTGATGGTTGTCTGTAACTACCATCTCACTTCGCATCGACATCAGAGCAGCCGTGACTGCTTGTCCGTAGGTGTGAGTGAGTGTGGGTGTGAGTGTGTGTGGGTGTGTGTGTAGGTGTGTGTAGGTGTGAGAGTGTATAGGTGTGCGTGTGTGCGTGTGTAGGTGTGAGTGTGGTGTAGGTGTGTGTGTGTAGGTGTGTGCAGGTGTGAGTGTGTGTGGGTGTGAGTGTGTGTGTAGGTGTGAGTGTGTGTAGGTGTGAGTGTTTGTAGATGTGTGTGTGACTGTGTGTGTAGGTGTGAGTGTGCGTAGGTGTGAGTGTGCGTACGTGTGAGTGTGCGTACGTGTGAGTGTGCGTACGTGTGAGTGTGTGTAGGTGTGAGTGTGTGTAGGTGTGAGTGTGTGTAGGTGTGAGTGTGTGTAGGTGTGAGTGTGTGTAGGTGTGAGTGTGTGTAGGTGTGAGTGTGTGTAGATGTGAGTGTGTGACTGCGTGTGTGTGAGTGTGTCACTGCATGTGTGTAGATGTGTGTGTGACTGTGTGTGTAGACGTGTGTGTGTAGATATGTGTGTGACTCAGTATGTGTGAGTGTGTCACTGAGTATGTGCCAGGCTAGGTGCACTTAGAGGCCACGTGAAGTGTCGAAGGCTCGCTGCTGACAGGAGGCCACGGGGCAGACCCAGCAGATGCCACGGGTCGACTGACCGAGATGACCGAGTTGACTGGCTGATGCACCACCTGTGCCCCCTACTGTGCCAACTTGCTGTGCTTTAGCCACCCGACACTCCGCTCGCTGTTGTGAGCGTCGCTCCTCCGCCCTCCGTTGTTGCTGGAGGGCGACTGTCTCCAACTGCCGAGTAGCAGCAGCAACGTCCTTCACGAGCCTCCTGCACTGAGGCCGATCTTGACACCGCTGGTACCGCTCTTCTCCTACATCCTCCTGTACGGCGTCAGCTCCGTCTCATGCGGCTACACAAACACACGCAGAGGAACACGCTGATGCACACATCACAGCAACACTCAACATCAACAACAACCACCATTCGCCACTAAGTGGCGGTGACGTCACCACGACGCTTGTGCCAGGCTAGGTGCACGTTAAGGCCACGTGAATTTCGAACGCCCGCTGGCAGGAGGTCACGAGGCAGACCCAGCAGGTGCCACTGGTCGACTGACTGAGATGAGTGGCCGATGCACCACCTGTGCCCCCTACTGTGCCAACTCGCTGTTTTAGCCACCCGGCGCTCCGCTCGTTGTTGTGAGCGTCGCTCCTCCGCCCTCTGTTGTTGTTGGAGGGCGACTGCCTCCAACTGCCCAGCAGCGTCCTTCACGAGCCTCCTCCACAGAGGCCGATCTTGACACCGCTGGTACCGGTCATCGGCAAGTCCACTCAGCTCCACATCCTCCTGTACCACATCACTTCATCTCTTCTCTAGCCCGTGCCGCGCGCGTTTAGCTCCCTCGATCTGGCCAAACAAAAGCTGTTTGCGTATGCGGTGACTGGACATGCGGGCTACATGACTGACCTTCTCAAACACCTTGATTGAATAACCACATTCACCCTCTCTCACTCACGCACCCATTCACTCACCGTCTCTCACCCACCTACTCACTTACCCACTCACCCCACTCACCTACCCGCCCACCCACTCACTCACCCACCCACCCACCCACTCACCCACTCACCTACCCGCCCACCCACTCACCACTCACCCACTCACCACTCACCCACTCACTCACCCACCCACTCACTCACCCACCCACTCACTCACCAACCCACTCAACCACCCACCCAATCACTCACTCACCCACCCACCCACACACCCACCTCACCCACTCACTCACTCACCCACCCACTGACTCACCCACCCACTTACCCACTCACCGACTCACTCACTCACCCACTCACCCATACCCACACCCACCCACCCACCCTCACCTCACCCACTCACTCACTCACTCACCCACCACGTGAAGTTTGTCGTCTTCCTCCACCTGTGCGCCCTCTCCGCTCTCCTCGGGGGCCCCACGCCCGGTAGTGCAGACAGCCAGAGGGCACTGCTCCTCCTGCTCCTCCACCCCCTGCCCACCTCCACCCCCTGCCCACCTCCACCCCCTGCCCACCTCCACCCCCTGCCAACCTCCACCCCCTGCCCACCTCCACCCCCTGCCCACCTCCACCCCCTGCCCACCTCCACCCCCTGCCCACCTCCACCCCCTGCCCACCTCCACCCCCTGCCAACCTCCACCCCCTGCCCACCTCCACCCCCTGCCCACCTCCACCCCCTGCCCACCTCCACCCCCTGCCAACCTCCACCCCCTCCCCTGCCCGTGGCGCCCACCACCACCACCAGCGCCACCTCCTCCTCGCGTCACCACAGCCACCAGCAGCAGCAGCAGCAGCCCGAGGGAGGTTATGCGCTCTCTGCGCTGAGAGGAAGGGTGGTGGTGGTGGGTGGCGGTGGTGGGAGAGAGGTGACGAGGAGGGGTGGCCATGGGTGGGGGGTGGGGGGAGGGTCCCTTAATTGAAGGGGCGAGTGGTGGTGGTGGTGCCAACGACTGCTGCTACTGATGATGCTCTGTGTGTGTGTAACAGCACTTGCCCCAACAACCTGTTAAAGCTATAGGGGGGATCTTTGTATTTTATGTACACCTGATATGTTACTCGCTAACAGCACTTGCCCCAACAATCTGTGAAGGCGACAGGGGGGATTTTTTGTCTTTGAGTATACCTATGGGGAGCGGTGGTCCAGTGGTTAGCGTTTTGCGCTACGAACCCGTCGACCCGAGTTCGATTCCCGCTCACCGCCACGAACACCGGTGACGATCATCTGAACCGGTCCTGGGCCTCCTCCCCTAGGTCGACTCAGCCTCAAATGAGTACCTGGTGCGGTGTGTGTGGTAAACATCGTCATTGGGAGACAAAGGCGGCCGGGCGTGGTGATGGCCACCCACCCCCTCGTGCGCCGTGCCGGCCTTTATACTGTAGGTGCTGCTCGCTAACAGCACTTGCCCCAACAGTCTGTTAAGGCGGCATAGAGGGGGCTAAACGGGCACGGAACTTGTTGGAGAAGAGATGGAGTGATGTGGTACGGGAGGATGTGGAGCTGAGTGGGACTTGCCGTTGACCAGTACCAGCGGTGTCAAGATCGGCCTCTGTGGAGGAGGTTAGTGAAGGACGCTGTTGCTACTGGGCAGTTGAAGGCAGTCGCCCTCCAGCAACAACGGAGGGCAGAGGAGCGACGCTCACAACAACGAGCGGAGCGCCGGGTGGCTAAAGCACAGCAAGTTGAGTTGTTTGAGTTGTACGCCTTCTGGTGTCATCTGGCCCTACACCAATGGGGACTAGGCTCTAAAGAAAGCCGTCTCGGGTGTGGGCCAATCAACTTCAAGGACAGTGCATATTATCATCCTTATCAGAGTTGCTTCTTTTTGTTTGCTTTTTTTGACTACTTGTGTTGTGGTCATTGCAAACATGATGCCTTGAATAAAGGTGTCAGTTTTGTACCAGTTAAAAGGGTAAAAACCT
>NC_136164.1:3486193-3515963 GCF_965212315.1 Lampetra planeri
GGGGGAGGGGGGATTGGTGCCCATTCCAATTACGGGATGCCTGACGCGTGGATGCAGTCCGCGCTCCCCCGGGCCGAGCGGTCCCCGCGCCTCCCGAGTCGAGGGCTGAGCGAGGGCGAGATTCAATTACGGGACTACAAAGGGGGGGTGGGTGGGGTGAGAGGTGGGGGTGGGGGGGGTGAGAGGGGGGGGGGGGTGAGAGGTGGGGGTGGGGGGTGGGGGGGTGAGAGGGGGGGGGTGAGAGGTGGGGGTGGTGAGAGGTGGGGGGGTGAGAGGTGAGGGGGATGAGAGGTGGGGGGGAGGTGAGAGGTGGGGGGTGAAAGGTGGAGGTGGGGGGTGGGGGGTGTGAGAGGTGGGGGTGGGGGGGGTGAGAGGGGGGGGTGAGAGGTAGGGGTGGGGTGGGGAGGGTGAGAGGAGGAGGTGGGGGGGGTGAGAGGGGGGGGGTGAGAGGTGGGGGTGGTGAGAGGTGGGGGGGGTGAGAGGTGGGGGTGGGGGGTGGGGGTGGGGGGGGTGAGAGGTGGGGGGGTGAGAGGTGGGGGTGGTGAGAGGTGGGGGTGGTGAGAGGTGGGGGGGTGAGAGGTGGAGGTGGGGGGATGAGAGGTGGGGGTGGGGGGGTGAGAGGTGGGGGTGGTGAGAGGTGGGGGGTGGGGTGAGAGGTGGGGTGGGGCGGTGAGAGGTGGGGGGGGGGCGGTGAGAGGTGGGGGGGGGGGGTGAGAGGTGGGGGGGTGAGAGGTGAGGGTGAGGGGTGGGGGGGTGAAAGGTGGGGGTGGGGGGTGAGAGGTGGGGGTGATCGCAGCTGCAATCTGTGATTGACGTGGCTGGGTGGGTGATTCAGGAGGGGGCTGAGTCGTACAATAGCCGAGTGGGTGCACTGAGGGTCTGGGTTCAAGCCCTGGGTCTGGGTGTCTCTCTCTCTCAAGGGGTTCACAATCGCCGTGTCAGAGACTCTGGCCTGGCACCACTGAGGACCTTGGTTCAAGCCCTGGATTCAGGCCCTGGGTCTGGGTGTCTCTCTCTCAAGGGGTTCACAATCGCCGTGTCGCCACTGTCGTTGGCCATGGCCGGGGAGGGGAGGGGGTAAACTCAGGTGGCCGGGTTGGTAGCGCCGTGCGCTCACCGCTGCACCAGGCACGCGCACAAACACAAAGATCCCCCGTATAGCCTTACCATGCTGTTGGGCCAAGTGCTGTCCGCGAGTCGTGGCGCCTATGAAGGCCGGCACGGCACACGACGGGGTGGGTGGCCAGTATCACGCCCGACCGCCTTTGTCTCCCCAGCGCTGATGTCTACACCAGGTAAGGCTGAGTCGACCTAGGGGAGGCCCATTTTAGATCATCACCGGTGTTGGTGGGCCGTGAGCGGGACTCGAACGCGGGTCGCCAGGTTCTGTAGCGCAGTGAGCTAACCGCTGCGCCACCGCTCCCCGCGCACACACAAAACACGTGAATGCACAAATACAAAGATCCCCCATATAGCTTTAACAGACTGTCGGGGCAAGTGGGAGGCCCAGAACCGGTTCCGACAATGTAATCGTCACTGGTGTTGGCCGTGAGCAGCGTAGCGCTAACCGCTGCGCCACCGCTCCCCCCACACACACGGACAGACACAGCAGACAATGATCACCCATTTAGCCTTACAAACTGTCGGGGCAAGTGCACTTCACATGCACACAATTACCGAAAGACAAACACAAGCACACACACGCGGGCACACGCACGCGCACACACGCACACAAAGATCCCTGTATAGCCTTAACAGACTGTTGGGGCAAGTGCTGTTAGCGAGAAACCGGCCGCCTTTGTCTCCCCAACGGTGATATTTCCACACCGCACCAGGTACTCGTTTGAGGCTGAGTCGACCTAGGGGGAGGGCCAGGACCGGTTCAGATAATCGTCACCGGTGTTGACCGTGAGCGGGAATCGAACCCGGTTCGCCAGGTTTCGTAGCGCAGCATAGCGCTCACCGCTACACTACCGCTCCCCTCCCATGTTGAGAAAGGGGGTTGGGGCCACTTCCACCGATGATACATCAGCAGCGTGACCAGGGCCTCCACGCCATTTGAAACCACTGGGCTTTGACAGCAGCACGATCATGATGGGGGGGGGGGGGTTTCACTTGTTGTGTATTGTCCGGGGCCGCACTAAAGACCGCCAGGAGCCTCACTAAAGGCCACCAAGGGCCACACTAAAGGCCAACAGGGGCCTTACTAAAGGCCACCAGGGGCCTCACTAAAGGCTGCCAGGGGCCACACTAAAGGCCACCAGGGGCCACGCTAAAGGCTGCCAGGGGCCACACTAAAGGCCACCAGGGGCCTCACTAAAGGCCACCAGGGGCCTTACTAAAGGCCACCAGGGGCCTCACTAAAGACCCCCAGGGGCCTCACCAAAGGCCACCAGGGGCCTCACTAAAGGCCACCAGGGGCCTCACTAAAGGCCACCAGGGGCCTCACTAAAGGCTGCCAGGGGCCACACTAAAGGCCACCAGGGGCCTCACTAAAGGCCACCAGGGGCCTCACTAAAGGCCACCAGGGGCCTTACTAAAGGCCACCAGGGGCCTCACTAAAGACCCCCAGGGGCCTCACTAAAGGCTGCCAGGGGCCACGCTAAAGGCTGCCAGGGGCCACACTAAAGGCCACCAGGGGCCTCACTAAAGGCCACCAGGGGCCTTACTAAAGGCCACCAGGGGCCTCACTAAAGACCCCCAGGGGCCTCACCAAAGGCCACCAGGGGCCTCACTAAAGGCCACCAGGGGCCTCACTAAAGGCCACCAGGGGCCTCACTAAAGGCTGCCAGGGGCCACACTAAAGGCCACCAGGGGCCTCACTAAAGGCTGCCAGGGGCCACACTAAAGGCCACCAGGGGCCTCACTAAAGGCTGCCAGGGGCCTTACTAAAGGCCACCAGGGGCCTCACTAAAGACCCCCAGGGGCTTCACCAAAGGCCACCAGGGGCCTCACTAAAGGCCACCAGGGGCCTCACTAAAGGCCACCAGGGGCCTCACTAAAGGCTGCCAGGGGCCACACTAAAGGCCACCAGGGGCCTCACTAAAGGCTGCCAGGGGCCTTACTAAAGACCACCAGGGGCCTCACTAAAGGCCGCCAGGGGCCTCACTAAAGGCCACCAGGGGCCTCACTAAAGGCCACCAGGGGCCTTACTAAAGGCCACCAGGGGCCTCACTAAAGGCTGCCAGGGGCCACACTAAAGGCCACCAGGGGCCTCACTAAAGGCCACCAGGGGCCACGCTAAAGGCTGCCAGGGGCCACACTAAAGGCCACCAGGGGCCTCACTAAAGGCCACCAGGGGCCTCACTAAAGGCCACCAGGGGCCTCACTAAAGGCCACCAGGGGCCACGCTAAAGGCTGCCAGGGGCCACACTAAAGGCTGCCAGGGGCCACACTAAAGGCCACCAGGGGCCTCACTAAAGGCCACCAGGGGCCACACTAAAGGCTGCCAGGGGCCACACTAAAGGCCACCAGGGGCCTCACTAAAGGCCACCAGGGGCCTCACTAAAGGCTGCCAGGGGCCTCACTAAAGGCCGCCAGAGGCCGCACTAAAGGTCACCAGGGGCCTCACTAAAGGTCACCAGGGGCCTCACTAAAGGCCACCAGGGGCCTCACTAAAGGCCACCAGGGGCCGCACTAAAGGTCACCAGGGGCCTCACTAAAGGCCACCAGGGGCCTCACTAAAGGCCACCAGGGGCCGCACTAAAGGTCACCAGGGGCCTCACTAAAGGTCACCAGGGATCTCACTAAAGGCCACCAGGAGCCTCACTAAAGGCCACCAGGGGCCACACTAAAGGCCACCAGGGGCCTCACTAAAGGCCACCAGGAGCCTCACTAAAGGCCACCAGGGGCCTCACTAAAGGCCACCAGGGGCCTCACTAAAGGCCACCAGGAGCCTCACTAAAGGCCACCAGGGGCCACACTAAAGGCCACCAGGGGCCACACTAAAGGCCACCAGGGGCCGCACTAAAGGCCACCAGGGGCCTCACTAAAGGCCACCAGGGGCCCCACTAAAGGCCACCAGGGGCCGCACTAAAGGCCGCCAGTGTCCCGCGGGGCCTTGCGATGAGGAGCACCGAGCTCTCTGGAACAAAGCTTGTCTTATTATTGTATTTCCGCTGGCTGTGACGTCCTCTGGGTGTGTGAGGCGTTGGATCTGCCTGGAACGGTGCAAGTAACGCAATGCTGCCGTGGTGTGAACACATTCGTAGATGCATCGAATATGATCACCGTGACGTATAACATCTCCTCGCCACCACAACGCAGACACGTGCACGCGCACTAACAACCACCCAACAATCACCATTCATTCACTCAAACAACCACCCACCCACCCACGAACATTCACCTACAACCACAACTCGCACACCCACCATTCACTCGAAGAGCGAGTCACTCACTATGACCTCCACTCCAAGGCCATAGCCATGGAGTCAACATTTGGGGGGGGACCAAATCTTCCAGGGGGTCTGGGGGTCCACCCCCCAGAAAAAAAAACCTAAATTTGAAAAGAATTTCCTGCCTAAAATATTTAAAATCACTAACACACGGCTTTATTTATTTATTTAGTACAATAATGTCTACGAGTGTATTGTATTACATTGCTCTGTTTTTTTATTTTTTACCTTCTCTTGTTTCATTGTAGGTAGTGGCAGGGATTAGGGATAAATAAAATACAACGATAAGCACAATCATAGAAACATAAATCTATTTTACATCAATATATTGGGGGGGACATTTTGAGCATATTTTAATATTTGGGGGGGATGTGTCCCCCCCAAAAAATATTATAATTACGGCCTTGATCCACTCACACAACCACCCAGCAAGCACCACTCACCCACAGACCACCACAACACCCACAGTTCAACCGAACTACCCACCACTCACCCAACCACCAACAAAGCACACGCAACCACCACTCATTCACCCAGCCACCCCTACACACACCCAGCCACCCCTACACCCCTACACCCAGCCACTCCTACACACACCCACCCACCCAGCCACCCCTACACCCAGCCACCCCCACCCCTACACCCAGCCACCCCCACCCCTACACACAGCCACCCCTTCACCCAGCCACCCCCACACCCACACCTAGCCACCCCCACCCCTACACCCACCCACCTCTACACACAGCCACCCCCACCTCTACACACAGCCACCCCTACACCCAGCCACCCCTACACCCACCCACCCCTACACCCAGCCACCCCTACACCCAGCCACCTACACACAGCCACCTACACACAGCCACCTACACCCACCCACCCCTACACCCCTACACACAGCCACCCCTACACACAGCCCCCTACACACAGCCACCTACACCCCCACCCCTACACCCACCCACCCCTACACCCCTACACACAGCCACCTACACACAGCCCCCTACACACAGCCACCTACACACAGCCACCTACACACAGCCACCTACACCCACCCACCCCTACACACAGCCACACACAGCCACCTCCACCCCCACCCCTACACCCACCCACCCCTACACCCCTACACACAGCCACCTACACACAGCCCCCTACACACAGCCACCTACACACAGCCACCTACACACAGCCACCTACACACAGCCACCTACACCCCCACCCCTACAGCCACCTACACCCCCACCCCTACACCCCTACACACAGCCACCTACACACAGCCCCCTACACACAGCCACCTACACACAGCCACCTACACACAGCCACCTCCCGTCAATTATGTGGCGAGTTCTGGGGACGGCCAATTAGGGGTCGTTTGGTGCAGCCAGCGATAGCGCGCAGAGGAGACAAAGGGGCAATTATGGATGCGTTTGCGCCTTAAATGGCAATTTGTGGGGCATTTGTTAAGCAACGTCAGCTTTTGTGAGCAAGGCATGTGTGTGTGTGTCTGTGTGTGTGTCTGTATGTCTGTGTGTGTGTCTCTATGTCTGTGTGTGTGTCTCTGTGTGTGTCTGTGTAAAGATAATTCATAGGTGCTTGCTAACAGCACTTGCCCCTACAGGCTATACGGGGGATATTTATCTTTGTCTTTGTCTGTGTACACCTTATATCGGTGCTCGCTAACAGCTGCACTACGAACCCGGCGACCCGAGTTCGATTCCCGCTCACGGTCAACACCAGTGACGATTATCTGAACCGGCGCTGGGCCTCCTCCTCTAGGTCGACTCAGCCTCAAATGTGTACCTGGTGCGATGTGTAAAACATCGCCAGTGGGGATACAAAGGCGGCCGGGCGTGGTGCTGGCCACTCACCCCCTCGTGTGCCGTGCCGGCCTTCATAGGTGCTGCTCTTGAACAGCACTTGCCCCTACAGACTGATAAGGCTACACGGGGGGTCTTTGTTTTTGATCTCATAGGTGCTCGCTAACAGCTGCGCTACGAACCCGGGCGATCGGAGTTCGATTCCCGATCACGGCTAACAACCGGTGACGATTGTCTGAATCGATCCTGGGCCTCTCCTAGGTCGACTCAGCCTCAAATTAATACCTGGTGCGGTGCGTAAACATCGCCACTAGGGAGACAAAGGCGGCCGTGCGTGGTGCTGGCCACCCACCCCCTCGTGTGCCGTGCCGGCCTTCGTAGGTGGTGCTCTTTGTATTCTTAGGTTTTTCGGTAAAGTCACGTAGGTAAAAAATTTAAATTAATAAAAGTAAAATAAAAATAAAATAAAAATCACGACGTTTCGGAGGCAACACAAGCTTCCGTCTTCAGGTGGAACCGTCACAGCACGATAGCTGTATCAAGTGAGAGAAATTCCAAGAACACAGTATTTGTATATATACTGGTTGTCTTTGTGTACACCTAGCCTGACACAGCCGCCGCGGTGCTGTGTGCGATGGTTTTGTATTGAGAGCGACGGGTGGAATTCGTGGTGAGCATTCTTGCGGAACGAGTGATCCGAGTTCGATCCGTGCTCACGCCCAACGCCGGTGGCGTCAATCGGAACCTGTTCTGGACATCCCCGAGGTCGACTCAGACTCAAATGCCGACACCTGGTGCGGTGTGTAACACAGGGAGAAAGAAAGGCGACCGGGTCGAGTGCTTACGACCCATCCCCTCCCCCCTCGTGTGTCCCGTGCCAGCCTCTGGGAGATTTGCTGGTTTCTCCAGGATGTTTCTGTTGCGCGTCGTCGCTTTCAGATGTTCTCCGTTCATGTTTTGTTTGTTTGTTGCGGTTGCACCCGACTCAAGAGCCGCATGGCTCACAGGGCTATACCTCATAAATGAAACTTGAAATGAATGAAACTTGAAACCATAGGTTGCTCCTCGCCACGAACAGCACTTGCCCCAACGGCCTGCTAAGGCTGTACGGGGAGATATTTATTTGCTTTTGGTGTTACTGTGACAGCTGACGAGGCATCTCTATGGAGACACGATGGGGTCGACCCTGACGACGCCTGCTGCTGCTGTATATGTGGAGTCTGCGTCTCTCTCCGTGGTGAGATGTTAACTACCTCGCCTGGTACACAGGAGGTTGTGGGTTCGATCCAGACCCATTGACGCCTGCCGCTGCTGCTGCTGTATATTGAGAGTTTGCGTGTCTCTCTCTCTCTCCCAGTGGTCGGGTGGATTTTTCTCCGGGTCCTCCGATGTTTCCCTCCCAACGTTTAGAATCAACACTCTGCGATCAATGTCCACGTGATGATGATGATAAGCCGACTTCTTTGAGCCATCATTTGAGACCAGGTCACTTCTGAAAAAGAGCTAGACAGCTCAGTGGGCCTTAACGTGGTAACATTTAAAAAGTGACTTTTTAAATTCTAATGACGAATTCAACTTCCTCTCTGCTGGTTGGCACTCAGGCTCAGGTGAAAAAAAATATTGGGAGGACCAAGTGTGGCGGTCGCAGACTTCGGCATCCAGTTGAGCCTCGGAGCCAAACTCCACCAGAATGTCGTTCGATCGCCACGTGTGAAACATAGCGAGGGCCTTGCAATGTCCATACGAGGGCTCGACGACACATGAAACATAGCGAGGGCCTGCAATGTCCACACGAGGGCTCTACGACACATGAAACATAGTGAGGGCCTGCAATGTCCACACGAGGGCTCTACGACACATGAAACATAGTGAGGGCCTGCAATGTCCATACGAGGGCTCTACGACACATGAAACACAGCGAGGGCCTGCAATGTCCATACGAGGGCTCTACGACACATGAAACATAGCAAGGGCCTTGCAATGTCCACACGAGGGCTCTACGACACATGAAACACAGCGAGGGCCTGCAATGTCCATACGAGGGCTCTACGACACATGAAACATAGTGAGGGCCTGCAATGTCCACACGAGGGCTCTACGACACATGAAACATAGCGAGGGCCTGCAATGTCCATACGAGGGCTCTACGACACATTCGCCCGCTATTGAGTGGCGACGTGGCCCAACACGGCGGCGTGTAGCGTCATGTCGACAAGGCTCGGTCATTGCAAGTCGCTGGTCTACGGGACGTCTGGCAAAAACTTGACCAAGCTGCAGCGTGTACACAACTCTCTTCTGGCACGTGTCGTGACGGGTACTGCAAGATCCCACCACGTGATCATTCACCACCACGTGATCATCCACCACCACCACGTGGTGATGATCCACTACCACCAAGTCGAAACGATTTGGTGACGCTGCTACCACTGCTGCGTTGGCAGTGGTTCCACGCACGTTTATTGGCACGTTTACTTTTTTGTTAGATATGAAGATGTACAATACTTGTATAACAGTTCAAGTTCATTTATTAGGTATAGCCCTGTGAGCCATTCGGCTCTTGAATCGGGTGCAACCGCAACAAACAAAAAACATCTTAAAGTGAATATGTGACTAAGTGCAAACAGAAAATCCAAGAAAAGACAGCAAAATTTTGCAGAAAAAAATCACATGAGCAATATATTCTCAGGTTTTTTCTGTAAAGTCACGTAGGTAAAAACATTAAAAGTAATGAAAGTAAAATAAAACAAAACAAAAATAAAATTCACGACGTTTCGGAGGCAACACAAGTCTCCGTCATCAGGTGGGACCGTCACAGCCAGATTAGCTGCATCAAGTGAGGCAATGATTCAAGATGTAATCCCTTATAAGCAAGTTGAAGGGGGGAGGAGAGGGGGGGGGGAGTTCATCAGAATGTGGTAGCCAATGAATGGAACGTATCGGGAGGGAGGGGGGTGGGGAGGGGGAGGGAGCCAACAAAAAGTTGGCGACGGCTTGGACGCGGCTGCTGCACACGCCAACACAATGGACAGAGAGGGGGGAGGGGAGGTCTGATACACATGATAGAACAAAGGAACGAAAATGCCCATGTTTATACCAATGCTGGCTGAACAATGAAGAGAGTACTGTTAAAAATAACTGGGGATGTTAACACTCGGTGAAGTAAATTAAAATAGTGCCCGTCAGATAAGATGGTCCAAAAAGTGTAATTAAGTCTTTTTTGCGTGGTTAATAACATCTTTCCAGTGATTACTGAGTTTGTACCCATCATCACGGTTGAAATTATGTCTGTGTTTGTATATTTGTATGGCTTCGTGTACAAACCTTTGATGGTAGCCAGGAGGCTTGCAGAGAACCTTGGTCTCGGAAAAGACAATTTCATGAGAGCCCGCCGAGTTGTAGCAATGATCGGCAACGGCCGAAGAATCAGTTCTGCCGTGTTTCAGATCTGACTTGTGCTCGCGGACACGATCAGCAACATGACGTTTTGTTTCTCCATGTTGCTGATCGTGTCCGCGAGCACAAGTCAGATCTGAAACACGGCAGAACTGATTCTTCGGCCGTTGCCGATCATTGCTACAACTCGGCGGGCTCTCATGAAATTGTCTTTTCCGAGACCAAGGTTCTCTGCAAGCCTCCTGGCTACCATCAAAGGTTTGTACACGAAGCCATACAAATATACAAACACAGACATAATTTCAACCGTGATGATGGGTACAAACTCAGTAATCACTGGAAAGATGTTATTAACCACGCAAAAAAGACTTAATTACACTTTTTGGACCATCTTATCTGACGGGCACTATTTTAATTTACTTCACCGAGTGTTAACATCCCCAGTTATTTTTAACAGTACTCTCTTCATTGTTCAGCCAGCATTGGTATAAACATGGGCATTTTCGTTCCTTTGTTCTATCATGTGTATCAGACCTCCCCTCCCCCCTCTCTGTCCATTGTGTTGGCGTGCGCAGCAGCCGCGTCCAAGCCGTCGCCAAATGTTTTGTTGGCTCCCTCCCCCTCCCACCCCCCTCCCTCCCGATACGTTCCACTTCCATTCATTGGCTACCACATTCTGATGAACTCCCCCCCCCCTCTTCTCCCCCCTTCAACTTGCTTATAAGGGATTACATCTTGAATCATTGCCTCACTTGATGCAGCTAATCTGGCTGTGACGGTCCCACCTGATGACGGAGACTTGTGTTGCCTCCGAAACGTCGTGAATTTTATTTTTGTTTTGTTTTATTTTACTTTCATTACTTTTAATGTTTTTACCTACGTGACTTTACCGAAAAAACCTGAGAATATGAATCATTGCAGTCACGAAAGCTTCAAATCTATGAGCAATATACATTGCGTATAACTATAAAGTTGGCTGGATCTGGTCTTCACTTCAAGATGTTTTTTGTTCATGTTTTTGTTTGTTGCGGTTGCACCCGATTCAAGAGCCGAATGGCTCACAGGGCTATACCTAATAAATGAACTTGAACGAGCTTGCTCCAGAATAGAGGTGCTTTTGGGTTAGATCGCGTAAGTATATCACTGTGTGGTGAAACCCGCCACCACCCGACACAGCCAACGAGTAAGGAGCCACCATAAATTGTTGTGTGTTGGAGAGCCAGGCCACAACATTTACAGTCTGAGTACGACGTCTCGCCAGTAATTTGGGATGACATTGGTCGCGAAATCCTCCTGCGTGTTCAACTGCCGAGGTTGCTGTTCTCAACACGGAGAGCGCACGAGTGACATTTGTTGTGTATGACGTCATCTCCAGCGTGACGTATTTTAACCATCTCACAACGCAACCCGTCCCTCGTTTGCGCGTGACGTCAGCCGAAAGTTATATGACATCATTTTCAGATAGCACCGTGACATTCCCGCGTTTGTGACGTCGCTACGTGGTTAGGTCATTATGTAAAACTCGCCTAATCCTCACGCTCTGACGTCATTTCACAAGCCCAGTTGGCTTCACGACGCAAAACTACACCCGCCCCCGTTAATGACGTCACGCCGCAAGCACCGCCATTTCTGATGTCATGACGCACAACTTTTTCTTAATGACGTCACGACACCCACTGTGATATGACGTTTCGACGTAAAAACCTCCATCTCCCCAAATGACACGTTTCTCAATTTTGTAAATGACGTCAAAGCATACGCGCTCCGTCTTGCCGTGACGTTACGACGTAACGTTTTCTTCTCATCCGCTACGTCAAAACGCAAGCATCACCGTTTCCGACGTCACGACGCAAGAAATTTGTATATTGAAAACGTCACGACGCACCATCGAGCACTCGCGCGTGACGTCACGACGCACCCTTGAGCGCTCGCCCGTGACGTCACGACGCACCGTCGAGCGCTCGCCCGTGACGTCACGTCCGCACCGTCTAGCGCTCGCCCGTGACTGACGTCGTGACGCACCGTTGCCCGTTCTCGCGCCGACGTCACGAGCACGCCATTCACAGCTGCGCGCGTGACGTCATGTCCGCTCTCGCGTGACGTCACGACGCAAAGGCCCCGTCCACCTCCTCGCGCCTCCATTCCGGGCGCCCCACGCGGCCTCGTCGCTTCAGCTGCCCGCGAGAAACGTCGCCCGGGACGACGACGACGCCGAGGAGGAGGAGGAGACGAGGAGGAGGAGGAGGGCGAGAGGGGGGAGACGAGGAGGAGGAGGAAGCGAGGGGGGATACGAGGAGGGCGAGAGGAGGGCGAGAGGGGTGGGAGGCCTCTACCGCATGGAGAAGGCGATGGAGACGCAGGACTCAGCTCCCGACTGCTGGGACCAGGACGCGGAGGCCATGAACGCCGCGGTGACGAACCTCAATGTGAACGCCGCCGTCTTCGTGCCCTCCTTCCTCATGAGCGGTGCGAGCCGGCACTCCACTCTCCTCGCCCGCAGCGTCTCCCTCTCTCTCTCTCTCTCCACCACGCGGGAGCTCCTGCGTCGTCGTTTTAACTCTAGCGGCCTAACTCTAGCGGCGACAACAACACAGAGACGGGGCGGCAAACGCGTCGTTACACAGCTTCGAGGGCGTAGCGGGCCCCCACTTGGCACTGGAGTATTGGAACCCTCTCGGGGCATCGTCTTCACAGCAGCTGTTGTGTGTAGCCGTAGTAGTTGTAGTAGTAGTTGTAGTAGTTGTTGTGGTTGTTTAAACCCCGCCACGTTGAGCGATCGGCACGCGCAGCCACCGAGGCGAAGGAGCCGATGAGCGTCGCCTCGCTCCATTGCAACATTCGGGTGTCGGGATTCATCCAGCGGTGTGTTGGCCGCTGGCTGATGATCGTAGCAACCGGCGTCCGAGGCGAGGAGCGGCAGCCGGGTGGAGATGGAGCGGTGGAAGTCGTCGCTGAGGGAAGGAGGAGCCGGCGGCCTTCATCCAGCAGTCGATAACGAGACGTGGTGGGGTGGTTACAGCGCGGACCCCATCGTATGTAATCGGTAGTCCGCTTAGGCGCGCTCTCGCCCGTGATTGGCCTTCCGCTGTCACGTGAGCCCCCTCTGGACCAATCGAGGCTCGCGCCGCGCCGAAGCGGACTGTGGAATGCAAACGGGCGTGTCGCAAGGCCGCAGGCTTTTTCCAAGACGCGTTGGCGTCTTTTAAAAGTTTAAAACATTTAGTTTGTGGCGTCGCGAGCGCTCGTCGAAAGGCTAAACGTCTAGTACGGTGCGCGCGTGTGCGTGCGCGTTCACACGCTTGCACGAAAAACGCCGCTCGCGAGAATCTGAAGCTGTCGTTTAAAAAATTAAAGTCACCAGCTGACACGCGACTCGGGTGCCTCCACGTGCATCCCTCGCGGGGATTCCAGGCTCTGTCCACTGCTCGTCTGGTTGACGCCTGCTGCCGTGTAGGTCGGAGGCGCTGTTAAAGGGTAGCGCACATGAAGGCTGCACGTCCGGGCCGCCTTTGTCTCCCCCGAGCCGACCTGCACTCGTTTCAGGCTGAGTCGACCTAGGGCAGAGTCGCGCTGGACTGAGCCGGACAACACGTGGCGATGTTGGTGAACGTGGATATTTGTTTAACTAGGGTGGTGGTGGTGGTGTGGGCGGTCGTGAACCGTGGCCTGCCGTGGTACCATCACGTGTCCCACGTGGTGACACCACGGGCACACGCGTGTGAGCCTCGGGCTAAACCGTCTGGCCTGCGTGGTGATCTAATCATTCTGTGGGACCTCCATCTCGCCTCAGACGCACACTCTGGCCTGCGTGGTGATTTAATCATTCTGTGGGACCCCCACTAACAAGGACGCCACGGTGGCTGGGAGATGTTAACTACCTCGCCTGGTATGCAGGAGGTTCGTGGGTTCGATCCCGACCCTGACGTCTCCTGTATATCTGGAGTTTGCATGTTCCCTCTCGCTCTCTCCCCGTAGTCGCGTGGATTTTTCTCCGGGTCCTCCGGATTTTCCCCTCCACATTTAGATTCAACATCATGCGTTTTAGAGTAATTTGGCTGCGATACATTGCCACGTCGTGATAAGCCACTTGGTTGAGCTATGATTTGTGATGACCAGGTCACTTCTGAAAAGGGCTTCTATATAGATCAGTGGGCCTAACCCGGTAAAATATAAATCCATTGCAATCGGAAGATGTTTTATCCTGGAAGAGTGCGATGACCGATAAAGCTCACTCATTCACCTATTCACTCACTCACCCATTTACTCACTCAGTCCCTCGCCCAGTTACTCACCTAGTCACTCACCCATTCACTCACTCACCCAGTCACTCACCCAGTCACCTAGTCACTCACCTATTCACTCACCCATTTACTCACTCACCCAGTTACTCATCCAGTCACTCACTCACCCAATCACTCACTCGCCCAGTCACTCACTCAGTCACTCACCTAGTCACTCACCCATTTACTCACTCACCCAGTCACTCACCCATTTACTCACTCACCTAGTCACTCATAAAGTCACTCACTCACCCAGTCACTCACCCATTTACTCACTCAGTCACTCACCCAGTCATTCACCTATTCACTCACTCACCCATTTACTCACTCACCCAGTCACTCACCCATTTACTCACTCAGTCACTCACCCAGTCATTCACCTATTCACTCACTCACCCATTTACTCACTCACCCAGTCACTTACCCATTCACATACTCACCAATTCCCGCACTTCGGATTTGCACGAACGACTACGCACGGTGTGAAAGAAGTTGAACATACGTGCATACAATTCAGTGATTCGCTCACTCACCCACCCACTCGTTAATTAATTCACTCGCTCACTTACCCACTCACTCACGCATTACTTAATTCAGAAATCAGAATATTTATTTATCCTGTAGGAATCCGGTGAGCCGTGAATCGCTTCACAGATGTCCAGGAGGGGCACGGGGTCAGACCGTTACAACAACGAACAATACAAAAACACGATAGCAGTGCAAAGTATAGGAGATGTAAACAAAGCATTTCAGTTTTATTTGTGTATTTCTTTTTTAACAAATTTTTTTATCTTACCAGGTGTTGAACCCCCTTAGCTACGAACTTTTTTTTCAGCAGCTACTTTGCCACTAATGCTAGTTCAACGAAGTGGCTTTTCGTATAGCAGCCAACAAAAATGGACGTAATCTCCACGTGCTGAAGGCATCACTGTGCCTGCTAACAAAGGTAAATGGGCTTGGGTAGGATCCGTCACGAGATGGGGCAAGGTCGGTGGTCACGAGTAATTAGCACGGTTGGCTACTCACGGTGCGAAAAAAGTTATACAAACTACTACACGACACAATTATACACTCCTACACAACTATACACGCTGCTATACACCACACTACTATATGCTACACTAAACACTTTACACAACACTATACAGCACTACTATACACTATTATACACCACACTACTATACACTACACTATTGCACAACTTTTATAGACTTCACTACTACACACCACACTACTATATGCTACATTATATACTACATTACTACACACTACTATACTACACACTACTATACACCACACTACTGTACGCTATTAGCAAGTTTTGGCTACCGCTGCATCACCGTGTATGTTGAACTTCTTCTGCACCCTACATAGCCAGCCCCGCTAAGCGGAGGGGCGAGGATCACAAACTAAACACAGAAAGCCGCTCTAAAAGAAACGAACTCGTCATTCTAAATCAGGAGTCCCTAATCCCCGGGCCACGGACCGCTAGAGGCCCGTGGCCTGTTGGGAACCGGGCCGGGTCGTTGTTGGCTCGAGGGCGTAGCGGCAACGCGGTACGGTCCGACGGTGCCGGCCCTCGCTGCTGCCCAACACGTAGCCCCCCCCCCCCCCGTAGAATCCTGTAGCAGCAGCAGCATGGCGTGCGTGGTCATCGCCCGTCCGGGGGCGGCGCAGGCCTGCTTAGCTTCTGAGATGTGGGCGCGTTCAGGCGAGTTGGGGTGATTTGGTGATGCGTCGGAGAGTGGCGTTACATTTGATCAACCTCGGAGGGTTGATTATGATGGTATTGTATTCATGATGATAATGATTATGAAGGTGTTGTAATCATGATGATAATGGTTATACGATGATGATGATGGTGGTAATGGATATCATAATTACTTTCAGAAGAGAGAGAGCTAGTCATAGCTTGGGATTGAACCTATGGAGTTGGTAGCTCGGAGAGAACCACTGCCGCCATGACTTCTCCGCACCCAACTAAAACCACAGCGGCCAACAGCAACCTGCTTGCTGTCCTGTGAACAGCGGTAACTTTCACGTTGCCACATTTAAACGTTCTGAGTCGCCCTCTGTCTCCCTGGCAGGGCACAAGGCGGTTGCTGTTGCAATAGAATTCCGTCGCGACGCTTCCAAGTTTGTTTGGTGTTGCCGGCGCGCGAGTCGCTTGCGCAGAGCGCACGTCGGAGTGACGCTGGCGGTCTGCGTGGAACGTGCCCGTGATCGCCCTGCGCCGAGTTTCGCAACCTGCGGCAAAACATTTCGGCATCGAGCAGTTGGCCAACGTGTTTTTACTCGGGAAGCGAAATCCCGGATTGCACGTCGGTATCACTCGGTCTTCTAGCTCCTCCGGGGACTCACCCCCTGCCGGCCTCTCCCCTCTCATCTCACTCTACTCCCCTCCACGCACTCTCCTGCCTCTCCCCTCTCATCTCACTCTACTCCCCTCCACGCACTCTCCTGCCTCTCCCCTCTCATCTCACTCTACTCCCCTCCACGCACTCTCCTGCCTCTCCCCTCTCATCTCACTCTCCTCCCCTCCCCATTCATCTCACTCCACTCCCCTTCACGCACTTTCCCACCTCTCCCCTCTCATCTCACTCTACTCCCCTCACTCTCTCTCTGCTCCCATCAAAGCAAAGATTTCCATCGAATCTCTCGGTCAACTTTCACCCACCAAGAGGTCGCTTTTTCTCCTCTGCGGCCCCCCAAAGTCTGGAAATCCCTTCCCCCCCCCAGCCACCCGTGCTGTCTACTCCCTGCCCCCTGATCAAGTCCGAGACTCAACTCCTTCCCTTGTCCTCTGCCCGTGGCCGAGACTCCGCCTCTCATGGCCACACCGCGTGTGCGGCCGGCCGGCCGGCCGGCTCGCTGGGTGTGTCTCGCGCGGCGTGTACGTCTGTACGTGGGGCTTGTTTCGCGCCGTGCGTAGCCAGCTGTAGCTGAATGGGAGGTGTGACGAGCGCGTGATGGCCGCGTGTGTCCTGCAGAGCCCTCGTCCACGCCGCTCGTGGACAGCAAACCCAGAGCGCCCGAGTTGGACTCCAGCACAAAGACAGGAGGTGTCCCCCACGCTCTCCCACTGTCACCACACGCACACACGCTGATGATGATGCTGATGCTGTTTATGATGCAGCTGCTGATACAGCTGCTTCTATTACTGCTGCTTACTGATGCTGCTGTTTCTAATGCTGCTGCAGATGCACTCCCACTGTCACCACGCACACACGCTGATGATGATGATGCTGTTTATAATGCTGCTGCTGCTGATACAGCTGCTTCTACTACTACTGCTGCTGCTTACTGATACTGCTGTTTCTAATGCTGCTGCAGATGCACTCCCATTGTCACCACGCACGCTGATGATGATGCTGTTTATAATGCTGCTGCTGATACAGCTGCTTCTACTACTACTGCTGCAGCTTACTGATGCTGCTGTTTCTAATGCTGCTGCAGATGCACTCCCACGACGCGGCTTTTGTTCGACGGCCGCGAGGATGACGCAGTTGGCACGACGGTTTTTACGCTCCTTGCCGAGATTATTGTCGCCACGCTTCGTGCTTGACCCCCCCCCCCACCGGTCCCGGCGCTGCTTGACCCCCCCCCCCCCCCCGCGTCTGTGTGCCGACGGTGCCGTTCGGCGTTCCCAGCGCCGCTCGAGAACGGAGAGCCCGAGTCTGCCGAGAGTTGGGAGGAGCGCGGCGAGCCGGAGCAACCGGACGGGGGCGGCGGAGGCGGAGGGGGGGGCGGCCCCCCCTCGGACGAGCCCCCCCCTCCTCCTCCCCCCCAGGACGTGGGGGGGGGGCGGCGGCGAGGACGCGGGGGGGGGCGGCCCCCCCTCCGGGCGAGAGCGGGGGCCCGGGCGGGGCGGAGGAGGCCCCCGAGGAGGAGGAGGGGGACGGGGAGGGGGTCCCCGTCCCGGCGCCGGCGCCCAAGCCCTCGGAGGGGCCGCGCAAAGACCACGTCAACGTAGTGTTCATCGGCCACGTGGGTGAGAGGCGCGCACGGCCCCACCCCACCCACCCCACCCACCCCCCACCTACCCACAGGGGCCACACGTGCCGCACGTGCCGCGCTCGATCCGCCGTCGGGGCGAGGGCGGTCGTCCTCGCTCGCTCGGGGGGGGGAGGGGGGGGGGGGGGCCTCTGGCTCGCACGAAGAATGGCCCAGAGCCCCCTAGCGTGTTGATGGTATCGTGCTACGCTACTGATCTCCACCCGGCCAAACGCAGACGCACAGAGACACATACACACACATACAAAGACAAAGATCCCCCATATTGCCTTAACAGACTGTTGGGGCGAGTGCCGTTACACACACATACAGACACATACACACACATACAGACACATACAGACACATACAGACACATACAGACACATACAGACACATACACAAATACACAAACATACAGACACATACACACACATACATACACATACAGACACATACACACACATACAGACACATACACACATACACACACATACACACACATACACACACACATACAAACACACAGACACGTGCGCGTATCAGTAATGAGGGGAAGCACACCGCCGGGTTGCATGGGATGCGCTGTCACAGCTGCAGCGGCACCGCGCTTAACGCCACACCGTGTCGTGTCGCCCCCTCCCTTCCGCAGATGCTGGCAAGTCAACAATCGGAGGGCAGATCATGTGAGTGACATTTTTTTTACTTTTTTTGGTTTTTGTTTGTTTGTGTTCAAGCAGGTTAGAGGCCTCTGAGCTGTGCAGCTCCTTTTCAGAAGCAACCGGCGATCACACGTGGATAGACCAGTGAGAAGCGGCTTATACTGGTAGGAACGAAGTGGACCAGACCACCAATAGATTATATCGTCCGTCCGTCCGTCTGTCCGTGTATCAACATCGCCCCCTACTGCAAACACTTGGCAGGACCCTACAAAAACCTTTTGACTCAGTGGGGCTTTCCTGGCTTAACAAGTGTAATACTACATGATGTTTATATTCTTTGGTTATTCGTTCCTACCAGCCCACCCCGCAGGGTCCTGTTCACGTGGACATTGCTTGGGTCATTCTTAACATGGAGGGGAAAACCCGGAGAAAAATCCACACAACCACAGGGAAAGAGAGAGACACGCAAACTCCAGATATACAGCAGCAGGCGTCAGGGTCGGCATGGAACCCACGACCTCCTGCAGACCAGGCGAGGTAGTTAACATCTCCTCGCCACCGCGGCTTGTCCACTCGCTCGATTACAGGAGCGATATCGTGAGACTGAGGGATGGCCGTTGGCGTCCAGCAGTGGAGGGAACACGCTGCTACACGTGGCTCATGTTGTAGGCTCCGTGCGTAGCCAGCCGCACTCATCGGAGGTGGTGGGGCAAGGACAACAAACTAAACACATAAAGCAGTTCTCAACAAACGAGTTTATCAATCTAGACGACGATTTAAAAGCGCACAGCTCCAGTGGCTTCCTGATATCGGAAGGGAAGAGCTTTCCAGACGGCCACAGAAGCGCTTCTGAAAGCGCCGCGCAACGATGATGCGGTGATCTTTGCTCGACGGTTAGTCAAATGCCGCTGCTGCTGCTGCGAGGATGATCGGAGTTTGCGTGGCGACGGTTTATGGTCCTTCACGAGATCAGCAGCAAGGCATTGTGATTCATTTGCGTCAAGGACTTTGTAATGAGTGCGACCTCGTAATGTATTCGTTCGGTTACTGGAGAAGCCAATGCAGGTTTCCCGCTTGCCAGAGGGCAGGACGTGGATGCCGATGGCGGTGTTGACGGTGGCCCGTGCCGCCCGCTCCGTGCAGGTACCTGACGGGCATGGTGGACAAGAGGACGCTGGAGAAGTACGAGCGAGAAGCGAAAGAGAAGAGCAGAGAGAGCTGGTGAGCTCTCACTCCGCTGCACAGCAACAACAGCAGCATCGAACACGCGCACACAAAGATACGCACGCCCACAGACACGCACGCAACACACACAGACGCAGCAGACACAGATAGACACAACAGACAACACAGACACGCACACAGACACGCACACAGACACGCACACAGACACGCACACAGACACGCACACAGACACGCACACAGACACGCACACAGACACGCACACAGACACGCACACAGACACGCACACAGACACGCACACAGACACAGCAGACAGACACAGCAGACAGACACAGCAGACACAGACACAGCAGACACAGACACGCACACAGACACGCACACAGACACGCACGCAACACACACAGACGCAGCAGACACAGATAGACACAACAGACACGCACACAACACACAGACACAACAAACACAGACACGCACACAGACACGCACACAGACACAACAAACACAGACACGCACACAGACACGCACACAGACACGCACACAGACACGCACACAGACACGCACACAGACACGCAACACACACAGCAGACACAGATAGACAACAGACACGACGCACTTAGGCTGCTGGATTTGTAGTGCAGCGTGCTAACCTCTACGCCACTGAATAGCACGGTTGGTTCCGTATGATGTGAAAGAGGTTCAACATACATAAACGTTGACTTAAAGCTTTCATGACTTTAGGAATTCATATTATTTGGGTCTTTCGGTAAAGACCCTCAGATTGATTCGCGTGTAAATTAGTAGCTGGTGCCGTGCGCAAACAAAGGCGGCCGTGCCCCGTTACTGGCCACACCGCTCCCTCGTGCGTCACGGGGGGGGGGAGTCAGTCGACAGCGCTGTCTCGGCTACACTGGGAAGGAATCTATTCACTTTTTTTCCACTGCACAGCCGTGCCGTGCCTAGCCCAGGAGGCACCAGGGCTGGTTGTTTTTGTCCACCGCAGTAGCCTAGCCGTGCCCGCGGCCGTCACGCGAGTCGTTAGCCGGGTGGCCTTCTGCGGCCACCGCATCGCGGTTTGGCTCCGGCCTCGGCTCTCCAAACCACCCGTGGGGAGAAGAAAATCTCTACGAGTACCGCGAGGTGGCCTTGGCGCCGGCTCGGTTCGGACGTGCCGGTGTGAAATAAAAGTGTACCGACGCCGCGCGTGCCAGGTACCTGTCGTGGGCCCTGGACACGAACGTGGAGGAGCGCGAGAAGGGCAAGACGGTGGAGGTGGGGCGCGCCTACTTCGAGACGTCAAACAAACATTTCACCATCCTGGACGCGCCCGGCCACAAGAGCTTCGTGCCCAACATGATCGGCGGAGCGTCGCAGGCCGACCTCGCCGTGCTGGTACGTGAGAGAGAGGGCGGCGGCGGCGACGTCCCTCGCTGGCTGTGTCCGCGGTTGGCCAGCGCGGGGCACCGCACGGGGATAAGAGAACTTAGGCGGGTTGAGGGATATCACCGGACCTGAACCAGGCCCGACCCTGGAATTCGGCGCAATCGATTCGCGAAAAATTACGGGGAAAATCGCCGATGTTCTGTGGTGACGAGCTCCCAACTCCCCCGACTCCCCCCACTCCCCCCACTCCCCCGACTCCCCCGACTCCCCCGCCCGCGTGTTGCCACTGTGCGCGTGACCCCCCCCACCCCCAGGTGATCTCGGCGCGGAAGGGCGAGTTTGAGACGGGCTTCGAGCGGGGCGGGCAGACGCGCGAGCACGCCATGCTCGCCAAGACGGCGGGCGTCAAGCACCTCGTGGTGCTCATCAACAAGATGGACGACCCCACGGTGCACTGGAGCCAGGAGAGGTGAGGCCCTCCTTGAGATGGGAGTGGCGGGGCCTTGAGGCTGCTGGAGAGCGTGTCTCCGAGTATTGAGACTCGACAGGAGTGTGTGTGGTGTGTGTGATGTGGTGTGTGTGGTGTGTGTGTGATGTGGTGTGTGTGTGATGTGGTGTGTGTGTGAGGTGGAGTGTGTGGTGTGTGTGATGTGGTGTGTGTGGTGTGTGTGTGATGTGGTGTGTGTGTGAGGTG
Organism: Lampetra planeri; assembly: GCF_965212315.1. Classification (NCBI taxonomy): domain Eukaryota; kingdom Metazoa; phylum Chordata; class Hyperoartia; order Petromyzontiformes; family Petromyzontidae; genus Lampetra; species Lampetra planeri. The sequence goes on from NC_136164.1 coordinate 3,507,986, forward strand.
GAGTGTGTGGTGTGTGTGATGTGGTGTGTGTGGTGTGTGTTTTGTGTGTATGGTGTGTGTGTGTATGATGTGGTGTGTGTGTGTGAGATGTGTGTTTGTGTGTATGATGAGTGTGTGTGGTGTGTGTGTGTGTGTATGATGTGGTGTGTGTGTGTGAGATGTGTGTGTGTAATGTAATATGTATAATGTGCGTGTATTGTGTGTGTGTATAATGTGCGTGTAATGTGTGTGTGTGATGTGTGTGTATAATGTAACGTGTGTATGATGTGTGTGTGTGTATAATGTAACGTGTGTATGAGGAGTGTTTGTCATTTAATGTAACGTGTTTAATGTGCGTGTATTGTGTGTATGTGTATAATGTAATGTGTGTATGATGTAATGTGTGTATAAAATGTGTGTATATAATGTAATGTGTGTATAATGTGTGTGTGTGTGTATATAATGTAATGTGTGTGTATTATGTCACTACGTGTGTATGATGTGTGTGTGTGTATGATGTGTGTGTGTGTATGATGTGTGTGTGTGTGTGATGTGTGTGTGATGTGTGTGTGTATATAATGTAATGTGTGTATGATGTGCGTGTGTGTGTATGATGTGTGTGCGTGTCGAGTGTCCAGGTATGAGGAGTGCAAGGAGAAGCTGGTTCCCTTCCTGCGCAAGGTCGGCTTCAACCCCAAGAAGGACATTCACTTCATGCCGTGCTCGGGCCTCACGGGGGCCAATCTTCGCGAGGCCTGCACCTCTGTGTGCCCCTGGTACAGGTGAGGTCCTCACCACTCACCAGAGGTGGGACAAAGTCATTGTTATGCAAGTCCAAGTCGAGTCGCAAGTCATCAAATTCATGACTCGAGTCTGACTCGAGTCCAAGTCACATGACTCGAGTCCACACCTCTGCCACTCACCCACTCACTCGCTCACCAATTCACTCACTAGCTCGCCCATTCACTCACCCAGTCACTCACCCAGTCACTCACCCAGTCACTCACTCACTCATTCAGTGATTGGCTCATACATTCACCTATTCACTCACGCACACACTGAGTGAGATCCTCGGCGCTCACTCGCTCATTCAACGATTTGCTTACTCGGTTCGCTCATCAATTCATTATTCGCTCGCTTTTCTCATTCACTCGTGCATCCATTCACTAACTCACATGAGGGGGCAGTCAAACCACCTCCATTCACTTCATTAATTTGCCGACTCGTCAATTCATTTACTCATTCACTTCATCAGGGACACACTCCAACCTCCACATCATTCATCCACTCGTTCACTCGTTAGCAAGTGTCTGTGGTTATGGGGGAGCGGTGGCACAGCGGTTAGCGCGCTGCGCTACGAACCCGGCGACCCGAGTTCGGTTCCCGCTCGTGGCCACCACCGGTGACGATCATCTGAACCGGTCCTGGGTCTGTATGGATGTTGAACTTCTTTCGCACCGTACGTAGCCAACCGTGCTTATCGGAGGTGCGGGGGGGTGAGTGAGTGGGCGGTCGTGGGCCTCCCCAAGGTCGACTCGGCCTCAAATGAGTAGCCTGGTGCGGTGTGTAGTAGTAAACATCGCCACTGGGGAGACAAAGACGGCCGGGCGTGGTGCTGGCCACCCACCCCCTCGTGTGCCACAGCGCCGGCCTTTGTAGGTGCTACTCGCTTAACAGCCCTTGCCCCATCAGTCTGTGAAGGCTACACGGGGGGTCTTTGTATGTATGTGAGTGTATGACTAAGTGTGTGAGCGTGTTCCACACTGCAGCGGGCTGCCCTTCATCCCCTACCTGGAGAGCCTCCCTTGCATGTACCGCTCGTCAGACGGACTCATCCGCATCCCCATCGTCGACAAGTACAAGGTAGGTGCCAGCTCACCACTACTGCCACCAACACCACCACCGCCGCTGCCACCACCAACAACGCCACCACCTCCACCACCAGTATGGCTACCACCAACACCGCCGCCACCAACACCACCAACACCACCACGACCACCACCACTGCCGCCACTACCGCCACCACCACCGCGGCCGCCACCAGAACCACTGCCACCACCACCACGACCGCTACCACCAAGACCACCACAACCGCCACCACTGCCGCCACCACTGCCACCACCACTGCCACCACCACCGCAACCACCACTGCCGCCACCACTGCCGCCACCACTGCCGCCACCACTGCCGCCACCACTGCCGCCACCACTGCCGCCACCACTGCCGCCACCACTGCCGCCACCACTGCCGCCACCACTGCCACCACCACCGCAACCACCACCACTGCGCGACCACCGCCCGCTCTCGCTTGGCTCTGTTGTTCTGCCCACGGAAGTCCAGACACCTCATGACGTCTCTCCCCGCCCCACAGGACATGGGCACAGTGGTGCTGGGGAAGCTGGAGTCGGGCAGCATCGTCAAGGGGCAGCATCTCGTCATGATGCCCAATAAGGTGAGGCTCCAAAGATGAACAAAGACAAAAATCCCCCGCATAGTCTGTAACAGACTGTAGGGGCAAGTGCTGTTAGCGAGTAGCGCCTATGAAGGCCGGCACGGCGCACGAGAGGGTGGAGTGGCCTGGACCATGCCCGCACACACAAGGGGCTAGGAGATGTTAACTACCTCGCCTGGTGTACAGGAGGTCGTGGGTTTGATCGCGACCCTGACGCCTGCTGCTGCTGCTGTATATTTGGAGTTTGCGTGTCTCTCTCTCTCATCATCATCACGGTGGCTAGGAGATGTTAACTACCTCGCCTGGTGTGCAGGAGGTCGTGGGTTCGATCCCGACCCTGACGCCTGATGCTGTATATTTGGAGTTTGCGTCTCTCATCATCATCACGGTGGCTAGGAGATGTTGACTACCTCGCCTGGTGTACAGGAGATCGTGGGTTTGATCACGACCCTCACGCCTGCTGCTGTATATTTGGAGTTCTCCCTGTGGTGGCGTGGATTTTTTTTCAGGCCCTTCGGTTTCTCCCGCCACATTTAGAGTCGACGTCACGCGTTTGGAGTGTTTGACAGCGACGCGATGAGCAGCCCACTTCCTTGAGCTATCGCTTGTGGCCACGTCGCCGCTGAAAAAGAGCGACGCAGCCCAGCGGGCCTTGTTGGGTGAAATAAAAAAAATAGTTTATAGTTTAGTTTTGAAGAGGTACACACACACACATATGTAAGTATATACACACATGTACACCTTTAAACACACACTCATACAAACGCAAACACAGATACACATGTGCAGTGTGTATATACACACACACTTGTAAACAAAGATCCACGGTGTAGCCTGAACAGACCGTTGGGGCAAGTGCTGTTAGCGAAGTAGCACCTAGGAAGGCCGGCACAGCACACGAGGTGGGGGGGGGTCGGTGACGTTTGTGCACCGCACCAGGTACTCGTTTGAGGCCGAGTCGACCTAGGCGAGGTCCAGGACATTTTCACATTTTCACTCAACTTTCTCGCCATCCCCCCCCCCCTCTCTCTCCCCGTGACAGCACAACGTGGAGGTGCTGTCACCACTGTGTCATGATGTCACTCATCTCCCCCCCCCGCTCCCCATGACAGCACAACGTGGAGGTGCTGTCGCTGCTGTGTCATGATGTCACTCATCCCCCCCCACTCCCCCCTCTCTCTCCCCGTGACAGCACAACGTGGAGGTGCTGTCACCTGCACTGTGTCGTGATGTCACCCCCCCCCTCGCACCCCGTGACAGCACAACGTGGAGGTGTTGTCACCACTGTGTCATGATGTCACTCATCTCCCCCCCCCTCTCCCCGTGACTGCACAACGTGGAGGTGCTGTCACCTGCACTGTGTCATGATGTCACTCCCTCCCCCCCCCGCACCCCGTGACAGCACAACGTGGAGGTGCTGTCGCTGCTGTGTCATGATGTCACTCCCTCCCCCCCCCCGCACCCCGTGACAGCACAACGTGGAGGTGCTGTCGCTGCTGTCGGACGAGGTGGAGACGGAGGCGGCGGGGCCCGGCGAGAACCTGAAGCTGCGGCTCAAGGGCATCGAGGAGGAGGAGATCCTGCCGGGCTTCGTGCTGTGCGATGCCGCCAACCTCTGCCACACGGGCTGCACCTTCGACGCGCAGGTGGGGTGCTCCGCCTAGACTGGCACGAGCGCCGGGTGCTCGCTTTGAGGCCGAGTCGACCTAGGGGGAGACCGAAGACCGGGCCACATAACCGTCGCTCGTGGTGGCCGTGAACCGAGGAGTGGTTCGGTCCCGTGCCGTAGTGATTTGCTGTTTGTGCCGAGTGCCGTACCTCTCTGCGGAGTGCCGTGTACTGGCTTGCCTCGGCGTGCTGTCCGCTATTAAGTGGTCTGTGTGTCGGTGTGTGTCTTTATTTGTCTGTGTCTTTGTGTGTCTTTGTTTGTCTGTGTCTTTGTGTGTCTGTGTATCTGTGTCAGAGCGGTAGTGGTAGCGGTTAGCGCGCTGCCACCATCAGTGACGATTATCTGAACCGGTCCTGGGCCTCCCCTAGGTTGACTGAGCCTCAAATGAGTACCCGGTGCGGTGTGTCAACACTTCAGTGTCGGCCACCCATCCCACGGGTGGCGCGACTTGCTAAGGGCACTTGCCGCAACAGTCTGTCAAGTCTATACGTAGGATCTTTGTCTTTGTCGTGCTTCTTTGCCCGCAGATCGTGATCATTGAACACAAGTCGATCATCTGCCCCGGCTACAACGCTGTCCTGCACATCCACACGTGCGTCGAGGAAGTACAGATCAAGGTGCGTGGGCGGGAGAGCGCCTCCACACGGCCGCAGGGCTAACACACAGCGGCACGGCGCGCGCAGCAGGGAGAGCAGACGCAGCAGGCAGAGCAGACGCGGCAGACGCAGCAGGCAGAGCAGACGCAGCAGACGCAGCAGGCAGAGCAGACGCGGCAAGACGCAGCAGGCAGAGCAGACGCAGCAGGCAGAGCAGACGCAGCAGGCAGAGCAGACGCAGCAGGGAGAGCAGACGCGGCAGACGCAGCAGGCAGAGCAGACGCAGCAGGCAGAGCAGACGCGGCAAGACGCAGCAGGCAGAGCAGACGCAGCAGGCAGAGCAGACGCAGCAGGGAGAGCAGACGCGGCAAGACGCAGCAGGCAGAGCAGACGCGGCAAGACACAGCATGGAGAGACGGGAACATTGCGACGTGGCGCTCGGTTTCGCTGCGCATGAGCAGCCGGTCGCATTCCTCGCGAGCGAGCCGATGGGTGGGGGGGGGGGGCGCAGCCGAGTGGGTCGGTGGCGGTTGAGCGGTTGAGCGGTTGAGCGAGCGGGTTGGCGCACCAGCGGCTGAGCGAGCGAGCGCGTGGATGGGAGAGCGGGAGGAGGGTGGATTGGCGATTTAATGGTTCGGTGAGGGAGTGAGCGGTTGAGTAAGCGAGTCGGTGGTCGAGTGGGCGGGTTGTCGCATGAGCGGTTGGGTGAGCGTGTGAGCAAGCCTAGTGGTGGACGAGTGAGTGGACAAGTGAGTGAGCGGGTGAGCGAGCGGGCGAGCGAGTGAGCGAGCGGACGAGCGGGAGGGTGAGCGAGTGAGTGACCGTCTCTCGCTCTGCGTGCCGCAGGCGCTGCTGTGCCTGGTGGACAAGAAGAGTGGGGAGAAGAGCCAGACGCGGCCGCGTTTCGTGAAGCAGGACCAGGTGTGCATCGCACGCCTGCGCGCCGTCGGCGCCATCTGCCTCGAGACCTTCAAGGACTTCCCCCAGATGGGGCGCTTCACCCTGCGTGACGAAGGTACCCACCCACACCCACCCACCCCCACCCGTACCACCCACCCCTACCACCCACACCCACCCATACCACCCACACCCCCACGCACCCCTACCCCCCCCACACCCCCCACGCACCCACCCACCCACCCATACCACCCACATGCACCCACCCACCCATACCACCCACACGCACCCACCCACCCATACCACCCACACGCACCCACCCACCCACGCATACCACCCACACGCACCCACCCATACCACCCACACCCACACACACCCCTACCACCCCCACGCACCCCTACCACCCCCACCCCTACCACCCCGCCCATACCACCCCACCCACCCATACCACCACGCACCCACGCACCCACCCATACCACCCCACCCGCCAATTTCACCCCACGCATCCACGCACATAGCCACCCATACCCCAACCACGCACCCACTCGTACCACCCCCACCCTCGCACCCACCCACCCAAGTTGCCCACCCACGCTCTGTGTGTGTGTGTGGGGAGCGGTAGTGCAGTGGTTAGCGCACTGTGCTGCAAACCCGACGACCCTCATTTGATACCCACTCACGACCATCACCAGTGACAATGATCTTTACCGGTCCTGGGGCCTCCCCTAGGTCGACTCAGCCTCAAATGAGTACCCGGTGCGGTGTGTCAACATCTCCTTGCCGGGTTCCGCAGGTGGCGAAACTCACCAACAGCACTTGCCCCGACAGGATGTTGGAGCTCACGGGGGGATCTTTACCTCTCTCCCTTCCTCCGTATCTCGCATCTCCACGCGTCATCTCCGTCCGCCCCCCCCCCTCCGCACAGGTAAAACCATCGCTATCGGCAAGGTGCTGAAGCTGGTGCAGGACAAGGAGTGATGGACAGGCCTGGACGACGCCGACTTGCGCCCACGACGGAAACAAAGCGGCCGTTCAACTCGACGCCGAACCCCGCAGCCACGCTGGAGCGGCACGCTGGCGGCACGGCCGTGGAGAAACCCGACGCGCTCAAGCGCACGCACACACACACACACGCCAGCTCGCTCGCACGCACACACACACACGCCAGCTCGCTCGCACGCACACACACACGCCAGCTCGCTCGCATGCACACACACACACACGCCAGCTCGCTCGCACGCACACACACACACACACGCCTGCTCGCTCGCATGCACACACACACACACGCCAGCTCGCACGCACGCACACACACCGCCAGCTCGCTCGCACACACACGCCAGCTCGCACACACCAGCTCCCACGCACGCTACACACCAGCTCGTTCGCACGCACGCTACACGACAACTCGCTCGCACGCACGTACACGCCAGCTCCACGCTCGCTCGCACGCACATGCCAGCTCGCACGCACGCTAAACGCCAGCTCCACACTCACACGCACACGCACGCTACACGCGCGCTAGACGCCAGCTCGCACGCACGCACACGTCAACCGGTTCGTACACACGCCCACGCGCCAGCTCCCACACGCGTGCGACACACCAGCTCGCACACACACATGACACAGACAACCTGTTGGGGGGGGGGGGGGTGGGGGGGGGGTGGAGGGATTAAATAAACGAGTGAAGGAGTGAATGTTCAGTCCCGGCTTGCGAATCCCACGGCTGCTTGACCCGAGCTGGGTCGCACGCAACTCTCTCTGTGCGTAGCTTCGCGCGTGGAACGTCTCTGCTCTCGGCGGATTGTACGGGGGAGGGGGGGGGGCTAAACAGCGCCCCCCCCCCCCCAATCGCTCAACTGCGTGCTCGGACAGCGGACAAAGCGGCCGCTGGGGACGAGAGCGAGTCGCCCCGGCGACGACGAGAGAAGCAAACCGATCCGTCGCTCGTTCGCTCGCGGAGGAGTTGACGCGGCGTGTCGGCTGTTGCCGTGAATGTGGTGAAGTGTGGTCGCGTGGGGAGGGGGGGTGGATAGGCCTTCATCCACCTGTGGATTGACAACAGGCTGCGAAACGAATCCCTCGTTAGCGGTTCGTACGGTCGAACGAAGGTGTGCGCCGCGAGAGCTTCGTTGGCGCCGGTGATGTTGCGCCACCGCCGTTGCCGCAACTCGTGGGGGGCGTCGGCGCGTTCCGCCGCCTCGCGGTTCTCCCCTACGAGCCCCCCCCCCCCCCCCCCGGTTCATCTGGCGAAGGACGCCGATTTGACGTCCGTCGCTCGCCGTGACCGCCGGGCCTGCCGGCCCCCCCCAGGCGCTCGCCGACGAGCTCTCGGCGATTGGCGGCGTCGCGCGAACGTCTTTGACGAGCACGGCACAATCCCCC
>NC_136164.1:3516163-3648663 GCF_965212315.1 Lampetra planeri
ACCCACTCACTCACTCACTCACCCACCCACCCACTCACTCACCCACTCACCCACTCACCCACCCACCCACTCACTCACTCACCCACCTACCCACTCACTCACTCACTCACTCACCCACCCACCCACCCACCCACCCACCCACCCACTCACCCACCCACCCACCCACTCACTCACTCACTCACCCACCCTCCGACTCACTCACTCACTCACCCACCCACCCACTCACTCACTCACCCACTCACCCACCCACCCACCCACCCACTCACCCACCCACCCACCCACCCACCCACTCACTCACTCACTCACCCACCCACCCACCCACTCACCCACCCACTCACTCACTCGCCCACCCACCCACTCACTCACCCAGCTGCCCACTCACCCACCAACCCACCCACCCACCCACTCACTCACCCACCCACCCACCCACTCACTCACTCACTCACTCACCCACCCACCCACTCACTCACCCACTCACCCACCCATTCACCCACCCACTCACTCACTCACCCACCCACCCACCCACTCACTCACTCACCCACTCACCCACCCACTCACTCACTCACTCACCCACCCACCCACTCACTCACTCACTCACTCACCCACCCACCCACCCACCCACTCACCCACCCACCCACCCACTCACTCACTCACTCACTCACTCACCCACCCACCCACTCACTCACTCACTCACCCACCCACCCACTCACTCACCCACTCACCCACCCACTCACCCACCCACCCACTCACCCACCCACTCACCCACCCACTCACTCACCCACCCAACCACTCACTCACTCACTCACTCACCCACCCACCCACCCACCCACCACTCACCCACCCACTCACTCACTCGCCCACCCACCCACTCACTCACCCAGCTGCCCACTCACCCACCAACCCACCCACTCACTCACTCACCCACCCACCCACCCACTCACTCACCCACCCACCCACCCACTCACTCACCCACCCACTCACTCACCCACTCACTCACCCACTCACTCACTCACCCACTCACTCACCCACCCACTCACTCACCCACTCACCCATCCACTCACCCACTGACCCACCCACCCACTCACTCAGCCACTCACTCACACACTCACTCACCCACTCACTCACTCACACACTCACTCACCCACTCACCCACCCACCCACCCACCCACCCACCCACCCACTCACTCACTCACCCACCCACCCACCCACTCACTCACCCACCCACTCACTCACCCACTCACTCACCCACTCACTCACTCACCCACTCACTCACCCACCCACTCACTCACCCACTCACCCATCCACTCACCCACTGACCCACCCACCCACTCACTCACCCACTCACTCACACACTCACTCACCCACTCACTCACTCACACACTCACTCACCCACTCACTCACTCACCCACCCACTCACTCACCCACTCACCCATCTACTTACTCACTCACCCACTCACTCACCCACCCACTCACTCACCCACCCACTCACTCACCCACTCACTTACCCACTCACTCACCCACTCACTCACTCACTCACCCACCCACCCACCCACCCACTCACTCACTCACCCACCCACTCAATCATTCACTCGCCCACCCACCCACCCACCCACCCTCCCACTCACCCACCCACCCACTCACCCACCCACTCAATCATTCACTCGCCCACCCACCCACCCACCCACTCACTCGCCCCACCCACCCACCCACTCACCCACTCACCCACCCACCCACCCACTCACCCACCCACCCACCCACCCACCCACTCACCCACCAACCCACCCACCCACCCACCCACTCACTCACTCACCCACCCACCCACCCACCCACCCACTCACTCACTCACCCACCCACCCACCCATTCACCCACCCACCCACTCACTCACTCGCCCACCCACCCACCCACCCACCCACCCACTCACTCACCCAGCTGCCCACTCACCCACCCACCCACCCACTCACTCATTCACCCACCCACCCACTCACCCACTCACCCACTCACCCACCCACTCACTCACTCACCCACCCACCCACCCACTCACTCACTCACTCACTCACCCACCCACCCACCCACTCACCCACCCACCCACCCACCCACTCACTCACCCACTCACCCACCCACTCACCCACCCACTCACCCACCCACCCACCCACTCACCCACCCACTCACCCACCCACCCACTCACTCACCCACCCACTCACTCACTCACCCACCCACCCACCCACCCACTCACCCACCCACTCACTCACTCGCCCACCCACCCACTCACTCACCCAGCTGCCCACTCACCCACCAACCCACTCACTCACTCACCCACTCACTCACCCACCCACTCACTCACCCACCCACCCACCCACTCACTCACTCACCCACCCACTCACTCACCCACTCACTCACCCACTCACTCACTCACCCACTCACTCACCCACCCACTCACTCACCCACTCACCCATCCACTCACCCACTGACCCACCCACCCACTCACTCACCCACTCACTCACACACTCACTCACCCACTCACTCACACACTCACTCACCCACTCACTCACTCACCCACCCACTCATCTACTTACTCACTCACCCACTCACTCACCCACCCACTCACTCACCCACCCACTCACTCACCCACTCACTTACCCACTCACTCACCCACTCACTCACTCACTCACCCACCCACCCACCCACTCACTCACTCACCCACCCACTCAATCATTCACTCGCCCACCCACCCACCCACTCACTCTCCCACCCACCCACCCACTCACCCACCCACCCACCCACCCACCCACCCACCCACCCACTCACCCACCCACCCTCCCACTCACCCACCCACCCACCCACTCACCCACCCACTCAATCATTCACTCGCCCACCCACCCACCCACTCACTCGCCCACCCACCCACCCACTCACCCACTCACCCACCCACCCACTCACCCACCCACCCACTCACCCACCAACCCACCCACCCACTCACTCACTCACCCACCCACCCACCCACTCACTCACTCACTCACTCACCCACCCACTCACCCACCCACCCACTCACTCACTCGCCCACCCACCCACCCACCCACCCACCCACTCACTCACCCAGCTGCCCACTCACCCACCCACCCACTCACTCACTCATTCACCCACCCACCCACTCACTCACCCACTCACCCACCCACTCACCCACCCACTCACTCACCCACCCACCCACTCACTCACTCACTCACTCACCCACCCACCCACCCACTCACCCACCCACCCACTCACTCACCCACCCACCCACTCACTCACCCACTCACCCACTCACCCACCCACTCACCCACCCACCCACCCACTCACCCACCCACCCACCCACTCACTCACCCACCCACTCACTCACCCACCCACTCACTCACTCACCCACCCACCCACCCACTCACCCACCCACTCACTCACTCGCCCACCCACCCACTCACTCACCCAGCTGCCCACTCACCCAATAACCCACTCACTCACTCACCCACTCACTCACTCACTCACCCACCCACCCACCCACTCACCCACCCGCCCACTCACTCACCCACTCACTCACTGCGCACCGCCTGAGGGTGCGAGATGCCCTTCCTGGTGGGGTAGCGACGCATGGCCAGATTTGTTTAGAAGGAAAATCATCGAAAACACTAATAAAGTTACAACTTACTTTGTTTCATCAATCCCTATGTATTCATTAACATAATACATTTTCTTGGTTTGTTCGGTAAAGTCACGTAGAAGGGAAATAAAACAATACAATTCTCACGACATTTAGATTGCAACACAAGTGTAGTACCGTCGAATACAGGTCGACACCCGGGGTTGAGGCACACTGAGGTTTATTACAACAACCGTCGTGACATACACACTTGAGGGGGTATCGGCCCCCTCACCCGTCTTTCTGGAGACACACCTCCTAGCTAACCCTAGCCTGCCTCAGAGTCCTCCTCTCGTGGACTAGGGGAGGCTATCTTGGCCCGACACTGGTCAGTCGGGCCCGGTACTCAGAGTCCAGACCAACACTGGCTCTGGCTCTGGCACCACGCCACTGGCTCGAGCCTGCGCGGTCCTGACAAGGACGGCGTAGCAGGGGGAGACCAGGGCTCTATCTGGGACGTCTTCCGTCTTCTCTTCTTAGCTAACCCAACTCCCCCTAGCCCCCCGATACATTCCCCTTTTATACATCCCCCTCCCTGAGGGGTGGGGCCCCGGGGGATCGTAACGTCCGAAGCGCGGACGTCGTAGAGGGCACCTGCCCGTGCACTGACGTAGCCCCGCCCACTGTGCTAGTTTCCCGTTGGATCCCATACATATCAGCTCGACACATATTTCCTCCGTAAGACCCCTACATCACCCCCCCCTGTACAGCTCGCAGCCGTCCCGGCTGCAACATCGACAATAAAAGTTTATTCAGCCCTCGATACCCCAGCGTGTGCCTCATTTTTTTCAACAATAACGCAACGAGCAGAACAACAGGAAGAAAGAAAAAAAATAACCCGACGAACCCCCCCCGCGAATAAATACGAAAACCGTAGGACGAGCGTATATACACGTGTTTCTTTACCTGGAGTCCCCCTCCAGCCCCCCACAGAAGACGCACAACACACACAACACACACAACACACACAACACACACCCAATAATCGTACAACGCAGCGCGGCACGTGCCGGGAACACAGCACGGACGCCCCACACCGTGAGCACAACATGCGAATGTACACCGGAAAGAGAAGCCACAAAAGACGCAAAAAAAAAAAATTTCTTCTCTCTTTTTTTTCACAAGAGTTTGCGCATTTTTGCGCGCGTCCTCGCCGCAGGCCCGTCACACGGGACAGGCGCGGCCGGCAGGTCGTCGGCCGGCAGGTCGTTGGCCGGCAGGTGTTCATCACAGAGCGAGTCTGTTGCCGACGTCGCAAGACCCTCAGCATCACCTGCGGGGGTCGTCGGGCGTGAGCCCGTCACTCCCGGTGCGCCTGGGGGTGGGACAGCCGGCAGCACGTTAGGCGGGAGCAACGGAGAAGACCCCTCTGAGTCGGACGCCCCCCCACATGCTTGGCCACGCGCGTGTGTAGTGGGATCTCGCACCGCAACGAAGGGTTTTAGCCTGGCAGGGTGTACAAACCACCGGCGCCTCCCCCATTGAATGCGCACGCACTGAGGTCTCAGGACCTCAACCACCTCGACGGGACCCCGCCACGGTCGCAGCAGTTTAGAGGAGGACGCGAGCGGTACCTGGGGACAGTGCAACCATGCCCTGTCCCCCGGCTTCCACTGTATTACATGCGCGCGACCCATTCTGAGGCGCTCATTAGCCCTCTGCCGCCTGGCAGAATTTTGCATGGCAGCATCCCGAGCCTCCGTTAATTTTTCCAGGTTGAATTTAACGTGTTCGGCCAATTGAGTTTTTCCTTGCGGCGCCGGGATCTGCAGTTGGGCCTGAACAGGTGGCTCCGGTTCGCGGCCATACATAAGGAAAAAGGGGGAAAATCCCGTCGCAGTATGGGGGGCCAACCGGTATGCTGACAGGACCCCCTGAATTTTCAAATCCCAATCCGTCTGTGAGTCAGAAACGTGCTGCGACAGCATCGACGTGATGGTACGATGCAACCGCTCGACCATCCCGTCGGTTTGTGGGTGATATGGAGAGGTGCGAATCTTTTTAGTGCCAAGGATGTCACAGACCTGTTTGAGCAATTTGCTTGAAAAATTTTTACCCTGGTCGGTCAGCAGCCTCTCGGGAGCACCTTTGTCAAGGACGTATCCCTGGACAAAGGCCTCCACGATGGCTGCCGCCGACTGGTTGGCCAGGGGCCAGGCCATAGGCCAGCGCGTGAAATATTCAACCCCGGTTAGCAAATACCTATTTCCCCTAGGGGTGGCGGGGAACGGTCCTAGAATGTCCAGCGCGACGAGTTCGTTCACCCGGGAAACCCTGATAGATTGCAGGGGCGGGTTCGACTCCTTCGCTGGTGGTTTGCGCTGCGCACATCTAGGGCACGATGCTAATAGATCCCCGACATCCCTTGTCATGCCCGGCCAAAAGAAATCAAGTTGGAGCAAGGCCAGGGTCTTTTGGGTACCCAGGTGGAGGAGGCGCTCGTGAGCGGCCCACACCACCCTACCCCGTAACCCCGAAGGGACCACCAGCCGGTGGCGATGGAATTTCCCGTCCCAATGCATTAACAACCCACCGAGCATTTCCCATGCGTCGGCATCACCCCTCCCCCGCCCCCGGTCCCTGACGCGGCGGCGCAACGCAAGGAGGGAAGTATCTTCCATTTGCAACCGGCCCCATTCCGTAGCAGGCAACCCCAACAGGGAATCAGAACCCTGTTGTGCGATAGAATTAGTCATTGATGCTGCGTCATCAGCAGCCGCCAAGACCGGGACAGGCAATTCAGCAGGATGCCTGCACCGACCCGACCCCAGGAGGCATGCGCATTCGGGGGTGGTCGGCATGCGTGACAGGGCGTCCGCGTTGGTGTGGCGAACGCCCTTACGGTACGTGGTCTGAAAATCAAAATCCTGGAGAACCTCCAGCCATCGAGACAATTGTCCCGATGGTTGTTGGACTCGCAGGGCGTACTGTAGCGCTGCATGGTCTGTACGGACGGTGAAACACTGTCCGTACAGATACGGCCGGTACTGCTGGATGAAGTAGACAATTGCCAGCAGTTCCCGACGCGTGACACAATATCGTTGCTCCGCTGGAGACAACACTCGGCTACCGTACGCGACCACCCGTTCGACGCCCTCGACCACCTGGGACAGCACGCCCCCAATACCTGTGTTGCTCGCGTCAGTATCGAGCACAAAGGGTTTTGAAAAATCTGGATAAACCAGGGGAGGGGCATTAACCAGAGCGTCCCGAAGTGAGCGAAACGCAGCCTCCTCCTCCTGTCCCCAATGGAAACGGACCCCCTTTGACGTCAAAGCGTGCAGGGGTTTAGCAATGGTGGCAAAGTCCGCGACAAAACGTCGGTAGTATGACGCGAAACCCACAAAGCTCCTGACCTCTCCCACCGAGGTGGGAGTCGGCCAGGAGCTGACGCACTGCGTTTTGGCGGGATCGGTAGCAATACCCGAGCGCCCTACGATGTGCCCCAAATAACGTACCGATTCGCGCAACAAATGACACTTTTGGGGTTTAAATTTCAAATTTGCAGCCCGCATTTTGAGGAAAACGGCCCGCAACCTCTGGAGATGCTCGTCGAATGTTCTGCTAAAGACGATAACGTCGTCCAAATAGATTAAACACGAATCCCACTGCAATCCAGCCAAAACCAATTCCATCAATCGCTGGAAAGTCGCCGGCGCCGAGTGTAATCCCATCGGCAACCGGTTAAATTGGAAGAGACCATGTGGCGTACGGAAAGCGGTTTTAGGCTTAGATTCATCATCCAGAGGAAGCTGCCAGAATCCCGAAAGCAAATCCAATGTGGAGAAGAATCGCGCCCCCGCCAAGGCGTCGAGTGATTCATCAATACGGGGAAGCGGGTATGCGTCAGCAACGGAAATTATGTTGAGGCGGCGAAAATCGACGCAAAACCGCAACGATCCATCCTGTTTCTTTACCAGAACGATCGGTGCTCCCCACGGGCTGGTAGAGGGAGAAATGATATCGGCGGCTAACATGTCATCAACAGCCGATTTGACATGGTCCTTCTCGGCGGGACTCAGCCGGAAGGGATTTTGGCGTATGGGCGCGCTGTCACCAGTATCAATATGGTGACGCAGCAAATGGGTGCAGCCCAGATCGAATTTGTTTTGACTAAACACATCGGCGAATTCGCGCAATAGTGTCCTAAGTTTTTGACGCTCTACATCCGACAGGTCCGTCGATCCCGCACAAAGCGCCTCAAGCCACCCTTCATCGGTGTCCGAATGTGGAGTCGGCAGAGTGGCAGCATGCACGTGATTTGCGACAGACTCCTCACAGGGCACCGGCGTTGCGTGAGCAAGCACGGTCCCCTGGGGAATTACCACGGCCTGCGACCCCACATTGAGGACCGCGATGAAGGGGTCCCCGTCCCCCCTTACAATGGTCTGAGCGGGAATCAAATGCGGCCCGCTAACCCCAGCCCTAGATGGGCCGAGCAGGACACCCTGGTCCCCAACACCCTTAGCGAAGGGCCTACGAAGCTTCAGGGGTACCAACATTTGTGCCCCTGGCGGCACGCGAACCGTCTGAACTACAAACGCGGGTACCGTCGCGAGCGCCGAACGATCCGTAGTAGGGGAAGGCAAAAACGCCATCCGCCGTCCCGACGGGAGTTCAATGCAACCCTGATTAATCATGATCCGAATCGGCATTTTGCCCAAGAAATCCGTCCCCAGCAGGCACAGAACCGCCAGCGAGGAGGACACAAAAATAGGGCCGGACAATTTAATATCACCGATCGAAATTTGCGCGCGAATCTGCCCCATGATACCCAGTGAGCCCCCGTTAGCAGCGTAGAATGGCACATGAACCGGTAGCAAGGGACGACTTTGGACAGGGAGAATGTTGTATATTAGTTCCGAAATGATGGTTGCCGACGCACCTGTATCGACGAGGATACGCACTTCGACCCCGTCAATATACCCTACTACGGCCGACGAGCCCGACGGCGCAGCTAGAACGCGATGGGCCAACACGGACCACTGGGCTGGTTCGAATTTGGTCCCCATAGTGGTTCGTGTTGGCCCCATAGTGTGCAATGTTGGCCCCCCGTTCGTTGCGGTGTGTACATGTGTAACGGGTGTGTGCTTTGGCCAAACATGTGGGGTGCCGCGACTCGCCGGGTCATGTCGGTGGAGCTTGGGAGGAGGAGGAGGAGGAGGGCCGGCGTCCCGGCGAGGCGTCGTCCCCCGCTGTCGAGGGGAACGGCACCCCAAGGCGACGTGGCCCCGGACGCCGCAGTTATAGCAGCGCGGGAGCGCAGGTGGTGAAGACGGGCGGTCGGGGCGGGTCGGGCCATCCCGGTCCGCCCGCGCTCCCATCCGTTGCTGCTGTCGGAAGTCGGCGGCGTAGACCTCCTCCGTCGGTGAGGTGACGGCAGCCACCGTACGGCCGGCAGCTGCCCTGCTGGCCTTCCTTCGCTGCGACAGGAGGTTGGCGTGGAGGAGCCGCGCCGCTTGGAGGGAACCCATCTCCACGTCCTCCTGCGCGACGATGGCGACGTCCAGGTCGTCCGCCAGCAGAAGGATCTTCTCGGTGACCATGGCGTCGACGCCTTGGTCATCCATACGAGGGAAGGCCGTCTTTGCGAGCGCCAGAAGGCTGGTACGGTAGGCGAGGGGCGACTCCTTCGCACCCCGCTGGTGGTCGTAGAATCGCTGCCTACACTCCGCCGAGGGTCCGTAAACCCCAGCCAGCAATTGCAGCGCCATCTGAAGAGTAGAGCGCTTGTCCCTCGATGCGGACGTAAGAGCGGCGAGGGCGTCGCCGTCAAGGAGCGCCGGTAGTGCGCAGAGGGCTTCGTCGTCTGACCACCCCGCCATCTCTTGATGCGCGAGGAAGCGCCGCTGAAATCCCCCCAGTCGCCCTCCTCAGCCACGAACTCCTTCAGCGGGGGTAGCCTTTGGTGTAGTGCCGCGACCGCCGTGGAGGGCCGCACTTTGATGTCCCCGCGACTCGGCCGAGCGTCAGCACGAACGGCAGCTGTAATCGCCTGTCGCGCAGATAGTGACGCTCCGTCCGAAGGCGGTGACGCGGCAGCTCCAGCGGAGTCGATGTCGGACCCCAAGTTGAGGTTGGCCACGCCCTCGGCAGCTGCTGCGGCGATGGCGGGACTTTCAAAAGTGCCGTCGTTAGAAATGGCGGGAAGGTGCAACGGCCGTCGGCTGTCCTCGCCTCGCGGTGGTCCAGCAGCCCCCAGCCGAGTGATGGTCTCGAGTGTGGCGGCAGCAGCGTATAGCAGCTCCGCCAACCTCGCGTGCGCCAGCCGCAGCCCGTCGGACAGCAACTCCCCTTCCTCCCGATGGCCCGGTAAGGACGCATTCGGTCCCGGCTGCTCGTTGGCCCCATCAGCCGTCTCTGGTACCGCACTTCCCGCGGTGTCCTCCGCCTCCTGCACCCCGGCCCGAGCTGTTCGGCGCGTGTCCATGTTCGTTGTTGTTTACTTCTGACGCCAGATGTAGTACCGTCGAATACAGGTCGACACCCGGGGTTGAGGCACACTGAGGTTTATTACAACAACCGTCGTGACATACACACTTGAGGGGGTATCGGCCCCCTCACCCGTCTTTCTGGGGACACACCTCCTAGCTAACCCTAGCCTGCCTCAGAGTCCTCCTCTCGTGGACTAGGGGAGGCTATCTTGGCCCGACACTGGTCAGTCGGGCCCGGTACTCAGAGTCCAGACCAACACTGGCTCTGGCTCTGGCACCACGCCACTGGCTCGAGCCTGCGCGGTCCTGACAAGGACGGCGTAGCAGGGGGAGACCAGGGCTCTATCTGGGACGTCTTCCGTCTTCTCTTCTTAGCTAACCCAACTCCCCCTAGCCCCCCGATACATTCCCCTTTTATACATCCCCCTCCCTGAGGGGTGGGGCCCCGGGGGATCGTAACGTCCGAAGCGCGGACGTCGTAGAGGGCACCTGCCCGTGCACTGACGTAGCCCCGCCCACTGTGCTAGTTTCCCGTTGGATCCCATACATATCAGCTCGACACATATTTCCTCCGTAAGACCCCTACACAAGCAATCAGCATCAGGTGTGATTCCAAGAACACAGGATGAGATGTTACTATCCTTTGTGCAAGCACTTCCAAGAGTTCATGAACAGTGAGCCTGGTGAAATTTGGGGAGCGCATCGTCAGTAGTGAACCTTTGGTTCCTAGGGTGTTTCGGCCTTTCATACGATACACCCTCCCCAAAGGCGGCCAGCGACATGGTGATCAATCCTACGCTTGCGTCCCATGCCCAATTAGTCATAGGAGTTGCCTTGTTGTTGATAGCCAACAAACCACAGTAGTCACGAAAGCTTTAAATCGAAAATGATGAAAAAAAATTAGCGATTTAGAAGCAAAGGGGTGCAAGGCTGCAGCAAAGGTTAAGAACCGCTGGCCTAGGGCCTTCAAGGCCCTGGCGGTCTCCCAGGGCCACCGCCGCTGAGCGGTCCGTGACGGCCCTCCATGTGCTCAACCGCGGCTGTGATGCAATCGCACGTTGACGTTTTTTTTCTTCTTTTATATACCTTTTGCTTCGGATATGAATATTTGACTCGTGATATTTGATCTACTACCCTGATGAAAATACCCTAACCCGTAAATGGACCTCCCCACCCCCCACCACCAGAAAAAATGTAATTTTAGCTGTGTTAAAGAACATTTTTTTTGTTAAGTTCCGGTAATATGAATCATTTTTAAATCCTTTATATTAAGTTTGCGTGCTTGCTTGCTTGCGTGCTTGCTTGCTTGCTTAGGACCGTGCAAATCTTTTGGTCGTTTTTTGACCCACTTCCCGTGATCCAATCGAGCTGACATTTTCCACACAGACTCGTTGTGCCAGACAATTATTGTTCGTGAAAAAAAATTCCCAAAATTTTACACTTTTTAGGCAAAATTTTTTTTATTTTACATATATTCAAATAGAACGCATTCATGGCTTTGGCTGAACGTCAGAGTGTAAGAGCCCAGAGCGTAACCCCTCCACAGGCCGTGGCGGAGTAGCGCAGTTGGTAGCGCCCTCGCTTCCCATGCCAAAGGTCGCGGGATCGATCCCCGCGTCCTCCACAGGCGAATATATTTTTAAATCCTTTATATTAAGTTCGCTGCCACGCATATAAAGGATTTATAGTGAAAAACTTTGTTTTTACGGGTTATACTTATTAAATCCTTTATATTAAGTTCACTTGCTTGCTTGCTTAGGACTGTGCAAATCTTTCGGTCGTTTTTTAACCCACTTCCCGTGATCCAATCGAGCTGACATTTTCCACACAGACTCGTTGTGCGTGACAATTTATGGTCGTGAAAAAAAAATTCCAAAATTGTACACTTTTTAGGACAAAAATATTATATTTAATTACCAATTGCTTAATGGTGCAATGCAATCATCTGACCCATAGGTGGCAGCCATCTCAAGCCAGAGGACGAGAGGACTCTAGCCGCCACGCATATATTATAAAGGATTTATAGTGAAAAACTTTGTTTTTACGGGTTATACTTATTTCTTCTTTACTATACCGTTTGCTTCGGATATTAATGCATATTTTACTCGTGATATTTAATCTACTACCCTGATGCAACTACCCTAACCCCTAAATGCACCTCCCCACCCCCCACCACCCGAAAAAATGTAATTTTAGCTGTGTTTAAGAACACGTTTTTTTTGTTAAGTTCCGGTAATATGAATAATTTTTCTATTCGTGGTATTTAGAGAGAGAAGGGAATGCGTTCTGTCACCAGGGGTGGGTGGCTTGCCTGTTCAGCGGAAACGTTTGCATCGGCGGTCCAGAAAATGTTTGAGAATCCCCGCTCTAGAGGTAGGAGTGCTCAGACTTCATCCCAACCAACGCAACCTGCCCATCGACGAGCTACTGGAGTATACTCTTTGGTTTTGTCGGTAAAGTCACGTAGATAAAAAATAAAATACAAATAAATTAAATCACGACGTTTCGCGCGCAACACAAGCGTCCTTCTTCAGGTGGGGACAACGTAGCGAAAGCACAAACGCCTATTTGATTTTTTTACCTACGTGACTTTACCGAAAAAAACAAAGAGTATGAATCCTTGCAGTCACGAAAGCTTCAAATCGAGAACTACTGGGGTGTCCGCTCGTTTAACAATCACCCGATGAAGCTGCTTGGTTGTTTCATTGGAACCTCATTTTTCTATTGGCAAATGAGGTTCCAATGGTGTAAATGCTTACCCCGAGTTCTCATACTCTGATTGTGCATTGTCTTTGAGTTGTGCGCCTTTTGGCGTCATCTGGTCCAACACCATGTGAGACTAGGCTCTAAGGAAAGCTGTCTCGGGTGTGGACCAATCAACTTCAAGGACAGTGCACACATTATCAGAGTTATGTTTTTTTTCATTCCGACTGCAGGTATTGTGGTCAATGCAAACATGACTCCTTGTAAAAAAAGGTGTCAGTTTTGTTGCCACATAAAAGGGTAAAAAAACAATTATCATACTTGGTTGTTGTTGTAATCAGCAGCGAAATGTCGCAGTAACTCTAATAGTAAATGTTGTACTGTAGTGGCTTTTACTCTCCAAGCACACACCGCTGTATGCTGAAGTTCGTAACGAATTGGCACTTTTGTTTACGTGACAACCCTTTACTCATTGGCTGTGTCTGGTGGTAGTGGGTTTTAACGACACATTATTATTTCCGTGATCTACCCTCCCACCCCCCAAAAAAAACCCTTTGTTATCAAAAAATTTTAATATCGCAGGACCCCTTAGGAAAGTCACGCTTTTGAGCAGCGTTTACAATCTTAAGTTTGTTCAACACGTAAGTAGGCTTTCGCGACCAATATCATCCATAAAACTACTTTTTTGGTTAGACCGCATGAATATAAATTTTGTGTCGTGAAACCCGCCACCACCCGACACAGCCAACTAGTAAGGTTAGTCACGTAAACAGAACGTGGCCAATTCGTTACTAGTCCAGCACACCCCCCAAAAAACCCCAGGATTATGAATCTTAAGTTTAACGTATACAGCGCCATCACACATATCGGGCTTTTTGTTGTTTCACCATGCATCTTGTCCCCGTGGTCGCGTGGATATCTTTTTCTTCCACATTTCTAAACATGCATTAAAATTATTTACGTTATTTTGGTGCTATAAATGTCCAAATGTTGGGGCCACTTTGTCGAGCGATCTTTTGTGGCCAGGTCGCTTCTAAACATATTTTTTTAAACTTTTTTTTAAACACGCTTTAATGAAAAGTACCGTACGAGTAATGGCAGAACTTCACGACTTCAGGAAGTGGCCCCGAAGCTTGCCACAACGTAAGGGACCGTGGTGATTGTTTGCAGCTAACGTTAGTTGAGCGTGGACAGTTAAACCCAAGCCGAAACATAACATATAAAAAAGAATGTTTAAATAAAAAAACATTTATTATGATAGAATCTAGTATTGTCACCAGTATGACATAAGTATACCAAGTTTGCAGTCGATACCACATTGGGAAGTGGGTTAAAATTGAGTTACAAGATTTGTGGATACGACAACACATACAGTAAGTTAAATAAAAGCGTGTAAAACGTTTTAAAATGTTTTGCAATTTTTATGATATAATATCGTGTTGTCATCAGTATGACATACCTATACGAAGTTTGCAGTCGATATCACATTGGGAAGTATGTACAAATTGAGTTACAATATATTTTTTTTGAGAGTACAACAGACAAAGTGAGTGAAATAAAAGCGTGTAATAAAAAAAAGAACATTTCATTCCACATCCTTCCTCAAATCGTACATTTGTAACAATCCTGACGTTCTGGGCAGCATTACAAGTGGGCACCGATGGTATCAGACTCATCAGATCAAGAGGGGGCGGATTTTCTTTGGGGGGGGGTGGAGGGGATTGGCGAGGTCATTGCCGTTCTGGGATCCGGTAATTAAGACTGAGCTCAGGTTTAGGAGCAGACCACGTGTCCGTGTGTACAGGCAGTCCTCGGATTACGAACACCCGCGCTTTCAAACTCACTTCCATGATTTGCTATTTTTTTACATCGACTTAAGATGTGAAGCTTAACTTGCAAATTGAACCGAGGCACTATTTTGTTCAGCCTAGCGATCCTCAGCGAGATGTAAAATAGTCAGTCGAGTCCTGGGTTTAACCTGCAGGCTGGATTGTGTGAGGAGCTCACAAATCCTTGAAAGATCTGGACAAAGTCCCATCGGTGAGCTCCTCCGGCAGGCAAGGCTGCGTTGGCTGGGTCATGTAGCCCGCATGCCCAGCCACCGCATGCCTAAACAGCTTTTGTTCGGCCGGATCGAGGGGGCTAAACGGGCGCGGCACGGGCTAGAGAAGAGATGGAGTGATGTGGTACAGGAGGACGTGGAGCTGAGTGGACTTGCCGATGACTGGTACCAGCGGTGTCAAGATCGGCCTCGGTGGAGGAGGCTCGTGAAGGACGCTACTGGGCAGTTGGAGGCAGTCACCCTCCAGCAACAACGGAGGGCGGAGGAGCGACGCTCACAACAACGAGCGGAGCGCCGGGTGGCTAAAGCACAGCAAGTTGGCACAGTAGGGGGCACAGGTGGTGCATCAGCCAGTCATCTCGGTCATCTCAGTCAGCCAACCCATGGCACCTGTTGGGTCTGTGCCGTGACCTCCTCCTGCACCTAGCCTGGCACAGTAGGGGGTACAGCTGGTGGTGCATCTACCGGTCATCTCAGTCAGTCGACCCATGGCACCTGCTGGGTCTGTCCTGTGACCTCCTCCTGCACCTAGCCTGGCACAGTAGGGGGTACAGCTGGTGGTGCATCTACCGGTCATCTCAATCAGCCAACCAATGGCACCTGCAGGGTCTGTCCCGTGACCTCCTCCTGCACCTAGCCTGGCACAGTAGGGGGTACAGCTGGTGGTGCATCTACCAGTCATCTCAGTTAGCCGAACCCATGGCACCTGCAGGGTCTGTCCCGTGACCTCCTCCTGCACCTAGCCTGGCACAGTAGGGGATACAGCTGGTGGTGCATCTACCGGTCATCTCAGTCAGCCAACCCGTGGCACCTGCTGGGTCTGTCCCGTGACCTCATGCACCTAGCCTGGCACAGTAGGGGGTACAGCTGGTGGTGGATCTACCGGTCATCTCAGTCAGCTTACCCATGTCACCTGTAGGGTCTGTCCCGTGACCTCCTCATGCACCTAGCCTGGCACAGTAGGGGGTACTGCTGGTGGTGTATCTACTGGTCATCTCAGTCAGCCAACCCATGGCACCTGCAGGGTCTGTCCCGTGACCTCCTCCTGCACCTAGCCTGGCACAGCAGGGGGTACAGCTGGTGGTGCATCTACCGGTCATCTCAGTCAGCCGACCCATGGCACCTGCAGGGTCTGTCCCAACCAGTCTCGAAAGGCCGAATCAACACAGTCGCTTCTAAATTGTATTTACAAGGAACGTCTCTTCAACGTTTATAATATAAGTATTTTTTTGTAATTTAAAAGCAACGCGGCCGCGTCAAATTTTTATTAGTTTTAACGAAATAAATTAAAGCTCCCCACGACTGTGACGTCACATCCGTCCCCGCCAGAGATACAGTACATGTAATCGTTAAAACGTTACGGAAGTGACCTAATCTCATATCGCTTCCAATTTTTATTTAGATTTTTTTTATCTTTAACACTTATATTTGCTATTTTAAAGTAACGCGGCCGATTCTGGAAATCTTGATAGTGTAATCGTTTAATAAATTATTTAACAAGATAAATAAAAGCCCCCCCCCCCCATACACGTCCGGGACGTCACATCCGTCCCAACAAGATAAATTTGAAATCGGTAAAAACGTAACGGAAATGATCTTTCTCACATCGATTTTAACTTATATTTATAACAACCATTATGTTTACCATTTATATTTGAGACTTAAAATCAAGGCAGCCGCGTCTAAATATCTCGAAAATGTAAAACAATAATTTTTTAACAAAATAAATAAAAGCCCCCACCCACCCTCCACGTCTCTGATGTCACATCCGTCCCCAGCAAAGACAATCGAATCGTTAAAACGGAAATGGCGTCATCGCACCCCCTCTCCTTAAAAAAAATAAACACTCACTTACATAAAAAAAATTAACTCTACGGGCGCACGGTGATGAATAAATTCACCTAAATCTAAAACTCATTTGTATTTTAAAAAAAAACAATTTCAGGTCCCGCGTTCCCCCCCCCCTGACGTCACGTCCGCCCGCCCCGCCCCCCTCACCACACAGCAGAGGCAGTTGAAGCCAAGATGGAGACGAAGCGTTGCTGCGATGGTTTCGGATCTCGCCTCCAGTGATCTCCTCGTCTCGACTCCAGCAGCAAACCACGTCGCCGACGAACGCCCCAGGCGTTTTGCAGCGCCGCCGACAGCAGCAGCAGCAGCGGGAGGCAGGCGGAGGAACCGCGGCACCTTATTCCCATGAGGTAAACCCTTCGGCAACCCCCACCACCACCACCCTCCTCACCTTCCCCGATGTTTGTTAATGGTGGTGGTAGTGGAGCGAACGCGCGCGCGGTGTTTGGGGGAGGGGAAGGAAACGCGTGTGGGGGGTGGGAAGAGATCTTGTGGCGCACACTTAAAGCCTTCGACTTTGTTGTACATTGGTGAGGGGTGGTGGTGAGGGGGGGATGTTTGTTTTTGTGACTGGCCACACGAAGCATTTGTTTTTTACGAGCAAGTTTGACGATTTAAAATGTTTTTTTGTTTTGCTCGGAGGTTTTTTTTTTTGCAAGATGCGTTGTGGTTGGTGGTGGTGGTGGCGTTGCGTGGTTGTTCCATAGCTTTTTTGAATGGAGGGGTGTTTTTGTTGCAGCTCCCGTGTTTATTGGGTTTGATCGGCGGTGTTAGATAATTGGAATCCTGATATCGATTTTATATTTTTTTTAATCGGAGGAATCTGATGAGTTGTAAATATATTTTTGGTCAACACGATGGGAGTGCAAGGTAAAGAAAGGTTAAATAAAATCACCGAAATAAATACAAACACTAAACAAGACAAAGCCCACTGATGTATTAACTTAATTTTTTTTAGAAAATCGATCTGGCCACAAATTATTGCTCGGCAAAGTGGTCCATCATTGGGCCATTTTAAAGCAGCAAAATAATCTAAATAGCCTAAACGCGTGTTCCTAAACGTGGAGGGGGGTGGGTGGGTGAGAAACCCACAAATCGGAGGGGCCCGATAAAGGTTCAGCCCTGCAATAGCCCACTCACACCCCCCCCTCACCATCATTGGGCCATTTTAAAGCAGAAAAATAATCTAAATAGCCTAAACGCGTGTTTCTAAACGTGGAGGGGGGTGGGTGGGTGAGAAACCCACAAATCGGAGGGGCCGATAAAGGTTCAGCCCTGCAATAGCTCACTCACCCCCCCCTCACCACACCAGTTTCACCGTCTCCCACCACCACTTTGTGAGTTTTCGTCGGCCATCGCGTTCGATAAATAAATTCCCACTTTGAGTCGCCAGATTTATATCGGCAAAGGTGTAAAAAAAAAAACCGCGTAAGGGGCCTCCCGCTAGAGGGAGGTAGAGAGAGCCCCTTGCCGATTGTTGCGGCGCTCGACAATTCCACGGTCGTATGACGAGGCCCTGGATCGACTAACAACAACAAAAACTGCTGGAAAAAAAAGCTACTGCCGATCCGTTTTTGTTTTACATTTATTGCATTTAGCGATTTTAGTTTTTTTGGTTTTACTTTCAATGTCGTAAGTGGTAATATAAGCACGCTTATGATTTTAAAAGGGATGTTTAATTGGTAATGGAACGCCTTACCAGACGACATTCACCGGGGAGATGGAGCAAATGAAATCGGTTCGTGTGCAGGGGTTTATAGGTGGATTGTTATGCCGCATTGGCGAGGCCTTCATCATTCAACCGTGGATTTGCCATGGTTGATGATGATGCAAAGAAATTCTGCTTATTACAAGGTATATTACCGGGTTAAAAGGTACATCATTGTAATGCGTTACACACCGTCTAACAATAACTATAGCAAATAAGGTTTTACGTTTAATGTCAATGCACGATATGTGGTTTGAGTCCGAGGTTAAGATTCCATAATGTTTAGCTTCTACGTTGGGGTGGAGCGGTAGGGCAGTCGTTAGATAACTGCGATACGAACGCGGTGGTGACCCGAGGTCGATTTCCCGCTCACGGTCGGCATCGGCGAAGAGTATTATGTGAATCGGTCCTGGGTCCGTTCGCCCTTGACTCTCCTACAATGTTCATAGGTGTTTTCGGTAAAGTCACGTAGGTAAAACATTAAAATTAATAAAAGTAAAATAAAATGAAAAAATCACGACGTTTCGGAGGCAACACAAGCTTCCATCTTCAGGTGACATGTTAACTACCTCGCCAGGTACGTAAGAGATCGGTGGGTTCGACCCCCCGACGCCTGCTGTATATTTGGAGGTTGCATGTCGTTTCTCTCCCCGTGGTTGCGTGGATTTTTCTCCGGGTCCTCCGTGTATTTCCCCTCCACATTTAGAAACGCGCGTTTAAGAGTATTTTTTTTTACTGCTATAAATTTCCACGCGACTACGATGGGCCCACTTTTTGTGGCCGTGTCGCGTCTGAAAAATAACTACGTAGCTCAAGTGGCCCTTACCTGGTCGAGAAAAATCTAGTTTAAAAACAAAATAGTTTTGTGGTCGTAGTTAATCCCACGATTTAAAGCTTTCGTGACTGCGGGATTAATCTTCTTGGTTCTTTCGGTAAAGTCACGTAGAAGGGAAACAATAAAAATAAAACATAATAAAATACAATTCTCACGACGTTTCGGCCACAACGCAAGCAGCCGTCCTCAGGTGAAGAACAGGTCTGTCGGAAAGAGAGCGTCTGAATGAACACCACCAAGCTTGGCAGTGTATATTTAAGCTGGGTTAGGGGAGGAAGACCTGTTCACCTGAGGACGGCTGCTTGTGTTGTGGCCGAAACGTCGTGACAATTGTATTTTATTATGTTTTATTTGTATTATTTCCCTTCTACGTGACTTCACCGAAAGAACCAAGAAGATTAATCCCACGGTCAATACATAGATTGAGGAGGACCCTCCTCCAGCGGTCGTTTGCTAAAGAGCTTTGCGTGTTTTAAATTATTAATTTATATGCGAGTATGAACATAGGTTAATTACAATGGATCAAAAGCATTTTTTACGTGACGCCTTTAACGGTGTTCACTGTGTATAGGTTAACCCTAATCTAGCGAAATAGACGTTTATTTTAATGTGCATATTTTTATTAAATGCAATTTTGTCATTGATGGGCTCTTCATCCAACGGAGGATTGACCACTCCATAAAATACCACTTTATACAGCAGTACATATTTAGTCTCTTGCAAACAGTGTGATTAATTTCCATGAAGGTAAAACATTTCGATTCAAAGAAATAATACCTTTGTCAGCAGAGGGCAGTGCCACGACATCTGTAGTTGTACAGTACTATGCTCCAAAGTCTATGGTTTCCCGCCTTAAACCTGTGCTGACCAGTCCGGTAAAACGACCCCCTCCACTCGATGTATGGAGTGGGGGGGGGGCGGCATCCAGTAGTGGATTGACAAACGGCCTAAAAACTTAATTTGGAGCTTTCGTGACTGCAGGAATTATTCTTTGGTTCTTTCGGTAAAGTCACGTATAAAGATAAAAAAATAAATTATTTAATTTATTATTTTATCTTTTTACGTTACTTTAACGAAAGAATTAAAGAATAAAACAGGGCCTAGTACGTGTGCATGCCTAGTTTTAGATTTGAACGTTCTATGTAACTGATCTTACCGCAAGTTTGTGTCGTCATTAATATTAATGTTTGTAATGCCACTTAATGCAGCAATGAAGTTTTAATTGAGGTGAAATGACACTGATAAAAAACGCATGCGACAGCACTGTTAGAGGAATTGCTCTTCTGACTGTAACACGAAGCAACTCGGCGGTCATCCGTCTTAACAGGCAGCAGCCCTGCCGATGAGACAGAGAAAGGTGAAACTTGTTTCCGAAAAGATTTGTTCAGAATGTTCATAGGCTGATGGAACGAATTTACTACGTACTAGTTAATTAAAGGCCTGTCTTTGCCAGGCAAAAGTTTTCGACAAATGTAATAATTAACTTGATATGATTTGTTACAATTTTTATCTACGATCAGACACTAAGAACTACCTCAACAATTTGTGTTTTTCTGCAAAAAAAAAAATTGTTGATGACTTGATTCGACTTCTGGTATTTAAAGATGTACCCATCAGAAACTGCTCAATTCAAAGATTGTTCTTTTCTTTATTAGAAAAACCCCAAAAATGAATTAACTCAATACTCTGAGGGGAAGCTCTTCAATCTTTTACCGTTTTAGAATTATTCAGATTTGAACATCATAAAATGTGTATTTCTTCGTTCAAAACCGCTTGAATCCGAAATACAGTAATCCCTCGCCACTTCGCGGTTCAAGTTTCGCGGCCTCAGTGCATCGCGGATTTTTCGAACTGATTTAAAGGCCTCATTATACCTGTGCAGTAACACCATCATCATCGAACTGCACAGGTCTGTCGTCATTGTCATCGTAATTCTCATCGTCGTCGTGATTACTGGAGTCAAGTCTCAAGATACTACTGTCATTGGTGAGTGTAGAACACCATAATACGTATCGTATGAGAGAGAGAGAGAGAGTGAATGTATAATATTAAGGTTTTATAATTAAATAGATTTAAGTAAAATATATATATAAAGTATAAATATACATATTTTAAACATTCTGGTACCCACACACACATACGGAAATTCCTAGGGGGCCAATCCTACTTCGCGGATTTTCACCTATCGCGAGGGTTTCCGGTCCCCATTAACCGCGATAAACGAGGGATCACTGTATCTCAAAAACGAAAGATAGAACGATGGTTCTCGCTTTAATCTTACTTGCTGATTAACGCTCTATCAAAAAAAAAGACTGCAGTGTTTTCAACGGTTTTTGAATGACACGGCACAAACATGTTTATGGGGCACTTAAAAATGGAAATGTTGTGGCCTTAAAATGAAAAATCTTGGATTTTCAGATGTCCTGTTGTTTATGTCCTAAAGCTACCTATGTAGCAAATTTCAGCTTTCTACCTTGTCGGGAAGTACCCTAAAGGTTTTTGAGACATACAGAGTAAGGTCTTTATATGGATTTCATTTTTAAGTAATTAAAATATTAGGTTCTATGCATTTTAAGGGGCTTTTATGTTTTGGGGGCCCTCGAATATTGCTTTGTATTGTACGATCCAGGATTAGCCTCTGCTTTTCAGTGGTGTACTTTTAACGTTTCATATTGCTTTTAGTATAATTTGTTTTATTATATAAAGAACGACATAAATATTACAAGCTGGTCTTCGTTGAAATAACAGCGTTTTGGTTGCGACAATGGATATACCAAGTCACCCCGCCTGGTATTTTGGGGACCCACTGTAATAATTTCAGGAAAGTTCCCACCGGCTCGTGTTTGGAAGGGTCCTGCTACATTGGGAAGTTGGAGCAATCGCTTAAAAAAATTGACGAGTGTTTTGCTTGGTTGCCGGAGGAAACTATAGCACCCGGAGAAAACCCATCATGCGTAACCAGGCGAACGCACTCAGAAAGTCCGTACAGGTGGGTTTATGAACCCGCTTGCTATATAACTACTGTCTTTTTTCTTCTTGGTTCTTTCGGTAAAGTCACGTAGAAGGGAAATAATAAAATAATAAAACTAACACATCAAATAATATAATAAAATTTATTTTTTATTATGCTTTATTTTTATTTTTTTATTATTTCCCTTCTACGTGACTTTACCGAAAGAACCAAGAAGATGAATCCCTGCAGTCACGAAAGCTTTAAATAGAAATTTACTGTCTTTTTGTTACAGTTTACCCCAAGTGGCTTTAGGAACGGAGCTCTGTATGACCCACTAACCATTGCAACCCAAACACTTGACAGCTTACGTAACATCATTGTGATATTAGACGGCGCTTTTTCACTTGAGCAATAGTGTTGTATGTTTGTTTAACTTTCTTTCATAGCGTACTTAGCCAATCGTGTTAATCGTTAAATATGAGCATCAACTCAGACATTTTGTGCAAATTGGCCCTGCCGTTATAACGTGGGATTTCCACTGTTGGCTCTGGTTTGTCAATGGGGTTAAGTGCGGGGAGTGTTGCGTCTTGGGTTTCATAAGTAATGCAAATGGTAATTTTGTGTAGAATTAGATGGCCTGGGATACGTAATGGTTGTGCGAGCGATAACACCGCTGAGATTGTGGGTTCAAGCCCTGGGGCTGTGCGTCTCTTTATCAAGAGTTTCATAGCAGCGCAACACAACGTGGGTTTACATAGTATCCAAACGTGCCCGCAGAGCAAATGCGTTGTGCAGTAACGCTGGTCGTATTTTATTTTATAGGGGCAGGACCGCAGAAATGGCCTTTATTGAGCCTGGATTTAAACTGGGGTAGGGAATTGAGAGCACCGATGGCTGGGGTGAGTTACAGGCTGTGGGGGCAGCAGAGGAGAAGGAGTGACCTGCCAAGAAGCGAAGGTTAACCTGGGGCTTCTACATGAAACTTTTATTGAAGCAGAGTGCATGGAGAGGAGTGAGATGAGACGTGAGTGGTAGGAGAGTGTGTGGAAAAGGTAGTGTGAAATGGGAGAGGTTGGAGAGTAATGAAGGGGAGAAGAGTGCACGGAAGGGAGTTGAGTGAGATGAGAGTGGACAGGTAATGAGAGTGTGCAGAGGAGTAGAGTGAAATGAAAGGTAGGAGAATGCGTGGAGGGGAACAAGTATGATGGGGGTAGAGGTCGTCAGGGACTGTCTCTCGGAGGTCTTGAGAATGAGTGAGATCTAGAAATTGATGCAGGATTTGATTAGGAGCCAGTGGAGGAATTGGAGTATTGGGATGATATGGCGAAGGGGGGTCTGGTTATAGCTGCACATTATGGAGCATGTGGAGTTTGGAGATGAATGATGGGTGGAGGCTGGGACATAGAGGAGAGAAAGAATCCTACGCAAGATTAAGAATATATTACTGCATCTGAAAAGGTCGCATTTGTGAATGGCTATCGAAAACAAGGTTCCACCGTGCACAAATACTCCACTGGGTTGTGGGTTAACTGGTGAGGGTGGTTATGTGACGGTCGGATATTGGACGTTCATTTTGTGCCTTTGTAGTTCTGCTGGCGCCTTAGTGTGTCTAACATGGACATTATTAAACCTCGGAGCCACCAGGTCACGTTTATAGTTTCTTCACGCAACGTTGAACATGGCCATTGAAATGCGGTTACATTATTTGCCACAGGGCATCGGTTGCTCTTGATGACCGTTTCCCAAAAATGAAAGTAGTCACTTCACAAATTCCAGAAGTCCGGTTTAAAAAAAAAAATGTTGACCGGTTGAAACTGTACTGAAACCGCCCAGCATTACACAAACATTGCAACGTGAGCATGAGTTTGTGTGTGTGGAAAGCGTTAGGCACAGTGGTCTGTGGGTGGTGCTGTTGGTGCAGTGATGAGCGAACCTGGCACCTCGAGTTTGCCTCACGCTTGCAGCCAACTTTTGTTTGCCGAATATCGGAACACAGGTTCTGTGCCCTCTCGTAAGTTGTCAACCGTAGCCGAGTATCTGATGCGGTGTGTTTAACATCAGCACTGGGGAGTCCAAGATAGCTGGGCGTGGCGAGGCCGGCATAACATTGTTTTGTTCTGGCTCGGCACTTGTTAACAACCAGTAGGCAACCACCGTGAGGGCGCTGGCTCGGCTCGGATATGCCAGTGGAAAAAGGGAGTATTAAGAATATATCCCGAGCGCCCCCCCCCCACGCCGGCAGGCGAGGTTGTTAAGTTGAGGTGGTGTCTCTTGTGGCAGGGATAGGGAGGTGCAAAACAAGACCTCGGAGGCCGACACATTGATGGAAGAGAAGCGCAAGAAGAGGGATGATAAGAAAAAGAGAGATTCTTCCGTGAAAAAGGTGCGAGAGAGACATGCCCTCTACAAGCAAACTAAACCACAACCCCCCCCCCCATGGTCTCTTGAAGATAAACAAGTATAACCCGTAAAAACAAAGTTTTTCACTATAAATCCTTTATATGCGTGGCGGCTAGAGTCCTCTCGTCCTCTGGCTTGAGATGGCTGCCACCTATGGGTCAGATGATTGCATGGCAGCATTAAGCAATTGGTAATTACATATAATATTTTTGTCCTAAAAAGTGTAAAATTTTGGAAAAAAAATTTCACGCAACATTAATTGTCACGCACAACGAGTCTGTGTGGAAAATGTCAGCTCGATTGGATCACGGGAAGTGGGTTAAAAAACGACCGAAAGATTTGCACGGTCCTAAGCAAGCAAGCAAGTGAACTTAATATAAAGGATTTAAAAAAGTAAATCTTTTGTGTGGCGGTTATTTTAAAGAATCTCGTACATTTTGGTTGTCTAGTTTAACACGCAGTAGCTTTTCGCGACCAATATTATAAATAATAGAGGTGTTTTTGTTAGATCGCACAAATATAAATGTGTCGTTAAACCCGCCACCACCCGATACAGCCAATTAGTAAGGTTACTAGTTGAGCACACCGGTGTGTTGGAGAGTAAACCCTCAACATTTATAATTCGGGTACTCAATAATTTTTCTTTGTGTGTTTACTCTCAAACACACCGGTGCGCTCAACTAATAACAAATTGGCATGTTTTGTTTGCGCGACAAATCTTACTGTTTGATCGTCTAGTTTCTATTTTTTTTTCTTCTTTGTGTTGTTTGAACTCCTTCGGTCCATTCACGTGAATGTCAGAATCAGAATTTTTCTTCAGAATCGGAATATTTATACTGAAGGAATCCGATGAGATACTAAGCTATTTTCACAGATGTCCAGTTGGGGCACTGGGTAAGAATATGTTATTAGCCTATTCTGAAGACACTGATCCTGAGACCCGATTTCCAGGAGCCGAGTCTCAAGATCTGGAAGTCTTGTGTCCGTTGCGTGTGTAGTGTGTGTTTAGACGAGTCGGTTTGAACGCGATCTTCGTTCATACCTGTATTGATATGTGTTCACGTTCTTTCTTTACAGGCGTCCGAGGTAAAGCCGAAAGGTAAGATGTTACTGCGACTTTTTTCCGGCCGAGTGGGACCTAGGGATTTTGAATTGATTCCACAAGTGAGAAAGTAATTGTCTCTGCTGAAAATAGCATTTGTAATTCAACGTTGCTATGGTTTGTACAGTAGACAGTCGACACACACCCATCCCATGCAGGGTGAAAATTATTTTCTAGTACTTCCAGTAACCAAATAAAAAACCACTGACATTCCGGTTACCGATTTGCCACGCATCGAAATGTCGAGATCAATAAGCACAACGTGAGACCCTTCTTAACTGAGAAACGAAGGGAGCTGTTGTGTTATGATGCTGAAAAAAATAACACTGGTCAACACACTTTTTCTGGCATAAGGTATTCCAACGGGTTTAAGGTAATTTTGGGGTGCTGATTCCAAATCTGGCATCAGTTTTTGTCTATCACATCAGGTTTTTGTGATATCAAATATTGCATTTTCAATAAAAACAGCAGAAGAAAAATATTAAATAAATGTGGATATCTACATAAAATTATATTATAAACACACTATCCTAAAAATACAGCACTATTTTAATACTAAAGCAGTCACTGACTCGCAACAACTTGCAATCATAAGTGACAGAGTTAATTTCGGGTAAAATCAATGAAAATGGGGGGGTATGCCGATAGCATAAAATGAGATATGTGATAGAGCAAATCTGAGATCAGATTTGGAATCGGCACCTTAAATGTAGTCTAAAACAGCTGCAAAAGTCCAGGCCAGAAAAAAATGTTTTTTTTGTTGACCAGTGTAATAATAGGTTTTTGCCTTGGCAAAAGGTGTGAAGATGTTCAGACGCCAAATAGATACCTTTTGCAGGGCATCAAGTCTGCATTAATCACACACACTTGTGGATAAAACATGCAAACAGACATGCTCTGATGATATATGCATTGTCTTTGAAACTATAAAAGACATACTCTTAGGTTTTTTTCGGTAAAGGCACGTAGGGATGAATAAATAATAAAATAGCTAGTATAAATAATTCTAGAAATAAAATAAATCTTAAAGTAAATATTATTATTTTATTTCTATTATCATATTTCTATTATCATAAGTATTTGTCTTGTTATTTTATTGTTTTTTACCTACGTGACTTTACCGAAAAAACCTAAGAGTATGAATCCTTGCAGTCACGAAAGCTTCAAATCTATAAAAGACATGTTTGTTTGCATAATTTCCCACGTGTGGTTAATCCATACTTTTGATGCATAGCAAAGCTTTCTGTTTGGTGTTTGAACATCTTAACACCTGCTGTTTGATTTCCAGAAAGGGTAGAGAACTTATTCTTGTTTTTCATAATTTTGGATAGTGTCAAAAAAGGTCCCATAGGTATGTGTTGTAATGGTTCGCACACGGCCTGGTGGTTGAAATGATGGTGCAAGTTTCTCTAATCTTCCAGCCACTCTCCACTCAGCAGTGTACAGGAAGTCCACTACTTACGATGGAGATGCGTTACGATGACCCCATCGTAAATTTCGATTTGAAGCTTTCGTGACTGCAGGGATTCATCTTCTTGGTTCTTTCGGTGAAGTCACGTAGAAGGGAAATAATAAAATAATATAAATATTAAACAATAAAAATTCTCACGACGGTTTCGACTGCAACACAAGCAATTATCATCAGGTGTGAAATCCACACCTTTTATTATTTCCCTTCTACGTGACTTTACCGAAAGAACCAAGAAGATGAATCCCTGCAGTCACGAAAGCTTTAAATCGAAATTTTATTATGTTTTATTTGTATTATTTTATTATGTTTTAGTTTTATTATTTTATTATTTCCCTTCTACGTGACTACCGAAAGAACTAAGAATATGAATCCCTGCAGTCACGAAAGCTTTAAATCAAAATAAAACAATATACTGTATGTATTTATTAATTACAATACTATATTGCACAGTCAAATGTAAAGTAAAAAAAACAAGGTAAATTCTTAGCCTACCGATATGAACTGCAATTTAATAGAAAGTTTTTTCAGGAAACAATCCTATCTGCTATTAAAACTTTTAACATTCATTGAACGTATTGTATCGTGGTAACCCTAAAATGAAATGGCTAAAGCTACGTATCATACATGCATTGAACGTATCGTTCGCTGCTGCGTTTGCCTGCCGCGCAAAATTCAAAATATGTTACAATTTTACACCATTGGAACCTCATTTGCCAGTAAAAAATGTGATAATTGTTTTTTTACCCTTCTATCTGGCAACAAAACTGACACCTTTTTTACAAGGAGTCATGTTTGCATAGACCACAATACCTGCAGTCATAATGCAAACAAAAAACATAACTGATAATGTGCGCCTTTTGGCGTCATCTGGTCCAACCCATGTGAGACTAGGCTCTAAGGAAAGCTGTCTCGGGTGTGGACCAATCAACTTCAAGAACAGTGCACATTATCAGAGTTATGTTTTTTGTTATGACTGCAGGTATTGTGGTCTATGCAAACATGACTCCTTGTAAAAAAGGTGTCAGTTTTGTTGCCAGATAGAAGGGTAAAAAAACAATTATCACGTTACAATTTTGTCGTATCGCCATCGTAAGATCGAAATACGTAAGTCGGACCATCGTAACTCGGGGACTATCTGTAAATGTGTGCACCACAGTTTAATGAGTTAATCGGCAGGGTCATGTGTGTGGTACACCCGCCTCTTCGAAGACCTCTGGCCAGCGTGAAAGAGTAGACCAAATACCCACGAGAGCTCCCTTCTAGTGAAGGATCTGAATTGTGTAAGCAAGCTAAAGTAAATTAAACTTTTTTTTATTTCACCAGGTAAGGCCAACTGAGCTACCTAGCTCTCTTTCAGAAGCGACCTGGCCACAAATTATAGCCCAACGAAGTGGTCTGTCATGTGGAAATTTGTAGCAACCAAATAATCTAAAGTGCATGTTTCTGAATGTGGAGGGAAAAACCCGGAGAAAAATCCACGCGATCACGGGGAGAGAGACTTGCAAGGTTGCACCTTTACGTTTGAACAGAAATGAGGACAAACGTATTTAGGCCACCGTGCAGTTTGTATGCTCACCTGCGCCCAATGGGTGCGCGCGTGACTGACTTTCCACGGAAACGTTGACCAGTTCCTGGCTTGCGCAACCGATAATAAAAATGCCAATCGGTTTATCGGTTGTCGTTATAAACGTGAAGTTTTTTTAATGACGTCACACCGTGCCCCCCCTTCAACCTGCCCTACCCATCAGACGCAGCAAAGCCTGTCGGTCGACACTGCTCTCAACAACAGCAGCAGCCGCCGCCGCCGCAGCAGAACCAACAGCAGCAGCAGCTGAACCAACAGCAGCAGCAGCAGCAGCAGGGCGTACTTGCAGCAGCCAGCCCTTCGCTTGCCGCGTGCGCAGCTCGATTCCAGCTGAGAGAAGTTCCCCCTCGATTCCGCCAACAGGAGCCCAAGAAGCTGCCCAAGTCTGGACAGGTAGGGGGGCACATCTAACGGCGGTGTCGCGAGACGGTGAGCCAGCGCCACTGAGGGGCCCGGGCTCAGGTTCAGGCCTTGGGGTCTGGGTATCTCATGGGTTCATAATGGCAGTGCCGTGAGTTTGTATGTTTTTATCCCCCCGTATCTACATGGGTTTCCTCCGAAAGCTTAAACAAAGCACGTGATGTAACTGATACTGACCAAACATCGAGATGCTGAAAAATATACCAAAAAATGACATAAGCAACATTGTGCGGTGAGGCTTTCCTCGGTTAAATGAGCTTAGTAGTAAAGTAAAAAAATTGTTACCGCTAATAACTTTGTGGCTTGCAGGCCGGGGCTACCATTGGTACGCACAGTGGGCCGACGTCAAACTCCCCGAAGGCTTCGACCCAAGACTCGTCTTCCAGCGCCACAGGAGGTGTGAACCCGTGGCGTCAAAACTGACTTGGCACACGCACACACGCGCACACACACGCACACACACGCACACACACGACGGCTAAGATCCCCCACGTAGCCTTTAAAAGAATTTGGACAAGCGCCGAGAGCGAGCGGCTGCGAAGGCCGGCACGGAACGCAAGGGGGGGGGGGGGGGCGGTGTGGTCAGGCACTCGCCTGCCCGTCTTTGTCTCCCCAGCGGTTACACACCCCGTGGCCAGGTGCTCGCTTTCAGTTGATCAAGGGGAATCCCAGGGACCGGTTCAGATATTCGTCAGCCCATGCAAACGCTGTCCTTAGCAACATTCCTACCCATAGCACCCAGAATGACGCCAACACAAACCATAAACATAACCATAACACTAACCCTCGTGAATATTCATGGTAACACGAGCCCGGTTATGAAGCCGAACACTTATCCCTCTGACTCTACCTTTCCGGTTGCTCCATGTGCTCTGAAGAAGGGCCAATGCCCAAAACGTTGCCTTAAATGTAACTTTTGTTTTTAACGCAGTGCCATGAACGAATGCGTTGAGCTTTTTGTGATCATGCACCGCTGCCAATGCAGCGTCACCAAGTTTATTTATCTCACATTGTCCCTGACACTGGTCTCATTACCAGCACTGGCCATGACCCTGACACAGATGCTGTCCCTGCCACACGCTACTACTAACACTAATATAAATACAAATACTACCTCTATCCCTGAGAATATTCCTAACACCGGCTGTGTAGCATTTTACCTAATACCAATCCTAATGCTCGCCTGTATAGTCGGTAGCCTCTCAAACACTTGCCACAACAAAAAGCCACAACGGTAATCCACCAACTATAAAACTCCTTTACACTATGAGACCTCCTTTACCAGTGGCAAAATATAGTAGTAGGTTTTTACCCTTTAAACTGGTACAAAACTGACACCTTTATACAAGGGATCATGTTTGCAATAACCGCAACACAAGCAGTCAAAATGCAAACAAAAAGAAACAACTCTGATAATGGTAATGATATGCACTGTCCTTGAAGTTGATTGGTCCTTTTGGCGTCATCTGGTCCAACACCAATGGAGACTAGGCTCTAAGGAAAGCTGTCTCGGGTGTGGACCAATCAACTTCAAGGACAGTGCATATCATTACCATTATCAGAGTTGTTTTCTTTTGTTTGCATTTTGACTGCTTGTGTTGCGGTTATTGCAAACATGATGCCTTGTATAAAGGTGTCAGTTTTGTACCAGTTTAAAGGGTTAAAACCTATTACTATATAAAACTCCTTCTGATGACCATAACCCCCCCCCGTTCCACTTTACTAGTCACGCCATTATTAACCTCGCCATTGAAACTCAAAAATAGAGCTGGGGAAGATTAAGTCAACAACGAAAATAAATATTTGATCGACCACTTTTTTTAGCGGCCGATAACAAGTTCACCTTGAGAAGTGGCGGCCACCCCCATCTCCTGCCTCCTGAAGGCGGGAAACCCCCTAAAGAGTTCCCGTCCCCTCACCGCCCGTCCAGCGGCACACTTACGATTAGTGGGGGTGAGGCTTTTGACCCCCCCCCCCCCCCAGAACTGTTTTTTGTGTAATCTGATTGGTCGAGTAACCCATGATTGTCATGGATAACTGGAAGCTGGATGTAAGCACACCTTGTAATAAACGATTCTGATATAAGCAACACATTACTTTGCACTGGTAGGGAATGCAAAGGGCAACTTCTGATACACACTACTATGAATCTAAACACGGCTGCACTTGCTACCAAGGGGTGTGCCTAGACACAGCTTCTGCTCAACTTAAATAATCCAATAGCCCAGCTCTAGACCAAAGCGCATCCCTCTCCCCCTCCCCTCCCATAACCCACAGCTCCTCCAGACTCTGCCATGAACTCGGGTCCAGCATTTGAGGACAATAGCAGCAGCAGCAGCACCACCAACAGCTGGCCCTGCCGTGCACCCGGCGCAAACAGCAGCAGCAGCAACAACAACAACAGCACTGGCGGCAGCAGCAGCAACGCCTCCATTCCGCCTTCACTGCCGGGCCCCAACGTACATTGGCACAATGGCTGGGGTGGAAAGACGGCAACTTCCATATCTGCTCGACATACCGGGAAACAGCAACAACAAGCACAAGCCAGCGGCGTGGATCCGCAGTCTGGTTCTGCGGAACCCGAAGGTGCCGGCGCTACTACCGCTGCAGCAGCAGCGGCGGCGGCGACAGGATGGGGTGATGCAGCAGACTCGGGCGTTCCTGATCGAGGCTGGGGTAATGATTGCAAGCACCGTAGCAGCAGCAGCAGTGGTAACAACCTAAGTTCAGCCGGCGCCGCTGCGGTCGGCGGTGGCGGCGGCAGCAGCAGCAATAAAATGTCAGGCGCAACCGGTGTTACGGTGGGCAATGGCAGTAGCAGCGATAATACAGCGGGTGCCACAGTAAAAAGCAGCAGTAGCAATAATGCGGCAGGCACAGCCAGTGCTACGAGTGGAGTTAGCAGCAATAACAGCAGCAGCAGCAGCAGCGTGTCGGCCGCAGCTGGCATGACAGTAAGCGGCAGTTGCAGCAGCAGCATCGTAGGGTTAGCGGGTGTGACCGTAGTGAGCAACGGTAACAGCAGTGGAGCTCGAAGCAGCAGCAGCGGCGCAAGCAGCACCGGCGGCACCGGCGGCACCGGCGGCACCGGCAGCAGGAACGGACCCCCCAATCCGTGCATCAAGACGCCGGCGGGAGAAGCGCCCGCCTCCCAAAACCGGCGCGAAATCGACCCCCGCGTGCTCTCCAACGCCGGCTGGGGCCAAACGCCGGTGAAGCAGAACACGCCGTGGCCTATCGCGTCGCCGCCAAGGCCCCAGCCTCCACCTCCGCCGCCGCCACCCACGCAGCAGCAGCAGCAGGCGGCTCGTAGGGAGGGAACCAATGTGAGGCAGTGGACGTCACCGTCATCGTGCGGCTGGGACGATGGCTTCACGGTGGGCTACTGGGAGGACATTGCTCCCGCTATCGCGGCCGCTGCCGCAGCCGCTGCTGCTAGTACTGGTACTGCATCGTCTTCATCGTCGTCCTCAACAAAGTCAAAGTTTGGACTGCAGCCCCATTCGAGCTGGGCTGAACAGCAACAACAACAGCAACAGCAGCAGCAGCAGCAGCAACAACAACAACAGCAACAGCAGCAGCAGCAGAAGAATCATGGAGCAGGGCAATGGCAGACCGGACGGGCCGCTGAGCAAACTTGGGATAGCGCTGGCGGTTGGAATGACTCCCGCTCGCAAAGGGGGTGGCGGCGGTGGCGGTGGCGGCGGCAGCGGCGGCGGTGGCGATAGTGGTGGCGCAAACAGAGGTTGGGGGGGCGCTTCGACTGAGCGCTGGGGAACGTGGGAAGAGCAGGCGGCATCTGCCAAAGCTGCGGCAATGGCACAAACACCGGCGATGCCGCCACCGCCGCCGGCAATGCCGTCTTCATCTTCAAGCGCGATGCAGAGAGGCTGGGATGATTCTAGGCCTCCCTCCGCCTACCAGCAGCACCAACAGCAGCATCAGCAGCAGCAGCAGCAACAGCAGCAGAGGA
This sequence comes from Lampetra planeri, assembly GCF_965212315.1. Classification (NCBI taxonomy): domain Eukaryota; kingdom Metazoa; phylum Chordata; class Hyperoartia; order Petromyzontiformes; family Petromyzontidae; genus Lampetra; species Lampetra planeri. Next base: position 3,549,326 of record NC_136164.1, read on the forward strand.
TGGGGTTGGAGGGTGGGTGGGGAGGTGGCGGCCGGAACAGCGACACGATGGGGATGTGGGATGTAGACTGGGAGGAAGAGGGAAGGTATGGGCAGATTGGGAGCGGCGGCAGGAGGAGAGGGATGTCTGCATCGAGCGAGCAGCAGCAGGACCGCGGGCGTCCCATACAAGGAGGAGCAGCGCCCATGAGGAAATTGTCTCCTACTGGTGAGAGAGACGCTCTGTGTTGTGAATGATACTCGTATTGAAACCCGGACCCCTGGAGCCGAGTCTCGAGATCCTGAGACCCGGTCTCCTGGAGCCGAGTCTCAAGACCCTGAGACCCGGTCTCCTGGAGCCGAGTCTCAAGACCCTGAGACCCGGTCTCCTGGAGCCGAGTCTCGAGACCCTGAGACCCGGTCTCCTGGAGCCGAGTCTCGAGACCCTGAGACCCGGTCTCCTGGAGCCGAGTCTCGAGACCCTGAGACCCGGTCTCCTGGAGCCGAGTCTCGAGACTCTGAGACCCGGTCTCCTGGAGCCGAGTCTCGAGACCCTGAGACCCGGTCTCCTGGAGCCGAGTCTCAAGACGCTGAGACCCGGTCTCCTGGAGCCGAGTCTCAAGACGCTGAGACCCGGTCTCCTGGAGCCGAGTCTCAAGACCCTGAGACCCGGTCTCCTGCAGCCGAGTCTCAAGACCCTGAGACCCGGTCTCCTGGAGCCGAGTCTCAAGACGCTGAGACCCGGTCTCCTGGAGCCGAGTCTCAAGACGCTGAGACCCGGTCTCCTGGAGCCGAGTCTCAAGACGCTGAGACCCGGTCTCCTGGAGCCGAGTCTCAAGACCCTGAGACCCGGTCTCCTGGAGCCGAGTCTCAAGACCCTGAGACCCGGTCTCCTGGAGCCGAGTCTCAAGACCCTGAGACCCGGTCTCCTGGAGCCGAGTCTCAAGGCCCTGAGACCCGGTCTCCTGGAGCCGAGTCTCAAGGCCCTGAGACCCGGTCTCCTGGAGCCGAGTCTCAAGGCCCTGAGACCCGGTCTCCTGGAGCCGAGTCTCAAGGCCCTGAGACCCGGTCTCCTGGAGCCGAGTCTCAAGGCCCTGAGACCCGGTCTCCTAGAGCCGAGTCTCAAGGCCCTGAGACCCGGTCTCCTGGAGCCGAGTCTCAAGGCCCTGAGACCCGGTCTCCTGGAGCCGAGTCTCAAGGCCCTGAGACCCGGTCTCCTGGAGCCGAGTCTCGAGGCCCTGAGACCCGGTCTCCTGGAGCCGAGTCTCGAGGCCCTGAGACCCGGTCTCCTGGAGCCGAGTCTCGAGGCCCTGAGACCCGGTCCCCTGGAGCCGAGTCTCGAGGCCCTGAGACCCGGTCCCCTGGAGCCGAGTCTCGAGGCCCTGAGACCCGGTCTCCTGGAGCCGAGTCTCGAGGACCTGAGACCCGGTCTCCTGGAGCCGAGTCTCGAGGCCCTGAGACCCGGTCTCCTGGAGCCGAGTCTCGAGACCCTGAGACCCGGTCTCCTTGAGCCGAGTTTCGAGATCCTGAGACCCGGTCTCCTGGAGCCGAGTCCCAAGACACCTGGTCCTCAGTCTCTCTTCCCTTCTCTCTCTCAGGCTGGTACGATCGTTCGCGGCCTTCCGAAGGCTTCTCCCGCGGCGATGACGGCACATCGCTGTGGGGTCGAGGCGGAGAGGGAGCAGCCCCGGGGTGGGCGGCGTCGCATCCCCCGCCCGCCCCCGACCCCCCCGGGGTTCTTCCAACCAACGCCGGGCGACCTGTGTCCGGCTGGGCCAACACTCCGGCCGCTGAGCGCTTCTCCAGCAGAACTGGTGAGTTCGGCATCCGAATCGGAATCTTTATTTGCACCGAAGGAGGAATTCGATGAGCCTCCGATGCTCTTTTTCTCGCACAAGTCCCCGGTATGGGCAAGGGGGTCGGCAGGTTACCACGGCCAACAATACGCACACATCTTCTTGGTTATTTCGGTAAGTCACGTAGAATGGAAATAGTAAAATAATAAAAATAAAACATAATAAATTAATAAAAGCTAAAAAAATTTTACTATGTTTTTTTTCATTATTTTATTTCTTCCATTCTACGTGACTTTACCGAAAGAACCAAGAAGATGAATCCCTGCAGTCACGAAAGCTTTAAATCGAAATTTAATACGCACACAAATAAACGATAGCGGTACAAAGATAGAGAAAATGGTAAGCAAGTCGCTGAAAATGAATAATGCCAGACCACACCAAGATAACACAGCAGTAGTCCCTCAATAAGATGGCACCGTTAGCCGAACTATTGATACGCAGGCGAGGAGAAATTTAACAAATCACATTTGCAAATGTGACTGCTGTATGCAGCACTCGTCTTCTGCTTCGTGATATGTTTTGAAGGAATACTTACGATGTTAGGGGGGGGGACACAAGGTTTTTGCAAAACGTTACAGCAACGGCCTTGTTGTCACCTCTGTGAATCCATGTTCTAGAGATATTTAAAAGATAATTAGATGGAGGCCTTAGGTGTCGTGGATTTGACAGTGGGCTCCTTAAGGACGTACTCTCCGGCACAGCCAGCGTAGCCCCCCCTCCCCCCGCGGTCGCGGTGGTTTTCCATTGGCCACGAACCGCGATGCGTTGGCCTCGCAGTGTCTGAAGATGGCTCGGGGCCACGCAGTGCTTGGTGTAGGTCGTGTGGCGTCAAGTCGGGCACGTGCACGGTGAAGACACGCTGCCGTGCACGTCATCGCATGCGTCGATGGCGACTTGATCGTTCCGTGAGAGGTCAAGAGTTCAGTGTCCAACCCACTGTGTTCCCGACCCGGCTGTCGTGAACCTCTCCCCCCCCCCCCCCCATCCCAAGCCCACATGCTTGCCCGCGCGCTGTCACGGTTCGCACACTGGACTTGCAACCCGAAGGTCGCCGGTTAGTTTCATTCTCCCGTGGCGCAGCAGTTCGAACGACGGTGCAAGTTTCTTAAATCTACCGCCCCCCCCCCTCCCCGCCACCTCTGTCCACCAGAGGTCGCAACCGGGTACCCGATACCCGTACCCTACCCGATACCCGGCTACCCGTACCCGGCCGGGCACGGGTAGCCGTTTGTGACCCTGGTGCGGCCGAGTACGGGTAGGCCGTGAGTCACTGGTGAGTCACCGTTTGTCACTCATTTCCCAACGTCTTGTCTCTTCTCACAATACAAGTTCCTAGAATCAACCCACCCGCGCCTGCAACATGGCTTCATCCCAGAGGTCGCAATCGGGTACCCGATACCCGTACCCTACGCGTACCCGGCCGGGTACGGGTAGCCGGGTATCGGGTAGGGTACGGGTACCCATTTGCGACCCTGGTGCGGCCGGGTACGGGTAAGGAATCAAAACCTGTTTGCGACCTCTGCTGTCCACTCAGAATGTAAATGAATTCGCCACAGTTAGTTGATCGGCACGTTGCGTGCGGTGGTACCAAGTGGCGGAGCTCCCACATTTTCTCAAGACGTCTTGGCCAACGTGTGCAAGTGTAGAGTCGAGCTGCCTCTCGTACGCACGTATGTACGTTGAACTTCTTTCGCACCGTCCGTAGCCAAATGTGCTCATAATCGGAGGTGCGGGGGAAGGACAAAAAATTAAACTCAAAAAGTAGTGCTAAAGAAATTCGTTTTCAATCTAGGTGATGTAAAAGTGCGATAGCTCTCGTAGGCATGCCCCTCCGCCAGCAGTGTCGCGAGAAACCAGTTGCAGGGTTGCGCTTTTACCTCCGAGGGTCTCAGTGGGTTCGTGTTGTGTCGACCGTCGCTGCGTGCAGACAGGAGCAAAATGGACGGCTGGAGTGGGGGGCTACCCGCTGCAGATGGGTTCTCTCCCGACTGGACCACACTCGGGGGGCCCCCCGCTGACGACCTCGCTTCGGAAAGCCTGTGGAATGGGGGGCCCCTCTCGACGCATAGTCCTGGGGGACATCCGTGGAGGAAACCACTGCAGCAACAGCAGCATCAGCAACAGCAGCAACAGCAGCAGCAACAGCAGCAACAGCCCAAGGTGTGTGTGGTGGTGGAAGCACCTGGGTCTGTCCCGTGGTCTCCTGTCGGCGAGCGTTCGACACTTGACGTGGCCTCAAAGTGCACCTGGCCTCGGATAAACGCCGTGGTAACGTCACCGTCACTTAGTGACTAATGGCGGGTATATTGGTATTGGTGTAAGCGGCAGTGTGGGGGGGGGGGTCTGTGTGTTTATGGTTTGTGTGCGTTGCCCTCCAAACAATAACAGATGGAGGAGTTTATGCTCGCAGCAAGGAGCGGGGCACAGTGCATCCCAGTTGAGCCACAACACCCCCTGGTCTCTATCTCGTGACCTGCCAAGCAAGAGCCTTACACATTTCCTGTGAAATTTGAGGGCGTCTGTGAATATCGGTGCGAGCGCGTTGTAGGCGTTTGTGTGTGTGTGGTTGTAGTTGTATGTGTAAGGGGGTCTGTGGTTGTGTGTGTGGGGGTGTGCACGCCTGTTTGTGCATGTGGAGGCTTACGTGGTGTGTGCCCCCCGAGTGGCTTGTTTGTACATTGGTGTCTGCCTGAGAAGAGTTGTAGGGGTTGTGTATTTTCCCGTAAATATGAGCGGCGTGCTCATGCTTTAATTACACGCCTGTTTTGTTTAAGTCTACATATGCAGAAAGGGGGTTGCTGTGGTAACGCTTCGCTGGTGCTGATTGTGGTTGCGCCAATGAGAATGGTGATGATCCTAATGCTGTCGGTGGTGATGATGTCTACAGGGTTATGAGCTGATGTTGGCGCGTCTCCTGAAGCAGCTCACTGACCTAGGCTTGTCGGTGAGTGACTCCCATTTTACACGGCTCACCAGGTGTGGCTTCCAGTGATCCATTTCACACGTGAAACAACTGAAGACTAGCTTACGTATCCAGACCAGGTAGTGACGAGCAAATCCAATAGTCTTCTTGGTCCTTTCGGTAAAGTCACGTAGAAGGGAAATAATAAAATAATAAAAATAAAACATAATAAAATAATTATCACGACGTTTCGGCCACAACGCAAGCGTCGTGAGAAGAAACGTCGTGAGAATTATTTTATTATATTGTATTATTATTTTATTATTTCCCTTCTACGTGACATTTCCGAAAGAACCAAGAAGATGAATCCCTGCAGTCACGAAAGCTTGAAATCGAAAAAAAATCCAATGGTTCCAAGTGTAGCCGAAAGAGATGTTCTTGCTAACAGCACTATTCAGGCTGGCACGGCACACGAGGGGGCTGGGTGGCCAACACCATGCCTGGCCGCCTCCATCTCACCATTGCTGATGTTAACACACCGTACCTGTTACTCATTTAAGGCTGAGTTGATCTAGGGGGAGGCCCAGGGGCGATTCAAATATTTGCCACTGTTATTGGTCATGAGTGGGAATCGAACTCGCGTTCAACGCGCAGTGGTCTAACCTCTACACTACCGCCACCCACGAGAGACACGCGTGTGCGATAAGCAGAGGTCGCAAACGGGTTTTGATTCCTTACCCGTACCCGGCCGCACCAGGGTCGCAAACGGGTACGGGTACCCGTACCCGGCCGTACCCGTACACTACCCGTAGCCGGCCGGGTACGGGTAGGGTACGGGTATCGGGTACCCGATTGCGACCTCTGGGATGAAGCCACGTTGCAGGCGCGGGTGGGTTGATTCTAGGAACTTGAATTGTGAGAAGAGACAAGACGTTGGGAAATGAGTGACAAACGGTGACTCGCCAGTGACTCACGGCCTACCTTTACCCGCACCAGGGTCGCAAACGGGTACGGCTACCCGTACCCTGCCGGGTATCGGGTAGGGTACGGGTATCGGGCGACCTCTGGTGATAAGCCCTCGTTTAACGTGGTGGATGCATTCCTGTAAAGTTCCTCGTTGAACGAAAAACACATTTGGCAAAAACAATTTTCCCGTAAATTACGTGGTGATAAAGTTTGGCGAGCTACGATGTACAACTCGCACAGTCAGATGGCGGGATAAATAACTGTGGGTACTCCGCCGCGTGCTGTATCACTCCGCTCACCCGCGCAGCTCACGAAAGTAGTGCGTCATCGACCGCTCAAAAGGCGCGTTATAACGGTGCGCGGAAAGTGTTCCCTCACGGAAGATTGGCGTGTTGTCTTGTTTTCGCCCATGGCTAACAAAAAAAAGCGTTGGCCAAAACATCCCAATACTGAAAATTCACCTCGCTTAAATTACTCAATTGGAATTGCACATGGCGGAAACGGCAGTAGCAACCATGCCCCTCCCCCCGACTGTGTAAACTGGGCAGGACCCTCCTGAAAAAGAGGTCTTGAGACTCTGTGAGACTTTTCTTGGGCAAACAAGTGAAACAACTATAACAATAAGCCGATTTTTGTGGTGGTTTTTTTTGGTCTGTCGTCTCAGAGGGAACAAGCAGAAGAGATGCTTCTTTCAAACAACCTCAACTCGGACTTGGCACTGGGTGAGTTGTCAGCGTGAGAATGTTGTAGATCAGGGGCAATAATTTCTTATTTAATCTTGACATAACTTTCGTGACTGCAGGAATTCGTATTCTTTGAGTCTTTCGGTAAAGTCGCTTAGGTAGGTTCAAAGAAAATAACAAAAAACTTCGACGTTTCGATCGCAACACAAGCGTTTGATGATGTTCGGATCGGCTGTGTTGCGATCGAAACATCGTAGTAGTTTTTTTTCTTTGAACCCATCTACGTGACTTTACCGAAAGACCCAAAGAATGTCTTCTTAACTCATTTAATTTCGCCATTGGTGTTCGTGTTGAATATCCTTTGTTACAAAATTTGGATGCGATTCAGCTCGCCCGGTTGATGTGACACGAACGCTGAGAACAACGCCGCCTTTTGAGGACCCGGCTGATCGCCTGCCCTCAACTCGTATTTAAAGAGCGCAGCGTCGTTTGCAGCTGCTGACACTGCCGTCGCGAACCTTCATTGCCCTTGTGAGCCTACTCTTTTCACGCAAACTGCGGGCATCCCAGCAGCAGCAGTGGCCTTTGGCTGGCCATGGAACCAGGACGGGTCACGGCATCGCGCGCTTTCAGACCCGCTTCTGCGGCCGTCTGGAACCGCGCTGTTCCGATATTAGGAAGCTCCCGGCGCGTCGAGAATGGTCCTGAAGAAGCTCGCCGGCACGTGGAGCGAAACGTCGGACGTCGTGTCAAACGGCACACGGCGGCACAACCCAAAACGTTCGTCGAGGTGTTTGATAGCGCGACCGCAAAAACCCACGCAGAACTTAGCCACACGAGCCCCCCGAAAGGTGTATCTGGTTTGGCACGGGTCACCGGAAACGTGGCAATGTGTGTGATCCTGTCGTTGTTGTGGTGTCGTCGTCGTGGTGTTCTTAGGAGCCCTGCTGAAGGCTAATGTCGACAAAGCCAACCCGGACTATGGCGGCGGTTTGACCCGAAGCCCCAACGCTGGCCTGAGAGAGCCCTCGCTGGAACGCGCTCATCTCTACGAGCAGGTGAGCGTGCGGTCGACCATCGTAGCGGAGGTGAAGGACGCAAGGCGGCAGGTGCTCCGCTGGGTTCCCTTCCGCACCGAACCGAAACACTCGACGCGGCACGTTCGTTGGATGCTTGCGCGCGTGATGGTTTAATTTGTTTGGCCGCCAAATAATTACATGACCCAACCCCAAGTGCCGAATATGAAATCGTTACGTTGGCTGCAAACCTTAATTTTACCAAACCGTTGTCCAGTACTGTGAATGAGCCTTCTATTAACCCTTGCCCGTTCAGAGACGTCTGCAAGTTTCCGGAATGTGCAAGCGGTTGGTGTTCATTTTATTTAGACGGGCGTGGCGCCGTTACTTTTAAATACTATGTGCTGCCCGTGGATAATTTTCGCGACACGACCGCACTCTGTTAGCTATTCTTAGGTTTTTTCGGTAAAGTCACGTAGGTGAAAAATTGATAAAAGTAAAATAAAATAAAAATCACGACGTTTCGGAGGCAACACAAGCCTCCGTCTTCAGGTGGAACCGTCACAGCACGACAGCTGTATCAAGTGAGACAAATTCTAAGAAAACCGTATTTGTATATATACTGGTTGAGGGTGGGAGGAGCCAAGGTAGGCCCTGAATATTATGTTTGTGAGGTTCGGTGCGGCTGAAGCACGCTGCTAGGAATGAGCCTTTGTTGTGTAAACTAGGTGCAGATGATGTAAAGGTGCGTGTAAAAGGGACTGAGCCTTTTGTAATGTAGAGGTGATGCGGCTGAAATCGCTGCCAGGAAATGAGTCTTTGTTGTGTAGAATGGTTGACTGAGACTTTGTTATGTAGAGGTGGTGCGGTAAAGTCACCTACGAAAAAACCTAAGAATATGAATCCTTGCAGTCACGGAAGCTTCAAATCTAGAACTCCGTTAGCTGGCGCCAAAATCTGCCACACGCCCTCCCGCATGGCCTTGTGGGAGCCTCGGGCACGGCCTCCGACCTGAAGGCTTAACAATAAAGTGTAAACATTTAAAAAAACATTTTCGCCGATTCCGTTGGGATGTCGTACACGTACGTGCACATACATCATCAGAATAGGAAAGGGTTAAAGGTCACTCGAGTGTCTTGTGACACGGCCATGGTTGAACCCATCGAGTCCTAGATGCTCACTCAGCCTCCATTGTGCCTGGCGTTGGTTGTTCACTCTTTTCAGAATGGAGGACACAGGAGAGGGTACAACCACCCTTCGCCGGGACAAATGTTCTCCAATCCCGGAGCCAGTGCTCGCTCACAGATTCCAGCCCCATTTCTATCCAATCAGGTGAGGGCAGGAAGACTCGGATCCAGGAGACTGGGTTTCCAGAGTCTTGAGACTCGGCTCCAGGAGACCGGGTCTCGGGGTCTTGAGTCTCGGCTCCAGGAGACCGGGTCTCAGCGTCTTGAGTCTCGGCTCCAGGAGACCGGGTCTCAGGGTCTTGAGTCTCGGCTCCAGGAGACCGGGTCTCAGGGTCTTGAGTCTCGGCTCCAGGAGACCGGGTCTCAGGGTTTTGAGACTCGGCTCCAGGAGACCGGGTCTCAGGGTCTTGTAACTCGGCTCCAGGAGACCGGGTCTCAGCATCTTCAGACTCGGCTCCAGGAGACCGGGTCTCAGGGTTTTGAGACTCGGCTCCAGGAGACCGGGTCTCGGGGTCTTGAGACTCGGCTCCAGAAGACCGGGTCTCGGGGTCTTGAGACTCGGCTCCAGGAGACCGGGTCTCAGGGTTTTGAGACTCGGCTCCAGGAGACCTGGTCTCAGGGTCTTGAGTCTCGGCTCCAGGAGACCGGGTCTCAGGGTCTTGAGTCTCGGCTCCAGGAGACCGGGTCTCAGGGTCTTGAGACTCGGCTCCAGGAGACCGGGTCTCAGGGTCTTGAGTCTCAGCTCCAGGAGACCTGGTCTCAGGGTCTTGAGTCTCGGCTCCAGGAGACCGGGTCTCAGGGTCTTGAAACTCGGCTCCAGGAGACCGGGTCTCAGGGTTTTGAGACTCGGTGCCAGGAGACCGGGTCTCAGGGTCTTGAGACTCGGCTCCAGGAGACCGGGTCTCAGGGTCTTGAGACTCGGCTCGAGGAGGTTTATATAAATGCATGTCTCTCTTTTCATCTTGTATGCCTTGTCTTTATATCTGTTACTCTACATTGCTCTTAAATATTTTACCATTGTAAATGGTTAAGACGACACGTGTGTATGTTGAACTTCTTTTGGACCGTGCGTAGCCAACTGTGTTAATCGGACACGGTCTACCAGACATGGTTCGTCTGGTAGACAGTCCTCAACGCGTGGTGGAGTGACATTCACGTGCAAAGTGAGCGTAGAGCTAGACCTACAAGAGTGAACGGAAGGCGAGTGACCGCCGGTTTCGCGAGCGACCCCGGAGCCAGTCGGTGGATCATCAAATCACACACCACCTGCTGATTTACTCTGAATTCTCTGTCGAGCACAGTGAGGTAGCGACTGGGTGCCCTACCCTAGATACGACAGCAGGATTATGACAATGTCTATACATGCGGTAGAAACCCCTCTTAACGAACACGCCCGTTAACACCTCATTGCTTCACAACAGGCCTCCACGGAGCTTACCGACCAACGAGCTCGCAACCGCCAATTTCGGCCAATCGGCGAGCCCCAGAGTGGCCTGACCGGGCCTCGGCCAATCGGCGACGTCCGTTCGTGAGCGTTGGGTGGCACGTCGTTTACATCCGGTGTCTGTCGAGGCTTCGACGTGGAAACGTCTCTTTTCGAATTCTTGGTGTTACCGAATCTCCTTATACCTGCTTAACGACCAAACCACTTGACTACCGGTTTCGTGGAACCCAATTGCCGGCGTTAAGAGGGGTTCTACTGTGCATATCTATCTTCATACCCCCCCGTGTGTGTTTGTGTGCCCAGTTGTCCCCTGCCCAGCTGTTGCAATGTGCTGCCAGGGCCAATAATATTAGCCCAGCCCAGCTCATGCAGGGAAACCTGGGGCCTCAACAGTTCGCAGTGCTCAACCAGCTGGCTCAGGCTCAGATACAGCTGGTCAGTTCACGCGCGCACACGCCACTCGCAAAGCCTTGATTTTTCTCCCCTACGGAAGCTTTGCGCCAGCCTAGATGTCAATCGCCATCGGCCATGGTCAAAACGCCGCTGCTGGGTTAAGGCCTTCCCCCGCTGCCGCCGCCGCCGCCACGCACGGTGCTGTGATGCAGCAGCGATCTACCCGGCACCTGTGCTGCACCAGAGCTGATTGCATTGCTCCCATGGGTGGGGGGGGGGCGGGGTGTGGTGGCGATTCCATTCCTTGGCTGCCACGCTCCCTTGTTATTCTCTACCATCAGCCATCGCCTTCCCTTGCGGAGTGTCCCTCCCGGCACAAGCGCCCCGCTGACTTTCCCTAACCGTTTGAGTGGTGTCATTAACCTACTTGTGTTCTCCTATCGCTTCGATCGACGCGCGCCCTCTTTCTTTGCTTCAGCGTAATTCCAAGCACGCTGCTTTCTCTCTATGCTCCTCCTTTGCGCACTTTGAATGGTTTTGTTCGACGGTTTTTTTTCCCCGTCAACGATCACGGTTTTCGAGACGTTGAGCCGAGTTCTCGGTTATAGCTTGTTGATGAGCTCGGGCCGCTGGCTACAAATGGCCGTGCGCGCGTTTTACGAGCCACGTCGCATCACGTAGTGCGCACTGATGAAAGAAACGTTCCCTTTTCGGCACATGGGGATGTTACCTTTCATCAGGCACGGAGCACTCCGAGCTATGATTTGGCAATACAATATGGCCTTCTTGATTCTTTCGGTAAAGTCACGTAGAAGGGAAATAATAAAATAATAAAAATAAAACATAATAAAATACAATTCTCACGACGTTTCATCAGCCATTTCGGACGCTGCCTTTCCGACAGACCGGTTCTTCACCTGAGGACGGCTGCTTGCGGTGTGGCCGAAACGTCGTGAGAATTGTATTTTATTATGTTTTAACTTTATTTTTACCCTTCTACGTGACTTTACCGAAAGAACCAAGAAGATGAATCCCTGCAGTCACGAAAGAAGCTTTAAATCGAAATGCAACATGGCGTTTGGAGACGTTGATAATCCACCGTCCGACTATTTTTTACGCTCGTGATTCGTGCAGCTGCGAGCGGCATTTATCTGCCGGAGGGGCCTAGAAAGCAACTCAGGTATCGTCCCAGCCAACATGCCGTGTGTAGGCTGCGTCTCGCCATCCTTGGAGACTTGATTGTTCCGTGCTGCCCCCCTCCGCGCCCCCCCCCCCCCCACAGGCGCAGCAGAGACTGCTGCTGCAGCAGGGATCGCGCAATGCATCGGCGGCGCTGAGGCAGCAGCAGGAGGCGCAGGTACGATTGAACGTGAACCACGTTCTCTATAATAGACTTGTTAATGGGTTGGATCGCGTAAATATAAATGTGCCGCTAAACCCGCCACCACCCGACGCAGCCAATTAGGAAGGGGTTTGTCACGTAAACAAAACGTGCCAATTCGTTACTAGTATAGTGTAGTGTATAGTGTGTAGTGTATAATGTGTAGTGTATAGTGTGTAGTTTATAGTGTAGTGTACTAGTTCAGTACACGCCGGTTGTGTGTTGGAGAGTAAACCCACTACAACATTTACAATTCGAGGTAGCCGGTGACGTTTCACCGGTAATTACAAGCAGCCTCGTCAGGCGACGGCCAGAGTTGTGGAGCCATCCTCCCGTTTCGGTCTTAGGGGGATAAATGCGGTGTCGTCACTTGTGAACCAATCGTATTCTCTGGATTATAAGATGTTCCGAAAAGTGTGACGTCAACCCCACCGATTGAAAGCTTTCGTGACTGCAGGGATTCATCTTCTTGGTTCTTTCGGTAAAGTCACGTAGAAGGGAAGTAATAAAATAATAAAAATTAAACATAATTAAATAATTCTCACGACGTTTCGGCCACAACGCAAGCAGCCGTCCTCAGGTGAAGACCAGGTCTGTCGTTCAGACGCTGTCTCCCCGACAGACCTGGTCTTCACCTGAGGACGGCTGCTTGCATTGTGGCCGAAACGTCGTGAGAATTATTTTATTATGTTTTATTTTTATTATTTTATTACTTCCCTTCTACGTGACTTTACCGAAAGAACCAAGAAGAAGGTCAACCCCACCGTTTGGTGTCGTTTATAAAAACATTTCTCCGGGAATGCGACAACCCTGGGAAAAGTCGAAACGAGTGTGTGAAATATAATAAAGTTACAGTGGTACCTCGGTATACGTCGTTAACTCGTTCCAGAAGGGGTAGTAGGACTTATTCCGAAAATGACGTAGACACCAAACGCATTTTTCCCATAAGAAATAAAGGTAAAGGAAATAATCCGTTCCAGAGTATAAGAAATTTTATTTTATATGGCATCATTGGAATTTCCTTTGCCAGTAGCAAAATATGATAATTGTTTTTTTTATCCTTTTATTTGTCAGTTTTGTTGCCAGATAAAAGGGTAAAAAAAACAATTACATTTTGCTAATGGCAAATGAGGTTCCAATGGTGTAAATGCTTACCCCGAGCTCTCATACTCTGATGGCACATTGTCTTTGAGTAGTGCGCCTTTTGGCGTCATCTGGTCCAAAACCATGTGAGACTAAGCTCTAAGGAAAGCTGTCTCGGGTGTGGACCAATCAACTTAAAGGACAGTGCACATGTTCAGAGTTATGTTTTTTGTTTGCATTATGACTGCAGGTATTGTGGTCAATGCAAACATGACTCCTTGTAAAAAAGGTGTCAGTTTTGTTGCCAGATAAAAGGGTAAAAAAGCCAATTATTTTATATGGCATGTTATACATTAATGGGGTTGTATAAAATAATTTAGACACTACTTATTACTGAAATGCATCTTGAACGAATTAGCAAAAAAATCACGTTAAAATGACAAAAAACACGTCAAAATTCACGGAGTTCTAGCAAGGGTTGTGCACTGAATGAGATCTACAGGCAGAATGAGGAGCGGCGCTTTGTTTCAACGGGGTCTACGCGGGTACGCGGTGACTCATCCCGACCTATACAAGTCCTAGCAAGCGCGTCGTATCCCAAGCAAGACGTCGTATCCCAAGACATTTTTTTTTTCCGTCAAAACACAACGTAGACCAAATTCTTTGACGTATTCCAAAGCGGTCGTATACCCAGGTGTGACTGTACAAAATATAGAATGGAAGCTGGTGAACTTCAGTGTGTCTTACAATCTGGAGAAGATGGCTAATGGTTGGGAAGTGGCTGCGTGTAGTGGCATTGCAGCGTTAGTTTTTATATACGTGTGGCGTCGATGATGCAAATGGAAACTCACAGTCGCTGACGAACCACAGACAAGCAAGCCCAGGGGGGGTGGCCGGCGCTACCGACAATTGTCCAAGATCTGCGGTCCTCTATACACAGGGTGCTTCAAAAAATGTGTAACACTTATATGATACAGTGGTACCCCAGAGATCGAACTTAATTGGTTCCAGAAGGCCATTCGAATACCCGATTTGTTCGAACACCGAATTAATTTTCCCCATAAGAATGAATGTAAATGACATTAATTGGTTCCAGACACAAGAAATCTCTCATTATAAAGCATTTTTACACGAAGTTTACAGTAATTACATGCATAAAAGCATACAAAAAACAGGAAACAACAAATAAATGGAATAAATAAATAAATCTATGGAGTAAATGAACATTGAACTTCACTTTACCTGTAGTAAGGGGAGTTGTTGGCTTGAGTGGAAGGTGGTGAGCAGGTGGTGGTGTTTTTGTTTGGAAGGGAAGTCCCCTTCCATAGTAACGTCGGGTAAACTGCCCTTCTGGGGTTCTTTCTCTTTTGTGCCTCTTTTCTGCCACCGACTGTGAGTCACTTGAGCTCTTTCTGACTAAAAGCTTATCTAAAGAGGTTTGTTTCTGCCACCGTTTTAGGATGTTTCGAAAATGACACGTTGCATTATCATTAAAAAGATTGCCCAACTCGGTTGGCTACTGCCTTATCTGGGTGATATTTTTAACTGAGCCTCTCACGATAAAACCTTTGTCTGGGCAAGTGTCATGCACGCTGGCCATAGGTGTATCAGCCGTACAGGTTCTTTCAACTATGAGACCTCCTTTACCAGCGGCAAAATATAGTAATAGGTTTTTACCCTTTCAACTGGTACAAAAACTGACACCTTCATACAAGGGATCATGTTTGCAATAACCACAACACAAGCAGTCAAAATGCAAACAAAAAGAAACAACTCTGATGATGATAATGATATGCACTGTCCTTGAAGTTGATTGGTCCACACCCGAGACAGCTTTTCTTAGAGCCTAGTCTCCATTGGTGTTGGACCAGATGACGCCAAAAGGCGTACAACTCAAAAATAGCGCACTATCAGAGTATTGAGAGCTCGGGGTAAGCATTTACACTGAGACCTCCTTTACCAGTGGCAAAATATATTAATAGGTTTTTACCCTTTCAACTGGTACAAACATGATGCCTTGTATAAAGGTGTCAGTTTTGTACCAGTTGAAAGGGTAAAAACCTATTACTATACTAGGTTCTTTCAAGTTGTGATTGCCCGTTCGACCTCCGAATTTCGTTCGGTTTCCGGGGCAAAAAATGTTGGGAAATATCGTTCGAACACTGATTTTGTTCGAGTTCTGGTGCGTTCAATCTCCGAGGTTCGACTGTACTATCTTTTTTAATGGAAAAAGAACGGATAATGCACTGTAACATGATAACAAATAGCTTCGAAACGTCAGTCTCTCACTTGTTCGCCATCGTTGTCAACGCGTGCCTGGAATCTTCTCCAGGTGGTCTCCAGAGCACGGAGGCAGATTTCTCGTGGTATTGTTGCAAATTATCGGAAGTGTTAGTTTTTTTTTTAAGCACCCTGTATATTAAGATCTCTTTGGCCAATTAATGAGTGTTTACAAATGCGGGAAGGGGGGAACCGGGGAAAATTCCATTCGTTTGAGGGGACAACGCTATGCCACACGGAAGGGACAGATATTATTCGCGCTTTTGCTGTATCCTGCTTTCTCCTGGCGAGCCCGGGTAGTGGCACATCCTTGTGTGTATGTGTCTTTGTGTACGATCCAAGCAAGCCAGACTGCTGATGAGACCCCCCCCCCCCCCGATTAGTACATCCGATTAGAACGCTTGGCCATGTACCGTGTGAAAGATGTTCAACATACGTACGTACATACGAGACACTTGGTCAATACCGGTCAGAGATTTTCTCCTCTTGAAACAATACTGCGGAAATGTATGCACTCCGGTAAAGCAGCGCTGCCGATGGGTTGTGTAAGAATTGCTTTCAAATTCGGTTTTGGTCGATTTCTCAGGAATTCTAAATTCTGTTGTGTCGAAGTTGGGGGAGAGGGGTGGGTTTGTAGCAACTTCTTCCCTTCTTTGATGTCCATTCTGTCGTTTGTGCAGGTGGCTCGTACACTCAGCACGATTCTACAGCAGCAGCAGCAACAGCAGCAGCAGCAGCTGCACCAGAGAGGGGCGTCGTCTCACCGTGGAAACGCGCACGGACCCCCGCCGCCCCACGCGGACGTGCAGAGCAGGGAGCGGCTCGGTACCAACTCTTTCCTCCTGGGTACGGACGGAGAGCCTGCCTCGTATGTGGGGGGGTGGTGGTGGTGGTGGTGGCCACGACGATGAAGAAGGTGGTGGTAGTAGTCGTGAAGGGTGGTGGTGGTGATTGGTGATGATGTTGGTGGAGGTGGGGTGATAGTTGTAGTCGTGGTGGTGGTATTACTGATAGTGGTGGTAGTGATGGTTATGACCTTGTCGGCGGCATTGAATAGACGGCAGTGGTGTTCTTGAAGGCGGTGACTAATTATGGTAACATGTTCTTGGTTCTTTCGGTAAAGTCACGTAGAATGGAAACAATAAAAATAATAAAATAAAACATAATAAAATAATTCTGAATCATTCGGACGCTGTCTCCCCGACAAACCTGGTCTTCACCTGAGGACGGCTGCTTGCGTTGTGGCCGAAACGTCGTGAGAATCATTTTATTATGTTTTATTTTTATTATTTTATTATTTCCCTTCTACGTGACTTTACCGAAAGAACCAAGAAGATGAATCCCTGCAGTCACGAAAGCTTTAAATCGAAATTTATGGTAACATGATTTGTGACTATAATCGCGGTGGCGGCGATGGTTGTTGATGACGGCTATCGCGACGTCGACGATATTTTTCTGGTGGTGATTGTGCTGCTTTTTCGGTGAACCCAATGGTGACGGCAGGCAAGATAGGCGATGTTTTGTTTTTTTCTCACCTTCCGGATTCATGCAGTCGCCACCATGACGATAAACATTCCTCTACTTCCACCTTTTTTACAAGGAGTCCTCTTTAAGAAAAGCCGTCTCGGGTGTGGACCAATCAATTTCAAGGACAGTGCATATCATTATCAGAGTTGTGGTTTTTGTTTGCATTCCGACCGCAGGTATTGTGGTCAATGCAAACATGACTCCTTGTAAAAAAGGTGTCAGTTTTGTTGCCAGATAAAAGGGTAAAAAAACAATTATATTTTTTACTGGCAAATGAGGTTCCAATGGTGTAAATGCTTACCCCGAGCTCTCATACTCTGATGGTGCATTGTCTTTGAGTTGTGCGCCTTTTGGCGTCATCTGGTCCAACACCATGTGAGACTAGGCTCTAGGAAAATCTGTCTCGGGTGTGGACCAATCAACTTCAAGGACAGTGCATACATTATCAGAGTTGTGTTGTTTGTTTGCATTCTGACCGCAGGTATTGTGGTCGGAATGCAAACATGACTCCTTGTAAAAAAAGGTGTCGGTTTTGTTGCCAGATAAAAGGGTAAAAAACAATTATCGTTTCTCTACTCGTTGAAACGCCCCCCCCCCCCCCGGTGTGTGTATACTAACATCGGCGTTCTCCGTTTTCTGTCGCTTTTGCCTTCTCAGCGCCGGGAGCGGAGGCCGCCTCCTTGGACCCCGTGTCGGCGATCGGTTCTCGGTTCAGGGAGTGGTCGCTCAGTCCCGGGGGCAGTGTGACCTCCGACAAACACGGTGAGACACAGGGACCCCCCTCCCTCCCTCAGCCCCCTCCCCCTTCCCTTCCTCTATGGTCAACGTCAAATCGCGTTTGATTAAGCAATTCAACTTCGTTTTCTTGGTTCTTTCGGTAAAGTCACGTAGAATGGAAATAATAAAATAATAAAAATAAAACATAATAAAATAATTCTCACGACGTTTCGGCCACAACGCAAGCAGCCGTCCTCAGGTGGAGAGCAGGTCTGTCGAGTAGACATTCAGACTTTTATTATTTTATTACTTCCCTTCTACGTGACTTTACCGAAAGAACCAAGAAGATGAATCCCTGCAGTCACGAAAGAAGCTTTAAATCGAAATTCAACTTCGTTTCTTAGACGATCGCAAACAGGCTCACGGTCGGCACCTAGGGCGGTTGTCCAAACGGTGCAGTTGACTAATGAAGTGCAACTCGGCAATGCCGGTTGCCAGATCTCGGTACAAATCGATTCCTGCCAACCAAACGCAGACACCGGGCCGGCCGCACAGCTGAGATCACCATAGCGGGGTGGGGGGGGGAGTGTGTAGTGCACTCATTGGGTTGGTGAGTGAGTGACTTGCTGGCAAATTAAGGATTGAATAAATAAGTGAGTGAGTGAACGAGTGGTTGGTTCATACTCTTAGAATTTTTCGGTAAAGTCACGTAAGTAAAAAATAAAATTAATAGAATAATAGAAATAAAATAATAAATCACGACGTTTCGGAGGCAACACAAGTCTCCGTCATCAGGTGGGACCGTCACCGTTAAATTTACTGAGACAAGCCCTTAAATACAATTTGTTTTGCCTCACTTGATACAGTAAATCTAGCTGTGACGGTCCCACCTGATGACGGAGACTTGTGTTGCCTCCGAAACGTCGTGATTTACTATTTTATTTCTATTATTACTTCTATTAATTTTTATTATATTTTTTTACCTACGTGACTTTACCGAAAAAAAACCTAAGAGTATGAATCCTTGCAGTCACGAAAGCTTCAAATCTAGAAGGAGTGGTTGGTTTTCACCACATTTTCCGCAGACCAAATACAGACCTTGAATCTCAGCCTGGGGATGTGGGAACCACGCAGTTTACCGTCGCGGAGTTCAACGCAGTTCCACCAGATATCGATCCAAAAGTCAATCCCCGCCGCGCAAACACAGATGCCAATTCCTGTAGTTGTGAACCCCAGGGGGAACGGGTGGTGGCAGGCCAAGTTTTTTCAGGTTGTTTTACTGCACCGTTGTTGAGCATCGTCCGACGTTTCGCTCCACGTGCCTGTAGCGTCCTTTTCAGGAGTGTTGTGATGGCTGTTTGAAGAAGCCGAAATAAACTTTTCAGTTGCTCCGGAACTTTCCCTGCATGTGGAGCAAAACGTCGGACATCGTGCCAAGAGAATCAAAACATGTATACAGTAGAAACCCCTCTTCACGACCACCCCTCTTGAAGACTAATCGCCTCACGACCAGCCTTCATAGAGCCCAATGTGTCGTGTGTAGTAGTGTAGTGTGTAGTAGTGTATAGTAGTGTAGTGTATACTAGTGTAGTGTAGTGTGTAGTAGTGTAGTGTATAGTAGTGCAGTGTATAGTAGTGTATAGTAGTGCAGTGTATAGTAGTGCGTTGTAGTGTGTAGTGTATAGTAGTGTAGTGTATAGTAGTGTAGTGTACAGTAGTGTAGTAGTGTACTAGTGTAGTGTAGTGTATGGTAGTGTAGTGTATAGTCGTGTAGTGTATTGTAGTGTAGTGTATAGTAGTGTAGTGTGTAGTGTATGGTAGTGTAGTGTATGGTAGTGTAGTGTATAGTCGTGTAGTGTATAGTAGTGTAGTGTATAGTAGTGTAGAGTGTAGTGTATAGTAGTGTAGTGTATGGTAGTGTAGTGTATGGTAGTGTAGTGTATAGTCGTGTAGTGTATAGTAGTGTAGTGTATAGTAGTGTAGAGTGTAGTGTGTAGTGTATAGTAGTGTAGTGTATGGTAGTGTAGTGTATAGTAGTGTAGAGTGTAGTGTATAGTGTATAGTAGTGTAGTGTATGGTAGTGTAGTGCCTCCATAGAGCCCAATGTGTTCGCTTACCGACCATTCCCCTGTTAACGACGGGCTGTTGTAGGTACAGTAAATATTAATTAATGCACGGATGAACCGTTTTTCTTTTAATATCATGTGTTTATAATGTTGTTAGTATCTTTGTGTGTCAATATCCATTGTTTAAACATATAGTAAAAAATAAATTGGATCAAAAAGATAACTTTCGATGCTATCGTTACGAATTAAGCCTTTAACGTGCACATCTTATACTCGCCTAACGACCATATCACTTAGCAACCAGTTTCGTGGAACCAATTACCGTCGTTAAGAGAGGTTCTACTGTATCGGAGGAATCTGATGAGCTGTGAAGCTCTTTGTTTTACTGATGTCTGGTTAGGGCAGATCACAACGTCACAACATCATCTTGGTTCTTTCGGTAAAGTCACGTAGAATGGAAATAATAAAATAATAAAAATAAAACATAATAAAATAATTCTCACGACGTTTCGGCCACAACGGAAGCAGCCGTCCTCAGGTGAAGAACAGGTCTGTCGTGAGAATTATTTTATTATGTTTTATATTTATTATTTTATTATTTCCCTTCTACGTGACTTTACCGAAAGAACCAAGAAGATGAATCCCTGCAGTCCACGAAAGCTTTAAATCGACATTTAACGTTACAACAATTAACAATACAGAAATCTACGACAGTTGTGCAAAGTATAGGAAGGGTGTAAACAAATAACTTGAAAAAAATATATATTTACAAATCAAACTAAACTATGTTTTATCTTTTTTTATCTTACCAAGTAAAGCCCACTTTAAAGCTTTCGTGACTGCAGGGATTCATATTCTTGGTTCTTTCGGTGAAGTCACGTAGAAGGGAAATAATAAAATAGTACAAATATAAAACAATAAAATTCTCACGACGTTTCGATTGCAACACAAGCAATCATCATCGTCAGCTGTGAAAACCACAGCAAGAAAATTTGAAAACCGCCACTTTTTTCACATTTTCTTGCTGTGATTTTCTCAGCTGATGATGATCGCTTGTGTTGCAATCGAAACGTCGTGATAATTTTATTGTTTTATATTTTTACTAATTGATTATTTCCCTTCTACGTGACTTTACCGAAAGAACCAAGAAAATAAGTAAAGCCCACTTAGCTATATTAGCTTATTTCTCAGAAGCTACCTGGCCACAAATGATAGCTCAATAAAGCGACTCATTAACACGATGTGAAAAACATCATGGATCTGTACATCACAAACGTGAATTATATATATACAGTTAAAGAGGCTCTGCTATTATGATACTTTGTATTTTGCACTTGGTATGTTCAACTTCTTTCGCACCTTACGTAGCCAACCGTACTCATCGGAGGTGCAGAGGAAGGGGACCACTCAACACAAAATAACAGCTATAAAGAAATGCATTTTCAATTTAGTGCAGTGGTGTAGGATACGGTCGTGTAGCATGTAGTGTATGTGTGAACTTTGCCACTGTACGTAGCCAACCGTACTAATTTGAGGTGCGGGGAAAGGACAACCAACGAAACACAAAAAGCAGTTCTAAAGAAATTTACTTTTAATTTAGTTTAGCGGTATAGTGTAGTGGAGAGTGGTGAGGTGTGTAGTTTGTAGTGTATGTATCGTCAACTTTGGCACCTAACGTAGTGTAGTGTATCGTAGTTGTAGTATGCCGTGTATATATGTTGAACTTCTTTTGCACCATACGTGGCCAACCGTGCTAATCGGAGGTGCGGTGGAAGGACAACAAACTAAACAGCTCTGAAGTTTGCCTTTATCCTCAATCCTGCCCCGATTGTACTCTTGATGTCACGATGGATGTGGTGTCAGCCACACCATCACCTTGCTGCACCTGCTTATCATTATCAGCAAACAGCACTTGCCAGAACAGGCTATAAAGGCTACACGGGTGGTGGTGGGATCTTTGTCTTTGTACGTATATGTCGTTGTGTATGGGGTGTGTGTGTGTATCTTTGTGTACGTCGACTTGTCTTTGTATTTATTTTAGATGTCGGTGTGTATTTTCGCACTGGATTTGGGGGGATGATTGAGATCAGTTCTTGTGCAGAAGTGAGGTGAATTGTGGCATCGCAGGACCGTGAGTAACGGTAAAAGCGTAGGGCAACCTTCACCCAGCAGCGGATAGACCATATCTCTCGATTATTATGATGACGGTAACACTAACGCTCTCTCTCTCTCTCTCTCGGTCTCTCTAGGCTCCCAGTCTTTGGCCTCCTCAAACGCAGCCCAGCTTCTCTCAGACCCCTGGTCCCAGCCTCCCAATGCCACCACCATCACATCTACATCATCGGGAGCGTCATCGTCATCATCATCATCGTTATCGGCAGCCACAGTTGGGGCGGCCAGTGGGGCCTTGCACAGGGAGAAGCCTGGGGCCGCGCCTGTTCTCCTCTCTCCCTCGCCGCCACCACCCGGCGGAGGAAAAGTGTCCAACGGCACGGAAGGAATTGGTTGGCCTCCTGGTACGAGTTGACCTTTGGGTTCATTGACAGTTCGTTTGAGTGCAGTGTTGGTCTCTGGGCTCCGGTGTTAAGACTTGGACAAATTCATAACAAAGGTTTTTGGGTGAGATCGTGCGAGTATGAATGTGTCATCACCCAACACAGCCAGTAAGGATTGTCACGTAAACACAACGTGCCATCTTCTTGGTTCTTTCGGTAAAGTCACGTAGAAGGGAAATAAAGTAATAAGAATAAAATAGAATTTATTTTATTTATTTTATTATTTCCCTTCTACGTGACTTTACCGAAAGAACCAAGAAGATGAATCCCTGCAGTCACGAAAGCTTTAAATCGAAACACAACGTGCCAGTTGGTTACTGCTTCAGCCCACTGGTGTGTTGGAGAATGAATCCACAACATTTATAATTTGAGTAGTAGACGTTTTGGGCGATTTACCTGTGGATTGAAGCACCTTTGTTTACTTGCCAAACCTTACTGGCTGTGTCGGGTGGAGAGGAGGGTTACGACACATTTATACTTAAGCGATCTAACCCAACAACCTTTATTATGAATATCGGTCGCGTTAGCCTACTACGTGTTAAGCTGTTTGGGAACGAGGTTGGTCTATGGGTCCAGTGTTGCTTTAGGTAACCAGTGTTGGTCTGTGTGCCTTGGTCTGTGTCTATTATTTTATAGGACCAAAGTTATTTTATGTGGGTGCAGTGTTAAGACGATTGGGCCAGTGTTTGTCTATGAAACCAGTGTAAGTCTCGTGTTGTTCTATAGGATTAGTGTTGTCTAGGAAACAGACTAGTCTATGGGACCACTGTAATTTTATATGATCACTGATGGGCTATAGAACCGGTGTTATTCAATGGGTCCAGTGTTAGTCTATGCGGACCAACTATTAGTCTATGGGACGATTGCTGATCTATGATTTATTTGTGAGTGTGTGTATATGTATTTGTATGTACTGCGTACGTGTGTGTACGCGTGGTTAGAGTCGTGGTTAACACACTGCGCCGTGAACCCAGCGACCCGAGTTTGATTCTCGGCTAACATCCCCCTTAACAAACCACTACCGGCCAGCGTGGTGAAGTATGGTCTGATGACCCCAATAGCTGTCAGGACATTGGGAGGAGCATCTGGTGCGACGTTTAAGAGTTAGCGCTGGGGAGACATGGTACTGGCCACAACATCCCCCTCCACTGCAGGATCCCGGCCTTAACAGATGCTCGCTTATAACAGCACTTGCTCAACACCCGTGAAGGCTATAATGTAGATATTTGTTTACATGTGTACGTGTGTAAGTATTTGTATATATGTGTGTGCGTGTGTACTCTGGTTATGTTAGCCATAATTAGGCTTGGGGGAGTGGGCCTTGATGTACCAGTGAATGGACGGTGGCTGATGACGATCATGTTGTATATCTTGCCTGTGCTTTAAGAATTCCGTCCAGGGGAGCCTTGGAAGGGTATGCAGTATCTTGACTCGGACTCTGATGCTGACTCGGCTATTCAAAGTGAGTCCAGAACACACACACACTAATCCCCCTTTGTAGCGTTAACAGACCGTAGCGGCAAGCGCTGTTAGCTTGCGCACAAGCGTCAGCCGTTGCCTCGAGTGGCGATGTTCAAACTTGGCACAAGGTGCTCATTTGAGGCTAAGTCTACCGAAGGGAGGCCCAGGATTGGTTCAGATAAGTGTCCACTGGTGGTTGGCCGTGGGCAGGAATGGAACTAGGGTCGCTGGGATCTGTGCGCATTACGCTAACCACCACTACACTACCGCTCCCCATGATTCACACACGTACACACACACGGACACAGGGTGTTGACGCAGTGGCGGCACTGGCTTCCATTCTCGACTCGGGTGCCTTTTTGTTCGGAATGAAACGTCTTGAGACTCTGTGAGGCTTTCCCGGGTACACAAACCTCGTAATAATGACAACGATAGCATTTGAAGTTCGCCATTAAGTCGCAGTGACATCATCACAGTGCTGGTGCCAGGATGGGTGCACTTTGACGCCACGTGAATGTATGCATATCAAACTTCTCTCACAGCGTACGTAGCCGCCCGCGTAATTGGAGGTGCAGAAATTAGTTTTCAACGTAGATGATTTAAAAGTGCCCATCTCCAGTGGCTTCCTCATATCGGAAGGAAAGAGCGTTCCAGATGGCCGCAGAAGCGCATCTGAAAGCGCCGCGCGATGCGGTGACAGCCTTTGTTTCCATGATTGGTCAAAAGCCGCCACTGCTGCTGCTGCTGCTGCGATGAGCGGAATCCGCGTGATGAAGGTTTATGCCCCTCGACGAGATAAGCCGCGAGGTGTTTGTGCTTCACTTGTGGCAAGCGCTTTGTGTGTGACGAGCGCAATTGTCGTAGAATCTTCAGGATTTATACGGGAACTGCTTTGTGGAAATGAGCCTCATGGCGGTATCCAGGGGGGGGGTACCATAGTACCCCGGCTCTCGCGCGCGATGTCCGTGATGCAGTCATTGTTAGTCTGTCGATGGTCGGCGATGCGGCGATCGACTCGTCTCGACGAGCTGTACACGACGCACCACTACGGTGCGTACGAGCGTTCAGGGTTTCGGCGCAGTCTTCCTCGCTGAGTTTCGACATCGCAGAGTAGCACCGATTTCGGATTGATTGGTAACCCAGTCGCGGAGTTAAGTAACACCCCTGGAAAAAATAGCGTCCCAGAGATAAAATATTAATTGCCTAGGCCATTTTGTATTATTGTGTGCCCCAGGGTACCGTCATGATGATCAAATAACGTCGCGGACCGCGTCTCTCTGTGCCCCGTTCATCTCTCCTACAGATTCGGTGTCGCCGGCTTGGAGCTATCCCCTGAACTCCAACGGTTTCCAAAACGGGTTCGACTCCTGCTACGGAAGCGCATCCTGTGAGAACCCGTGTTAACGTATTTTAGTCTGTGACCAGCGTTAAACTGTGGGTTGAGTGTTATTGTATGGGTCCAGTGTTAATCTACGGGTTAAGTGTTGTTGTGTGGGTCCAGTGTTAATCTGTGGGTTGAGTGTTATTGTATGGGTCCAGTGTTAATCTGTGGGTTGAGTGTTTTTGTGTGGGTCCAGTGTTAATCTGTGGGTTGAGTGTTATTGTATGGGTCCAGTGTTAATCTATGGGTTGAGTGTTTTTGTGTGGGTCCAGTGTTAATCTGTGGGTTGAGTTATTGTATGGGTCCAGTGTTAATCTATGGGTTGAGTGTTTTTGTATGGGTCCAGTGTTAATCTATGGGTTGAGTGTTTTTGTGTGGGTCCAGTGTTAATCTGTGGGTTGAGTGTTATTGTATGGGTCCAGTGTTAATCTATGGGTTGAGTGTTTTTGTGTGGGTCCAGTGTTAATCTGTGGGTTGAGTGTTATTGTATGGGTCCAGTGTTAATCTATGGGTTGAGTGTTTTTGTGTGGGTCCAGTGTTAATCTGTGGGTTGAGTGTTATTGTATGGGTCCAGTGTTAATCTATGGGTTGAGTGTTTTTGTGTGGGTCCAGTGTTAATCTACGGGTCCAGTGTTAGTCTATGGGTTGAGTGTTATTGTATGGGTCCAGTGTTAATCTGTGGGTTGAGTGTTTTTGTGTGGGTCCAGTGTTAATCTACGGGTCCAGTGTTAGTCTATGGGTTGAGTGTTATTGTATGGGTCCAGTGTTAATCTGTGGGTTGAGTGTTTTTGTGTGGGTCCAGTGTTAATCTACGGGTCCAGTGTTAGTCTATGGGTTGAGTGTTATTGTATCGCTCCAGTGTTAATCTGTGGGTTGAGTGTTTTTGTGTGGGTCCAGTGTTAATCTACGGGTCCAGTGTTAGTCTATGGGTTGAGTGTTATTGTATCGCTCCAGTGTTAATCTGTGGGTTGAGTGTTTTTGTGTGGGTCCAGTGTTAATCTACGGGTCCAGTGTTAGTCTATGGGTTGAGTGTTATTGTATCGCTCCAGTGTTAATCTGTGGGTTGAGTGTTTTTGTGTGGGTCCAGTGTTAATCTACGGGTCCAGTGTTAGTCTATGAGTCCTGCTTTAGTCTATGGCAGGGGTCGGCAACCTACGGCTCCGGAGCCGCATGCGGCTCTTTACGGGCTGCTTCTTGACGATATGTACGTATGTACATAGATGCATTGCGGCTCTTGAAATACTGAATTTTGTACCGAATTGGAAAGAAATGGCTCTTCTTGTTATTTTGGTTGCCGACCCCTGGTCTATGGGGTCCAGCAGTTGCTCTATGGGCCAAGCATTAATTTTGTCGCTCGATCTTTAAACGACGGATCCAGCGTTTGTATGTTCAGCGTTCGTCTTATAGGATCCAGTGACAGTCCATGGTTTCTGTGCGTTCGTCTATTGGGGGGGGACGACCCCCATTGCTTAACTGATACCGATGCGTGTTGTGTGTTGCGCAGCCAAGTCCCCTGAAGACATTCGCCAGCCATGGTCCACTGCCGCCTCTCCAGCCCTCGACTTGTGGAAGCCCTCGTCGTCGCCATCCACCGCCAACCCATCCTCCTCCGCCTCCGGCGGGGGAGCAGGGGGCGCTGCCAAGGCCCCGGTTCAACCCCCGTACCGGCCCAGGCATCCTCCGGGAATGGGTGGGCTGGGTGGGCCCAAGCCCATCTCTCAGGACGCGTCCAAGTGGCCGCCCTCGTCGTCATCGTCGTCGTCTTCCCAGCAGTGGGAAGGTGAACGCGGCGGCTTTAATTAGTTGAGCGTCTTGATTTGCGACCGCGTTTGGGGACGCTGGCGCAATAAATGTAATTGTGTGTGTGCCTGTCTGTGTGTGTGTGTGTGTAAGTTTAACTGTGTGTGTGTCTGCCTGTATGTGTGTACGTTTAACTGTGTGTGTTGTTCTTGTGTGTGTGCCTGCCTGCCTGCGTGTGTGTAAGTTTAACTGTGTGTGTGTGTGTGCCTGCCTGTATGTGTATAGGTTTAACTGTGTGTGTTCTTGTGTGCCTGCCTGTATGTGTATAAGTTTAACCGTGTGTGTTATTCTTGTGTGTGTGCCTGCCTGCGTGTGTAAGTTTAACTGTGTGTGTGGCTGTCTGTGTGTGCCTGCATGTGTGTGTAAGTTTAACTCTGTGTGTGTGTGTGCCTGCATGTGTGTGTGTAAGTTTAAGTGTGTGTGTGCGCCTGCATGTGTGTGTGTAAGTTTAACTGTGTGTGCCTGCATGTGTGTGTGTAAGTTTAACTGTGTGTGTGTGCTTGCGTGTGTGTGTGTGTGCCTGCATGTGTGTGTGTGCCTGCCTGTATGTGTAAGTTTAACTGTGTGTGTGTGCTTGCGTGTGTGTGCCTGCATGTGTGTGTGTGCCTGCCTGTATGTGTAAGTTTAACTGTGTGTGTGTGCTTGCGTGTGTGTGCGTTTGCGTCTCTCTGTGCGTGCGTTTCTATCATTTGTCTGCAGCTCAAAGCTGGAGCAATGACTGTGGTACTTCAACTCGGCTGAGCACGTGGCTGATTTTGAGGAACCTCACACCACAGGTGCGGTTTCTTCTCTCTTCCAATTCCGGGAGTCTCTCTTGTTTAGAATATATTTTTGTACCTTTGTCTATGTGCCCTTGGGTGTGTGGATGTACGTACAGTGCCGTGGGCAGCGGTAGTAGAGCAGTTAGCGCACTGAGCTACACGGCCGACACCAGTAACGATTATCTGAACCGGTCCTAGGCCTCCCCTATGAGGCCCAGCCTCTCGAATGAGTACCTGGCGTGGGGTGTAGAAAACATCGCCACTGGGGAGACAAAGGCGGCTGGGGTGGTGCTGGCCACCCATGCCCCCTCGTGTGCCATGCCGGCCTTCATAGGCGCGACTGCTCCCCTAACAGCACTTTCCCCAGCAGTCTGTTGAGGCTACTCGGGGGACCTTTGTCTTTGTGTGCGTGCGTGTCACCGGGCTGCATGTAGGTGGCCGGCACCATCTGCCCTTGCCCCCCAACAGTCTGTTGAGGCTACTCGGGGGACCTTTGTGTGCGTTAGTGTCACCGGGCTGCGCGTAGGTGGCCAGCACCATCTGCCCTTGCCCCCCAACAGTCTGTTGAGGCTACTCGGGGGACCTTTGTCTTTGTGTGCGTTAGTGTCACCGGGCTGCGCGTAGGTGGCCAGCACCATCTGCCCTTGCCCCCCAACAGTCTGTTGAGGCTACTCGGGGGACCTTTGTCTTTGTGTGCGTTAGTGTCACCGGGCTGCGCGTAGGTGGCCAGCACCATCTGCCCTTGCCCCCCTACAGTCTGTTGAGGCTACTCGGGGGACCTTTGTCTATGTGCGTGTCACCGGGCTGCGTGTAGGTGGACGGCGCCACCCTGCGCACGCTGTGCATGCAGCACGGCCCTCTGGTCACCTTCCACCTGAGCCTGGCACACAGCAACGCCCTGGTGTGCTACGGCTCCGAGCTGGAGGCTCAGCGGGCGCAGAAGGCGCTGCACATGTGAGTCGGTCTCCCCCCCCCCACCACCCCAACAGCACCACCACCAGCAGCACCACCACCACCCCAACAGCAGCACCAACAGCAGCACCAGCAGCACCACCACCAGCAGCACCACCACCACCACCACCCCAACAGCAGCAGCACCACCACCAGCACCACCACCAGCAGCACCACCACCAGCAGCAGCAGCACCACCACCACCAGCACCACCACCAGCAGCACCAGCAGCACCACCACCAGCAGCAGCACCACCAGCAGCACCACCACCAGCACCACCAGCACCACCAGCAGCACCACCACCACCAGCACCACCACCAGCAGCACCACCACCAGCAGCACCACCACCAGCAGCACCACCAGCACCACCACCACCAGCACCACCACCACCAGCACCACCACCAGCAGCACCAGCACCACCACCAGCACCACCACCAGCAGCAGCACCACCACCAGCAGCAGCACCACCACCAGCACCACCACCAGCACCACCACCACCAGCAGCACCACCACCAGCACCACCACCACCAGCAGCACCACCACCAGCAGCACCACCACCAGCAGCACCACCACCACCAGCACCACCACCAGCAGCACCACCAGCAGCACCAGCACCACCACCACCAGCAGCACCACCACCACCAGCACCACCACCAGCAGCACCACCACCACCAGCACCACCACCACCACCAGCAGCACCACCACCAGCACCACCACCACCACCAGCAGCACCACCAGCAGCACCACCACCAGCAGCACCACCACCAGCACCACCACCAGCACCACCACCAGCAGCACCACCACCAGCACCAGCACCACCACCAGCAGCACCACCACCAGCACCAGCAGCAGCACCACCAGCAGCAGCACCACCACCAGCAGCACCACCACCAGCAGCACCACCACCAGCAGCAGCACCACCAGCACCACCAGCACCACCACCAGCAGCACCACCACCACCAGCAGCACCACCACCAGCAGCACACCACCAGCACCACCAGCACCACCACCAGCAGCACCACCACCAGCAGCACACCACCAGCACCACCAGCACCACCACCAGCAGCACCACCACCACCAGCACCACCACCACCAGCACCACCACCAGCAGCACCACCACCAGCACCACCACCAGCAGCACCACCAGCAGCACCACCAGCAGCAGCACCACCACCAGCACCAGCAGCACCACCACCAGCACCACCACCAGCACCACCACCAGCAGCACCACCACCAGCACCAGCAGCAGCAGCACCACCAGCAGCACCACCACCAGCAGCACCACCACCAGCAGCACCACCACCAGCAGCACCAGCACCACCACCAGCACCACCACCAGCACCACCACCAGCACCAGCAGCAGCAGCACCACCAGCAGCACCACCAGCAGCAGCACCACCAGCAGCAGCACCACCAGCAGCACCACCGGCACCACCACCAGCAGCAGCAGCCGTGGAACGCAGGTCGAGGGGTTTGACCCTGGACTCTGGCGATGCGTGCTGTGTATTTGGAGTTTGCGCGACCTTTCTTACCACCCACCCACCCGTGGTGGTCGCGTGGATTGTTCTCCGGGTTCCACCATCACCACCTGCCTGTGTACGGTGTCCGTTCTCCTGTCACGCGGTGCTAGTTGCGTTCCTCAAGAACACCGCGTCATGGAAACATCGCCTTATAATAGAGAGGGGTTAAACCCAGTCTACGATGACACGGGAGATGCGTACGCAGGCCGAACAAAGACTGAGGCGCGTGGGTAGCATCTAGAAGCGTCCAGCAGCAATCCCACTGCCCTGTGTGATGTTGATGCTCCGCCGAGGCAGCTTGTACAATCCCTTGTCCTCTTCGTGCGATGTAGTTCTGCTCACTCAATCGCATTCTATCAAAGGTCGCAATCGGGTACCCGATACCCGTACCCTACCCGATACCCGGCTACCCGTACCCGGCCGGGTACGGATACCCGTTTGCGACCCTGGTGCGGCCGGCTACGGGTACAGGTAGGCCGTGAGTCACTGGGGAGTAACTGTTTGTCACTCATTTCCCAACGTCTTGTCTCTTCTCACAATTCTAGTTCCTAGAATCAACCCACCCGCGCTTGCAACATGGCTTGATCACAGAGGTCGCAATCGGGTACCCGGCCGTACCCGTACCCGGCCGGGTATCGGGTAGGGTACGGGTACGGCTGGGTACGGGTACCCGTTTGCGACCGTGGTGCGGCCGGGTACGGGTAAGGAATCAAAACCCGTTTGCGACCTCTGCATTATATCCAATTCGCATCCGCTTTATATAAAAGTGTTCTCTGATACATTAATCGCGTTATATCCAAGTCTCGTTTGACAACAACATCCTTTTAGGAGAACAGACTTTGTATGTTGAACTTCTTAAGGCACCGCCTTAAGAAGGTGTGGGATTAGAATCGCGTTGGCATTGCACTGTGCTCGTATATACGTACTGTCTGATGTATGTATGTTGTATCGACATCATCAGCACTATTGGCATTATCAGTGTAAGCATCAGCACCATTATCAGCAGGACCATTAGCAGCAGCCTCAATCTCATCAGCCCCATTAGCAGCAGTATCAGTATAAGCATCATCAGCACCATTAGCATGAGTACCAACATTGGCAGCAGCATCGGCAGGATCGGCACTAACATCTCCCCATTCATCCCAGGTGCATCCTCAGCAACACCACCATCATCGCAGCATCGGCATCAGTAGGATCGGCACTAACATCTCCCCATTCATTCACTGTTGTACCCCCCCCCCCGCACCGCCTCCTCCCAGGTGCATCCTCAGCAACACCACCATCATCGCAGCATCGGCATCAGAAGGATCGGCACTAACATCTCCCCATTCATTCACTGTTGTACCCCCCCCCCGCACCGCCTCCTCCCAGGTGCATCCTCAGCAACACCACCATCATCGCAGCATCGGCATCAGTAGGATCGGCACTAACATCTCCCCATTCATTCACTGTTGTACCCCCCCCCGCACCGCCTCCTCCCAGGTGCATCCTCAGCAACACCACCATCATCGCAGGGTTTGCCGACGACGACGAGATCAGCCAGTTCTTCGCCCAGCCTGGCGTCATCACCTCCCAGCTGCCGCCGCCCACGTCTCTGCCGCCCTCTTCGTCGTCTTCGTCGTCTTGGGGGCCCAGCCCGCGCGGCGGGGGCGGCGGTGGGGGGGGCGGCTGGAGCAGCGACGCCGGCCTCTGGGGGTCCGGTCCGGGCGGCTCGATGTCGCTGTGGGGCGGGGGGGCCCCCCCCCCCCCAGAGGGACGCATCGAGGGGCGGGGTCGGCGGTGGTCTCTCCTCCAACGGGGTCTCTGCGTCGCTCAACGCCTTCCTGCCCGGTGACCTGCTGGGCACCGACGGCCTGTGATGAAAGAAGGTGGCCGGTGGTGGTGAATGTGGTGGTTGTGGTGATGGTGGTGGTGTCGGTGTTGGTGGTGAGTGTGGTTGTGGTAATGGTGTTGGTAATGAGTGTGGTGGTGGTAAAGATCTTGCACTTGAGGATGGTATAGTGTTGGCGGCTGTGATGATGGTGATGGTAATGACGGCAGTGATTGTGCAATGAATGTGCACTTGGGAGGTGGGAGTGGTGGTGTTGGGGTTGATCATATTGAGTGATGGGTTGCGGTGGTTATATTGGTGCGATGGCTGTGAAAATAGTAGTGGTGGTGATAGCAGTAGTGGTGGGTTTTTGTAGTTGTCGTGTTGAAGGCGTTTGTGATGGGAGTGGTGAGGGTGTTCATTGTGGTGGTGGTGGTGATAATTGGGTTAATGATTGTAATCGCAGTCATGGGTGATGATCGTAATGTGAAGTTGATTGTGTTAAAGAATGATGGAGGTGGGGCAGGTTTATGTGAGTGGTGAGGGATATCCTGATGATAATGATGATGCTATTAATAATGGTCATCACTACGCCGAATGAAAGCGGCAACATTTCTTAATTTGATACAGAGGATGGTTGATTGATACTGAAGGCGGCGGTGGTGGCGGTGTTAGTGAGGATGAAGACACAGATGCCTGGTGGTCCAGATGGTGAATCTGGCTGGAGCTCGAAACAAACACGTGCCATTTGTGTTTGACGCCGATGCAGTTGAATACGACGACGACGATGACGACGATGAAGATGCAGTTGAAGATTACGATGCAGTTGTGAAGACAAAAGGTGGCAAATGATGATGATGATGACGATGGCAATAATTTCGAAGTCAACATTTTTACGGGAGACTTCGCCAACAACTCTGACTTTGACTACGAGGAGGGTTGAAAGTCTACGGCAGCTTGGTATGCACGCAAACGACGGCACGGATGGTGACGACGTCAGCTTCTCCGCCTTCAACGCGGAGAAGTTGAAACGCCGAGGTCACCACCAAAACCGTAGCTGGAAATACGAAGGTTGAAGAACCACACGTGAAAAACTCGACGGTCAATCAATCCAAATTCTTGACGGTTTGTCAAGGCATGGTAGTGTGCGTGTCGCTGTATCTACAGCCTTGAGCCAGCGGTGGCGATTCCACATTCCTATGGCAAGTGGGCTGCGTGAGGGGGTGGGGAGGGGGAGTGAATCGTTCTTTCCTTCTTTAGCAGTCACTGCAGACCTGCTGTGAAGTGGCGGTCGGGTACTATTAGTTGACGAGCGGTCGTAGCCGTTAAGCCGGGGTCAACTCCCGAGCGCTCGCTTGTGCAACGTGTGGTGCTTTGCGTGCAACGGAATTCGCTTGTGGGCGGACGTGTGTCGGCAACCGGGTTTGCGAGGAGTTGCGCGTCCAGTTGCCGACGACCGCGGCGAGGATTTGCAGCGACGTCTTCCGTCGCCCTCCCGCGCTGCCGCGCTTTGCGTCGTCGTCGTCGTCCCCCCCCCCCCCCGGGGATTTCGGCCGTTAACGATCGCGGACGCGCAATCTCATTTCTTCGTCGCGCAAACCACAGCTCGCGCGTGTGCGGACCCTGCCTCAAGGCCTCAAGGCTGCTGGTCAGTGTAAAAGTTTACACGCACGCACGAGGACGTTGCACTTTACAATGTGTGGTGCCTTGGGGGGAGGGAGGGAGGGGGGGGTGGTTTGCGAAGTTTATGTGTAATAATGCGAAATAATATTTAACAATGTTGTCACACGTGACGACGTTGGAGGCACCGGGGGAAGTGATGGCGAGAGAAGGAGGTGGTGCTGCCGTGTCTCCCCCGGCCAGCGCGATGCTGTGGATTCGTAGTGGGGGGAGGGGGGGGTGGGGGGGAGTGGGGGGGGCAGAATCCCAACAGAGCAAATGATCAGCAACGTTTTTCAAAATTGGGACCCCACGTTGCTGGCCGCTCGCGGTCGACCCACGGCAGCCGATGCTGAATTGTACGCACGGGACGGTGTCTCAATTTGCCGAGTAGCGAAACAATTCTACTAGGCAGTTACAAAATATATACGGCGGGGGGAGGGGGGTGGGGGGGAAAGTAAGAAATTTTAGGAATGCGTAAAAAGATACACCGGTTATAAGGTTTAGTTTATAATGCTCAGGATAATGGCGTCGGTTGATGGCGCAAGTTTATTTACAGCTGATTCTAGACATGATCGTGTGGGGTAAAATGTGTGGGTACTACCACCACCACCTCGCAAGACGTCTGGAGTCGGCGAAATACGTCCTCTGTGGTGAGGCCAGCAGTGGCATGAGCGAGCAATTGCAGGGCTGCAGCTTTACCTTTCATATGCAAATTAAACGCTACCGTTTACATTTCGGCTGACGACGCGAACAAAGTGGCTCAAGCCACCTTGAATCGTGACAATTCTTCTAATTGCCGGTAGTGTGGGGTGGGTGGGGGGGGCACGTCGGGTTATGTGTTACATCATGGGTATATAAACAAAAATGCACACGTCTCTGTGTTGACGCGTTAGTGCCGTGTGACGAAGCGCGTAGAGTTTTGAGCGCGCGGCGTTTAAATGTTGAGGGGGGGGAGGAGGTGGGGCCCCATCGCGCTGATCCGTACCAACTAGCGGAGCCGTCCCTAGCTAGTGTAGATGGCGAATCGGGGGGGGGGGGGGGCGGCTACCCTGGCCCCCCGCGCTTTGGGGGAGGGGGGCTCTGCGCTTCGGTGCGGCGCCACGGACAGCCTTGCCGAGTAGCGCAACGGTCGGAGCACCGCACTCGTCGCGAGCTCCGATCCCCCCAACCCCCCCGACCGCTGGTCGACTCCGCCGATGGTTGAACGGTTGTCCCCATCGAGTGGCCGTCTCCTGCCACGATCGATGTGGATTTTCCGCCGTTGGTCGCCGCTTCAACCGAGCGGTCCCTACTTTTTTGCGGGAGAGCGAGAGAGTGCTACGCGGGGAGAGAAACTCGCCCCCCAACCACGCAGATGTTCAATCTTCACCGCTGTCGCCCGCTAACTTGAGTTTGATCCCGCTCTGCGGGAAGTCATCGCGAGCGATCGTCCTCCATGCAGAAACCGGTCCCGTCCCCCCCCCCCACCCCCCCACCACGGTAATGTGGAATTTCCACCGCTATCGCTGCTAAAACGAGTGGTACCACTTTGTGGGGAAGTCGACGCAAGCGATCAACCGGCATTCCCCCTTCACCGCCATGGGAATGCGGGAATTTCCACCGCTGCCTTGGGACCCACCAGCGGAGACGGAACGCCACCACGCATGGAACGGGGGGGGGGGAGACTTTGACCCTGGTGCTGTGTGTGTGTGTGACCCCTTGCGCGCGCTGGGTGCTTCCTGATTGGGGAGTCACGCCCCAGGAAGAGGGCAACGATGGGTGTGGGGGTCATGTCCGAACGCTCTACGCTGCGATGAGAACTCCTTAACAGACACGACGCCGACGAGATGTTCACCAGCAGACGTTCCCCGGGGGTCTGCTTTTGTTGATCAGATCTCGACGCATTTGAATATGGCGTTGAAAACTATCGTGCCGTTGTTTGGCGAGGAACAGGGGTGGAGGAGCGGTTTTGAGTTACTCAAGAAACTGTTACAACAACAACAACGCCGCCACCCACCGCCCGCTGCCTGCATCCCGAATCGCCGCGGGGACCCCGGCACGTTCTCGACCGACGTGACCAAGTTTCTTCCCGGCTGGCGAGAAAGGAAAACGTGCGGTCCGGTTGGAGTAAAAAGTTAAGCACGTAAATAAAAAACACAACACAAAAACGATAGGACCCGTTTGCTCTTCCCCGTCCCCCCGAGAGAGAAGCGGTTTTATTCAACACTTTGATCAACCGCCGAGGACTCGAATATGCAATCCAGTGCTGGGGGAGGGTGGCCGTGGCGATTGCGGGGGGGAGGGGGAAGCCCCCCCTCCGAATTTCTGTCGGCGGCCGACACCGCACGCGCGCGGCGGGGGAGGAAGTGGCTCGTTCAAGAAACGTCTCCCGGTGGGGTCGGTAGACGGAGGATAGTAAGATGACGGACGTCGGCTGGAAGATTTTTTGGGATATTAAGTCCAGTAATGTGCCTTCAACGAACTCTATAACGTTTTTAGTGGTGTGAACATATTTTCGACGGGTTTGTTTTAGGGTTTTTTTGTTGCGTTTTGATGCTGTGAATCTTCCCATGTGAAATTATTTTTAGGGGTTTGAACGCGAGCGGTGGGTGGGTGGTGGGGGGGGGGCGAGGGATAGGGGAGCCACGGGGCGGGGGTGGGTAACGACGAACGGAAAGCAACGCGGATGGTTTAACCTTCGGATGTATCTCCGAATTCCAAAAAGAAAGCAAGTTTTCCTTGCGCCGTAGGGAAATAGTTGGTTCAAATAATTTCTTTGCCTGAGAAATCCTTCACTGTGGCGGTGTTTGGGGGGTTGAGGCGGCGGTGGCGGCGGTGGTGGTGGTGGTGTATTGACGCTGTGTGGCTGTGGGTTTTCAAGGAGTTGGTATTTTTTTTTGACGCCCACCAATTTGCAGGAATCTTTCAAGGAGAGAAACGACACCGACTTTTGAGAAATATAGCGAACTTTCCATACTGTCCAAAGCAATGTTTTTTCTTACTCTAGTTTCAACACTGGTTACGATAATAAGTGACAATTTACAACAAAAAAACGCGTGTGGACCTAACGATTTAATTTAAACGAACGTTTTCTTTAAGTTGTGTTTAACCGTTTATTATTTTTTATTTTCCCTGGCGCAAAAAACAATGACACGAAACTTCGAGATAAAGAAACGTTCGACAAGGTGGAAATGCACTTTTAATTTTTTTTGTACGCAATTCTTCGGACGTGGGATTTTGACACTCCTATGCAAGGGAAAAAGCGTGGGCTCACTTATGACGATGATATAAAAAAAACGATAAAATCGAAAAACAAAGAGATTACGGAAACAGTCGTTT
Source organism: Lampetra planeri (assembly GCF_965212315.1). Taxonomy (NCBI): domain Eukaryota; kingdom Metazoa; phylum Chordata; class Hyperoartia; order Petromyzontiformes; family Petromyzontidae; genus Lampetra; species Lampetra planeri. Next base: position 3,586,024 of record NC_136164.1, read on the forward strand.
GGGATGGGTGGAGGGGGTGGGGGGACAAAAAACGATGCTTGAACTTTTTCAGAACCTCAGCATTGCACGCATTTCACTTCGGGACGAACGAGACCAACGCTTAGGGTGACGTATACACTGAATCTTTCGTTGTTGTGAAGATGAGCAGAGCTTTGCTTGGGCGTGAGGGGGGGGGGGACTTACAGGGGGGGATCGTTTGTGCGATGTTGACACTGCGTAAAAGTGCAATGTTCGTCTTTTCTTCCAATTGTTTTCCTTCCTGTCCACGGTGAGGTGTCTTGTCGAATCGCCGAAATGAACCTGACTTTTAATTCTGATCGCCCCAAATTGTCTCCCCCCTCCTCCCCAAGACCCCTTCTCGGTTCTGAAGTCGCGTCAAATCAGTGTTCTTAAATCACTCTTCTGAAGCCAGAAGTCCCATTTAACATGGCATGGGGGGGGGAGGGATGGTGGCAGGGAGGGTCTGCTCCTCTGCGCCTCTGTTAGTCGCGTCCACTGGCCACGCATCTTGCTCCACACTGCATCCTCCCATTGCCTTAGCAGGGCCACATCCAGTCAGAGTTTGTCTGTGGCCACCGATTTTTTGGCCAGGTTTTCTACCGCCATTTGGCCATGGATCTGCCTTGCTGCCGCGAGATAAATATCCACCCCAAGTATTATTTTTACCCTCCCGTTCTCTTCCCAAGCAATCGTTGAGGGGAGGGGGGGGGGGGCGGGTCGAGGGGTCTGTGATCGTTTCTTATTTTGCAGCCTTTTGACACCAGTGGTGGGAAATTCCACATTGCCGTGGCAGGCGCCAGTCCCCTGCAAAAGGGACTTGTCGAATATCGTCCTAAAGTGGTACTGCTCGGGATTTAGCAAATCGTCAGAGGTGATTCTTGGCGATCTGAGTTGACCCGCCAACGAGGATGTGGATGAGGAACTGTGATTACGAGTTGATTTATTTCGGCGATTTGAACAAACCCCCTACTAATCCCCCCCCCACCTCCCCGCGTTAGTTTGTAATTCATATTTTATTAACGGACGCAACCAAATGAAAAAGTATTTTAGCTATTTTAGTTTTACTTCGTCGTTAAATCATCGATTGTGTTTTTTTTCACCATGCGCCGGTTAAATGCGCCGCTCCATTGGAATGTTTCTTTTTAAGTCCGCACCGTAGTCGCCCATCCAATAGCAATCCGTTTGATGCGCGTGACCACCTTCCCACCCACCCACCCACCCCTCCTGGTATCACCGTCTCTCCCGCTGTGGCACTGCACGCGATAAGACCGCATTGCATCGTGGTCGATTCAAAACGCGACGACTCGTGCGCAGTGACACCACTAGAGGGTGCCAGCGTGTGCGGTGTTCCTGGAAACCACATGACCGACGAGACTTTAAAAAATCTTTTTTTTCCGCCTTATGAATAAAGCTTCACGCTCAGGTGGCCGGGGTGGCACGTTTTCGTCGCCGGGGACTAAACCAGGTTCTGCCTCGACCAAACGACGGCGCGGAAAAACCCATGACGTTGAATTCGGGTCCACGTTTAAATTCAGCCGAATCTCTCCGGCTCTTTGAGAAAAGAAAAATCTGTCGGTTTGACTGTTACGTGACGAACATTGCTCTTCGGCGTCGGAGCTGTGCCCCTCCCCCCCCCCCCCCACACTTTGTTAGGGATATCAGGAGTAGTTGTGTGATATCCGCTTCCTCGGACTGTTTTCTCGACACGAAGGGGGGGGGGGGGGGGGGTCGCGCTGCTCTGCGAGAGATTCGAGTGGGGAACTTGGTCTCGTGACGTGACCGCCGACGGCGACATTGGGATGCAAATTCAGGAGACAAAGTAATGAAAACGAAGTGTTACTCGTTGTGTGGGGCAATACTGGAAAGCCATCTGTGTCTGTGTGTGTGTAGATAGGAGATGATAACCTTTGGGTCGCGTCTAGAAGTGCATAGCTTCAACCTGTTGCATACATTTAATAATCGCCTGACGATTTTGTTTGTTTGTTATTATGACGATGGTGATTGGGATACTCGTCACCGTGGCAAACGGGGAGGGGTGGGGAGAGGAGTAGTTGTGTGGCAAACGTGTCGACGTGTTGCATTCCCCTCTCGAGTGGCTGAAATTTCTCCATAAACTCCGGTTTCCCCCCCCCCCCCCCCCCCGTGCTTAACGCCAGGCCAAAAATTAAAAAAGTTCCGAGCGTCGAATCTCTCGGGGTCGGCCGCGGTCCCCTGCCCCCTCGCACGCGCGCCGTGTGCGGGCCGTTGGTTCGATCCATTGCTGGACGGAGCGCCTCCATAGGTGCCGGGCGCGATTGCCGAGGACGCGTGGACGTCGCTTTGGCCGTAACTTTACCGCGGCAGGCCGTCAAAAAGAAACCCGCCGCCACCGCCCACACCTCCCCGCCGGCCACGCTCCTCCAATTTGCGTCTAAACTTTTGTCGGCGTGCAATTCGATGAGACCGCCCGAAAGCCCCTCTTCATGTCTCTGTCTCTTCCCCGCCGCTTTGTCCAATGTTTCCGCCGGAGCGGGGGTCACGGTTGTTGTCGACAGCCCCTTTTTTGCCGCACTGATACAGGGGATTTGACGTCCTACTGGGAGGAGGGGGGGAAAGGGAGGAGGACCGCAATGCGTGCCGTGGCCCCCCTAGACGTCGACGGAGCAACGTCCGCTCCGGTGAACGCGGTGCACGTGAGAGGGGCGGTGCGGGGGTGGGGGGAAGTGGCTTAACGAGGGCGCGACGCTTAACCCGGCGAAGCGTCGCCGAGTCTCGAGACTTCTTTGCAGGAGGAGGGTGCTGCTGCTACGTTGTTGAGACGTTGTTGGGACTTCTTGGCCCGTCGTATTTGGTGTTGGTTTCCGTGTTGGGGGGGGCGGGGGGGGGGAAACCGGATTGCTCGAAGGGGAATTGGAACACTCAAGAATGTCGCTCCGCAGATGGGTACGTCGTGAATCTCCTCGGTGGCGGCGTACTGCAACGTTTGCCCCCCTCCCCGAGTTGCTGAATACGTGCATGTCGTCTCTATGTTTACCGTTGATAGAAGGGGGGGTGGGCTGGACCGGGCGGTGTTGCCCGAGAGAAGGCTTCGCGATGGCTTTGTCGGCGGATGCTGAGCGGACGCCACTGGAAATCCTGGGTTTTTTTAGGTGCCTGGGTCTTTTGGCTTGGTTCGTCATGGCTCTCGTGTCGGACACTACGAGCCAGCACCCGTGAGGCTCCTGGCTTCGACTCGTGCATCTGAATGTATCTCTCTTTCTCTCACTCTCAAGGGTTTCACGATTGAGATGTTGAGGAAGCCTCGTATAAGCACACCCAAGGCCAGCTGTGCTTATATCCAAAGTAATTTACTTAAATCAGAAGTTGCTCTTTGCCTTCCCCCCCCCCACCACGACTGTGTTGCTTATATCAGGACTGGTTATTAGGTGTGCTTATCGAGGCTTTTGCTGGTTACATCAAATCATAGTGAACCCAGCATGTCAGCAGGTTTTGGCTCCCGTGTCTCCGACACAGCCAATTTTTGCACCCTCTGAGAGCGAGAGAGAGAGAAGCCCCAAACCCGGGGATGAGCTCAGGATCTCGGCGGTGCGGGGCTCGTCAACGACACGGCCATTACGAACCATCGAGAGAGAGAGAACGAACGAGCGATACACCCAGACGCAGAAGCTTGGAAACAGAACAAACGATGCTTCTGGCACAATGTCTGACATGGCCATTATGAACAATCATCACTTTCTCTGTCGAGAGAGAGAGACACCCAGACCTCTTTGGGTTTAAAACCAGGAAATCGCTGCTTTTTGCTCAGTGTTTTCGACACGGCCATTGTGAACCCTCAGAGAGAGAAGGGGGTGGGGGCAGACACCCAGGTCCAGGGTTTGAACCCATGACATCGCTGCTTCTCATTGCAGTGTCTCCCTAAATTATTGGTTTTTATAGCAACAAAAGTGTGGTTGCACAGGTCTCCATAGCAACGCTATGGGTATATAATAATACATGAGCATTGGTGCCATAATTGCCGGCGCTAGCTGTGATTCACGAGCTCCCTTTATTCGCATCTGGATACAGCCGCCCGCCGCTGTTGTATCGGAAGGCGTATTTTTGCTGACTTGACATGGGTACAATGTTTTCTACAGTCTTGTGTTTTATTATGCTGTCTGTGCGTAAGTGCGAGTGTAAAAGTGCGCGTATGCATATGCAGAAATTGCTCATGCGCTTGACCGTACTACGGAGTAATTGTCACACACTGCACTACAGTCCCAGGCGGCTAGGTTCGAATCCTGTCCCGTGCGGTCCCCTTCGCCGCCGCCGCCGTCGCCGCCGCCGATACCGGTCGTTGGCTCACCGGGAGAGACGGGCCTGGGTCCACCGCTCGGTCGACCCGGCCACGGACGAGTCTGGCGCGTGATCCTGCGGCGGCGGCGGCCGTGGCACCGGTGCGGCTTCGCGGAACGTCGGCACTAGGCGTGAGACGAAAGGCGGCCCGGTTTGCGTTTGCACCGTGCCCGCCCTTAATAGGTGCTCGCTAACATTACTTGCCTCCTCCACGTCCCTCCTGACAGGTTGAATGGGGGCGCGGGGAGGGAGGGAGGGGTAGGGGGTGGGGGGAAGTGTTATTGTAATGCTTTCGTTGTTGGTGCAAATCTCACTTGAACGAGCGTGAATTTAGCGGCGGCTCTCGGGGACGGCTCTTTTTTTTTTGTCGTCGTCGTCGGTTACAGCAGCGGGAACGTGTGAATGTGCGCGAGCGGAATCGGCGGCCGTCTTAACAAAGCCCAATACGTCGCCCAAAAACGGTGCTTGGACCAAAAAAAAAAAAAACACAAAAAAAATTCTGGAGGGGATTGAATAAGACGACGGACGGACGAAAACGGGAACCGTCGAGAAAACGGAAAAGGGGACGTGGGAAGAACAAATGCTATTTTAAAGGAAGACGGAACAAAAAAAGGTTTTAACGGTGGCGAAGACGGCTACGGATTAAGACGTGCAAGGGGGGAGGAGGAGATGGACGGGCCAAAAAAAAAAAAGAGTTTTGCGCGTTGAAACTGAAAATAGAAGAAGATTTAAGCAAACGCAAAATTAACAAACAAATATATGGACCTTTTTTGGCGGAGACACTTTTTTGCGCAAAAAATACTCATATCTACTGCAAGGAATATGCCACAACACTTTAACTTAGGGGAAGACGCAACCCGAAGCGACAGATTGGCGCCGGTTTATTAACAGCTGCCAAGACGATGACGTTAATTCGGAGCCGGGGAGCGGCCAAGCAAGGTCGCTGTTACACACGTGGGTAGCCGCTGTTGTTTTGAATCTCCCCCCCTCCCTTACTCTCACGTTGGCTTTGCGTGGCCGGCTCCCCCCCCCCCCCCCCCGACGTCTGCTGCACGTCAACCTGTTATAGTTTTCTCCTGCTCCTGTTAGCGCCGGGTGGGTGGGTGGGACTGCCGTGCGCAGTGAACCTGCGGCAGCCTCTCGCGTGTGGCTAGGGGTGGAGCCGGCTGTCACTTTGGGTTGCGTCTTTTATCGAGAGAGAGCAGGAGGAGGGAGAGAGAGATAGAGAGAGAGCACGGGAAGAGACACACATCGGCCAATTTTCAAAGGCGTCTCGTGACAAGCGGCCACCGAAATTGTCGCGTTTCTCCGTTTTGTCAACTGCTTTTATTTGTCGCCGTTGCTGGGACGCGATTGTGTGCTTTCGTTTACGTCACGTTTTTAAGCCATTTTTGTTACGGTTCCACGAGCAAAAAAGAGGAGAGAGAGAGGGGGGGGGGGGTGAGAAAAACCCCGCGCGCTTGTCAAGAATCGTGGGGGGGGGGGGGGTGAAAAGAAAAACCCCCAACGGTGTTGTTGTTTGGGAGCGGGGGTTCAGATTTTGGCGTGTTGGTAGCCCACGGCGGGAGAAGAGGAGAGGGTGGCTAAGATTCTTTCCGAAGATTGTTTTGGAGGAAACGAAACGACATTGGGGGGCGGTGGATGGGGGGGGGGGGTTGCGTACCCCCCTCCCCGCTGCCGTTTCTTTTCTACCCCCCCACCGAAGTGCGTGCCCCGTGGGTGGAGTGGGGTGGCGGGGGGGGCAGGGAAACTCCTTCCTGCTGCTGCTGCTGCTACGGCCCCACGAGACCACGAACACCCGCCGACGATCCGTTCCGGTCGGGTGTTTTTTTTTACAAAATATCGTGACGTATCATCACTACTCGATTATTTTATCTCCCCCCCCCCCCTCCCCAACATATAACGGTAATTAAAGTTAGCAATAATTGTTGAATATACTTTTTAAAGTCTCTTATTTATGCCTTAAATCTAGTGCTTTGAAACGTTTTCGTCGGGTATTTGACGGCGCGGCGATCCTCACTGCGTCTGCCGTTTCCAACGGCGCGTGGCGTTGCGGCCGTTGGCGGGGTCTGGAAGTTGAAACGATCATGGGGAAGACTTTCGCAAAAGGCTTCCGTTGACCGAACCGCAGCCGGATGTACGGCCAAACCGCAACGCGACGACGGCGCTAGAGGGTCCCAACTGCGGAGCTCGTCAAACGCGACCTGTCGCGTTGTGGAATTGTAATATCGCCTCGTGTAGTGGACAATTATTGCGGCAGCTCTACGACCTAACCCCCCCCCCCACCACCAAGGCACGAATCGGGTCCAAAGCGCGCGCGCCTGCTCTGAGCGGTATGATGATGATGTGATGTCGACGACGACGATTGTTTTGGTGATGGGATTAGTGCACCCTCTCCCCGACCGTGATTTGGACTCGTTACTATCCGACCTGAGAAGCAGCGGCAGCAGCAGCAGCAGCGGCAGCAGCAGCAGCAGCGGCAGCAGCATCCTTTGACCGCAGAGATGCCTGGTTAATGTGAACAGGTCCGAGAGGGCAGACACACAACCCCGTAAAACTAAATGCACAATATGTACGAGTTTAAAGGAAGGCGGCAGAGCTATGAAGCGTCGTTACTGAGAAAAGTGCACTTTCTTGTGTGAAGGGTCAATGATGTTCAAGCGTGCTGCCAACTTGAACTCCGGTGACGTCACTAAAGTGCGATTGAGTCACGTGATGGTTGGGTGAAAGATTTTATGGGGGGGGAGAAGAATGTCCAAATAAGTTTCAAAGCTTGAGCCTTGGCTCCATGAGAGAGACCAGGTTACAGGTTCCAGTTGAACTGGTGGGTTTCAGTAGCCTGAGGCATGAGTCTCATTGTCTTGAGACCTTGGCTCCAAGAGACTGCATCTCCAGGGTCTTGAGGCCCCGGGTTTAATTGTCTTGAGGCTTGGCCCCCGAAGTCTGGGTTTCAGGATCCCAGGATCTATTCTTGGCTCCTAACTACCGGGTCTCAGGGTTCTTGAGGCTCGGCTCCAGGAGACCGGGTCTCAGGGTTCCTGAGATTAGGCTCCAGGAGACCGGGTCTCAGCGTCTTGAGACTCGGTCCCCAGGAGACCGGGTCTTAGTGTCTTGAGACTCGGCTCCAGGAGACCGGGTCTCAGGGTTCTTGAGATTAGGCTCCAGGAGACCGGGTCTCAGCGTCTTGAGACTCGGTCCCCAGGAGACCGGGTCTCAGTGTCTTGAGACTCGGCTCCAGGAGACCGGGTCTCAGTGTCTTGAGACTCGGCTCCAGGAGACCGGGTCTCAGTGTCTTGAGACTCGGCTCCAGGAGACCGGGTCTCAGGGTCTTGAGACTCGGCTCCAGGAGACCGGGTCTCAGTGTCTTGAGATTCGGCTCCAGGAGACCGGGTCTCAGGGTCTTGAGATTCGGCTCCAGGAGACCGGGTCTCAGGATCTTGAGACTTGGATCCAGGAGACCGGGTCTCAGTGTCTTGAGACTCGACTCCAGGAGACCGGGTCTCAGGGTCTTTTGAGATTAGGCTCCAGGAGACCGGGTCTCAGGGCCTTGAGACTTGGATCCAGGAGACCGGGTCTCAGGGTCTTTTGAGATTAGGCTCCAGGAGACCGGGTCTCAGGGTTCTTGAGACTCGGCTCCAGGAGACCGGGTCTCAGGGCCTTGAGACTTGGATCCAGGAGACCGGGTCTCGGGGTTCTTGAGACTTGGATCCAGGAGACCGGGTTTCAGGATCTCGAGACTTGGATCCAGGAAACCGGGTCTCAGGGTTCTTGAGACTCGGCTCTAGAAGACCGGGTCTCAGGGTCTTGAGACTCGGCTCCAGGAGACCGGGTCTCGGGGGTCTTGAGACTCAGCTCTTCTGCTTAAGCACAGCGTTACAATCTCAATACCCTTTAAGTTAAGGTTGAGTTTATAGTTTTTAATTCCCCGGATTGGTGAATTAGGAGTGTGGAGACGTCCCTTCTGGCATTTTGTTTACGTTACAACATTGTGTTTGATTATCAGAACTTTAAAGAAACTGCCTCGTGTGTTTACTTAGACACTGTTGCAGGTATTATGCTCATTACGTTTGTTTGTTGTCGTTATTTGATGATGAAGTGACATTGATTTTTTTAAGTATTTGCTTTTGTGTGTGTTCTAGACTTTCCTTTTTGAGTGTTAAAGCCCCCAACCCATTCAGTGTTGACAATAAAATGACATGCAGGGTTTCTCAAGTAAGTTTATCCTCTTAGTCGGAGCCTTCCCTTGTTCAAACAAAGCTATTAGGGGCTGTGCTCATTCTCCATCGGTGGAAATTCCACATTCCCATGGCGGCGGCCAGTAGTTGCTCTGTAAAGCAGCCACTAGGGTTCTTAAGATTCTACTCCACGAGACAAAAGAGACGCCCTTTTGAGTCGCTCAGTGGCTTGGGGCTCGTTCCCACTCGCTTGGGCTGTCACACGCAAGGTTGACCAGGCCTCACGTGTTTTTTTAGCTACCAGTATGAAGTGGCGACAGTTGTTTGATAATCTGGCAAAGTTAAACCTCATTCCCCGGGGGTAGTGGGGGGTGGGGAAATCGTGAACTCCGTGACGTGTTGATTGTTGTGAGTCATTGTGCTCTGACCACTCCGATTCCCAGTCGGATTGCACTGCTAAAGTTGAACTACAAACGTCCATATTGAAAAACACTATATGCATAGAAAACGCAGCTCTCACGTCTTGCAAAAAAAAGGTGTATCACGAATGCTCGAAACGTTGTCATAGGTCCGAAAACAAAGCATTTCTGTGGTGATCTCGCCTGGTAAAAAAAAAAATCTACATTACAAAAATGACATTGGTCAATTTTAATCACGGTGTTAGGCTATGTCACCTGGGTGCGATGGATGTCGTCAGTCACAAGACGATCATCTTGAATGGGCTCCCCTCATTTGGCTAAGTTCAAGATGACGATTGTTAAACGGGAGGCTCGCTGTTTGTACCTGGCCTTGTGTCCGGCTTTTGTTATTTTTGTTATTTTGGAGTAAGTTTTTTTTTGGTTGAGCATTTTATTCCTTCGATAAATGTGTTTTTTTTTCTCTTCTTTTGAATACTTGAATAAGTTCAGGCCAAAAAAAAAAACTATCTATGTAATGTAGAAATTAAGTTAAGAGGTTTAAATAAATGTTGGGTAAAATGTTGTGAACGTGTCCACGTGTGAGTCTTGTTCAATTTTGATTTAAAGCTTTCGCGACTGCAGGGATTCATATTCTTGGTTCTTTCGGTAAAGTCACGTAGTAGGGAACTAATACAAATATAAAACAATAAAATTCTCACAACGTTTCGACTGCAACACAAGCAATCATAGTAATAGGTTTTTACCCTTTCAACTGGTACAACAACTGACACCTTTATACAAGGCATCATGTTTGCAATAACCACAACACAAGCAGTCAAAATGCAAACAAAAAGAAACAACTCTGATGATGATAATGTATGCACTGTCCTTGAAGTTGATTGGTCCACACCCGAGACAGCTTTTCTTAGAGCCCAGTCTCCATTGGTGTTGGACCAGATGACGCCGAAAGGCGACACAAGCAATCATCATCAGGTGTGAAATCCAAATCAAGAAAATTTTCTTCTACGTGACTTTACCGAAAGAACCAAGAATATGAGTCTTGTTCAGTTTGTGAGCGTGTTGGTGTGTGTGTGAGAGAGAGAGGGGGGGCCGCACGTGGCGTCGATACCGGCAAGTCTGGCACTGGAGAGGGCCCCCCGCCACGCAGGCGTTGAGGAATCGGCATGACCCTGGCACGCGTTTGAGAAGTGTCGTGCCAACACCGCGAAGACATCGAGCCTCAACGGGCAGCCGCGGTTCTCCGCACGCGAACCTCCAAGTGCAGCGACCATTGTGGACGAGAGTCGTGGGGGCTGCCGCTCCCAACGTGGGTCCCTTCACAAAAACTGCAGCCATTCGTAAAGGCGTAGGCCATTGCATGCCAACGTCACGGGACCACATTTTGGCAAATGTGAAAAGTAGACTGCAAATGACGCAGGAGAAGATCATTGCCCTCCCGCTGCCAGACCAATGCCCGCTCGCAGTCCCCCTTGTGCTGCACTGTGACAGCTGCCACTGGGGGTCCCCTTGGCTAGACCACAGCAAACATCGCCCCCCATTGGCACACTAATACACAGGGACAGCTGCCACGGGGTTTCCTAGGCTAGACCACAGGGACAGCTGCCACGGGGTTTCCTAGGCTAGACCACAGGGACAGCTGCCACGGGGTTTCCTAGGCTAGACCACAGGGGACAGCTGCCCACGATGTTTCCTAGGCTAGACCACAGAAACAGCTCCCACGGGGTTTCCTAGGCTAGACCACAGGGACAGCTGCCACGGGGTTTCCTAGGCTAGACCACAGGGACAGCTGCCCACGATGTTTCCTAGGCTAGACCACAGGAACAGCTGCCACGGGGTTTCCTAGGCTAGACCACAGGGACAGCTGCCACGGGGTTTCCTAGGCTAGGCCACGGGGTTTCCTATGCTAGACCACAGGGACAGCTGCCACGGGGTTTCCTAGGCTAGGTCACAGGGGCAGCTGCCACGGGGTTTCCTAGGCTAGACAGGGACAGCTGCCCACGGGGTTTCTTAGGCTAGACGACAGGGGCAGCTTCCACGGGGTTTCCTAGGCTAGACCACAGGGGCAGCTGCCACGGGGTTTCCTAGGCTAGACGGACAGCTGCCCACGGGGTTTCCTAGGCTAAACCACAGGGACAGCTGCCGCGGGGTTTCCTAGGCGAGACCACAGGGGCAGCTGCCACGGGGTTTCCTAGGCTAGTCCACGGACAGCTTCCACAGTAGTCAACCAGGCCATGCGTTAATTGTGTGTTAACCGACTCTCTGTTGTATTACATCACATTTCAATATTTTACTAGGTTATTTAATTTTCGTGTGCCTGTATACTCCTCTCTATGTGTGCCGTTGTGATGTCTGTCTGCTTGTATGTCGGTCTATAGTTTTCTAGTTAGATTTTTGTTGCTATTTCTTTTATGCCTGATGATGATTGCTTGTGTTGCAATCGAAACGTCGTAATGTGTTTTATTTTGATTTATTATTTTATTTTTAGACGTGACTTAACCGAAAAGAACCAAAGAATAGCTGCCACAGAGTTTCCTAGGCTAGCCCACAGGGGCAGCTGCCACGGGGTTTCCTAGGTGAGACCACAGGAGCAGCTGCCACGGGGTTTCATAGGCTAGACGACGGGCAGCTGCCACGGGGTTTACTAGGCTAGAGCACAGGGGCAGCTGCCACGGGGTTTCCTAGGCTAGACCACAGGGGTAGCTGCCATGGGGTTTCCTAGGCGAGACCACAGGGGCAGCTGCCACTGGGTTTCCTAGGCTAGCCCACAGGGACAGCTGCCGCGGGGTTTCCTAGGCTAGACGACAGGGGCAGCTGCCGCGGGATTTCCTAGGCTAGACCACAGGGGCAGCTGCCGCGGGGTTTCCTAGGCTAGACCACAGGGGCAGCTGCCGCGGGGTTTCCTAGGCTAGACCACAGGGGCAGCTGCCGCGGGGTTTCCTAGGCTAGAGCACAGGGGCAGCTGCCACGGGGTTTCCTAGGCTAGACCACAGGGGTAGCTGCCACTGGGTTTCCTAGGCTAGACGACAGGGGCAGCTGCCGCGGGGTTTCCTAGGCTAGACCACAGGGGCAGCTGTCACGGGGTTTCCTAGGTGAGACCACAGAGGCAGCTGCCGCGGGGTTTCCTAGGCTAGACCACAGGGGCAGCTGCCGCGGGGTTTCCTATGCTAGACCACAGGGGCAGCTGCCGCGGGGTTTCCTATGCTAGACCACAGGGGCAGCTGCCGCGGGGTTTCCTAGGCTAGACCACAGGGGCAGCTGCCACTGGGGGTTCCCCTTTGAAATGTTTTCTGACAATGGGATGTGATCCCAACGCTGCGGGGATGCGCCGGGCGATATAGGAGGGAGCTACAGCATATCAATTTATATGATGACTCTTCTTGGTTCTTTCGGTAAAGTCACGTAGAAGGAAAATAATACAATTTAAACATAAATAATTCTCACGACGTTTCCTCGACAGACCTGTTCTCCACCTGAAGACGGCTGCTTGCGTTGTGGCCGAAACGTCGTGAGAATTATTTTATGTTTTATTTTTATTATTTTCCTTCTAGGTGACTTTATCGAAAGAACCAAGAAGATGAATTCCTGCAGTCACGAAAGCTTTAAATCGAAATTTATATGATGACGTTTAGCTCTGCTGATTCATAGTCAGAGGCATTATGGGGACTCCTGTGGAACACTTAAATAAAAACTGAACATTTTATTTTGCTAACGCCCACTCGGCTATGGGGCCGTCCATAAATGACGTCACGCGATTTTGGACGATTTTTGATCCCTCCCTCGTCACACGGCGTCACAAAAAATCAGACCCCCCCCCCCTCAAATATGACGTCACAAAGCTCTGCCCCCCCCCCACAAAAACATTTCCATTATAAAAAAACACATGCTTCAAATCGCTTTAAATTATTGTCATTGTAGTGCATATTTAATGTGGCGATGCACTCTGATGTTGTAGGAGAAAACATTTATTAAAAAGTCTATTTAATTAAGTAGAACGTGTTTATATTTATTTAAAGTTACGCATTTTGATGTGACGTCACATTTCTCCCCCCCCCCCCCCTCGTCACACATCGTCACAAATGTCTGACCCCCCCCCCCAGGTGCGTGACGTCATTTATGGACGGCCCCTTTGTAGCTCCGTTTCAGAAGCGACGTGGATATCACAAATGATCGATAAACGAAGTGAGCTTCGGTGGAAATGTATCGCAGCCAGCCAAATACTCGAAACGCTGGTGATGTTGTTTTTCTAGATGTGTTTGGGGGGGAAAACCGGAGGAAGGACCCGGAGAAAAGTCCACGCAACCACGAGGAGAGAGACACGCAAACTCCGAATATACAGCAGCAGCAGGCGTCGTCAGGGTCGGGATCGAACCCACGACCTCCTGCGTACCAGGCGAGGTAGTTAACATCTCCTAGCCACCGTGATGATGATGATGAGAGAGAGACACGCAAACTCCACATACAGCAGCAGGCGTCAGGGTCGGGATCAAACCCTATGACCTCCTGTACACCAGGCGAGGTAGTCAACATCTCAGTCACCACGGCGCCTTTCGGTGGTGGGACAACAACAACCACCAACATCACCAAGAACAACAACATCACCAACACCACCAACATCACCAACAACATCAACAACACCAACACCACCAACAACACCAACACCACCAACAACAAAAACACCACCAACACCACCACCAACAACAACATCACCACCACCAACAACACCACCACCACTCGCTGGCCGTGCACTCCAGCACACCGAGTGGCCGAGTGGCTTCGAGATCAATCCTCGAGATCAATCCTCGGGGCAGCGACGCGCGTCTCTCGCCAAGTGCCGAATCCTGCACCCGGGGGATGATCACTCCTCGCACCGACACGAGTGGCGTGCGGGGTGGGGGGGAGGGGGAGGTGGTGGTGGGGGGGGAGTAGAGGTGGTGGGGAGGGGGTGGGGAGGTAAGTGGAGGTGGTGGTGGGGGGGGAGTAGAGGTGGTGGGGAGGGGGGTGGGGAGGGGGTGGGGAGGTAAGTGGAGGTGGTGGTGGGGGGGGGAGTAGAGGTGGTGGGGAGGGGGTGGGGAGGGGGTGGGGAGGTAAGTGGAGGTGGTGGTGGGGAGGTAAGTGGAGGTGGTGGGGGGGAGGTGGGGGCGAGGTGGGGGATGAGTGGAGGTGGTGGGGAGGGGGTAAGTGGAGGTGGTGGTGGTGGTGGGAGGGAGGTAAGTGGAGGTGGTGGGGGGGAGGTGGGGGGGAGGTAAGTGGAGGTGGTGGGGGGGAGGTGGGGGCGAAGTGGGGGATGAGTGGAGGTGGTGGGGAGGGGGTAAGTGGAGGTGGTAAGGGGGAGGTTGGGGGGGAGGGGGAGGTGGTGAGGTGGGGGCTGGGAGGTGGGCCCCGCGCTAAATGCTTTCAAGTTATCAATTCATCCTACGTGATGATTTTACCGAAAGAACCAAGAAGATGAATCCCTGCAGTCACGAAAGCTTTAAATCGAAATTTTATCAATTCCGGTTCAGTGATTCCGCACTTGCTCTATTACTATAGTACTATACTGCCTTCAACTTTTATGAACGACTGCGTGTTTAAGGTTAGCGATTTGTCGTATTATCTGGCTGTATAGCAAATGTAAAAATACAATTACTTCACTATGCAAGTCAAACATTTGCGTTTTAATATTTGTCTTTTTTATATTTCTGGCTCCTTTATAACCACACGAGCTTTCCTGCCCGGCTTCGCCCGGGATTCAGCACGCCCGGCCGCCTTTGTCTCCCCAGTAGCGATGTTCACACACCACACTGAGGCTGAGTCGACCTAGGGGAGGCCCATGACCGGTTAAAATAATCGTCACCGGTGGTGGCCGTGAGCGGGAATCGAACTCGGGTCGCCGGGTTCGTAGCGCGGCGCGCTACCCGCTACACTACGATGCGTTACGCTTCCACGTGCGCGGGTCACGTGACAGATGTGACGTCACAGCTCACTTGCCGTGCAAAAATGGATGCATTATTGAACCACAGCAATAATTTTATTTTCTATTAAAATTGTTTCTATTTTCTTGCTGTGGTTTTCACACCTGATGATTATTGCTTGTGGTGTTGCAATCGAAACGTCGTGAGAATTTTATTGTTTTATATTTATATTATTTTATTATTTCCCTTCTATGTGACTTTACCGAAATAACCAGTCACGAAAGCTTTAAATCAAAATTTAGACAGTGAGTTCATAGAAAGCGTGTGACAATAATAATCAAAAAGCCTCCCTCCTCCCCTCGCTTTGTGCGGGTTCGCTTTGTGCGGGTTCGCTTTGTGCGATGTCGACCATGAAATTGGCTCTCTGCGTTGGTCGAATGTCACGCTGCCAGGTGCGGATATGCGGTCAGAGGTGGGATAACCCTGTGTGTGTGTGTTGTGTGTGTTGTGTGTGTTGTGTGTGTGTTATGTGTGTGTTGTGTGTGTGGTGTGTTATGTGTGTGTGAGTGTGTTATGTGTGTGAGTGTTATGTGAGTGTTATGTGTGTGTGTTGTGTGTGTGTGCGTTTCTCGGCAGGTAGCTGTCCTACACACACACAGATATATACACACGGAGATGTACTCAGAAACAAAGGTACACAGATAAATACACATGTAGAGAGATATCATAAACAGGATTTCCTCTCGACACCCTCGATTAAGGCACAGCACACACACACACACAACGGTCGGGATCGAACCCACGACTTCCTGTATACCAGGCGAGGCAGTTAACATCTCCTAGCCACCGTGATGGTGATTAGAGAGACGCAAACTCCAAATATACAGCAGCAGCAGGCGTCAGGGTCGGGATCGAACCCACGACCTCCTGCACACCAGGCGAGGTAGTTAACATCTCATAGCCACCGTGATGGTGATTAGAGAGAGAGACACGCAAACTCCAACTATACAGCAGCAGGCAATCGGGAAAGAACCCACGACCTCCCGGATCTCGGCAGCTATGAACCCTTGAGGAAGATGCACAAAGACACAATCCCCGTATAGCCTCAGCAGACTGTTGGGGCAAGTGCAGTAAATGACTCGCACCTATGAAGGCTACCGGCAATGTGGCACACGAGGGGGTGGGTGGGTAACACCACGCACGGCCACCTTTGTCTCCCCCAGTAACCGATGTTTACTACACAACGCCCCAGGTACTCATTTTAGGCTGAGTCGACCTAGGGGAGGACGCCCATGGCCGGTTTAGATAATCTCGGGTCGCCGCGTTCGTAGCGCAGCGCTACCCGCTACTACACCACCACTCCCTACACACACACACAGACACACACACACAACACACACACACACAGACACGCACACACACAGACACATACACAGACACACACAGACAAACACACAACACACACACACAGACACACACAGACACACACACACAGACACACACACAGACACACACACAACACACATACAGACACACACACAGACACACACACAACACACACACAGACACACACAGACACACACACAGACACACACACAGACACACACACACAGACACAACACACACACACACAACACACACACAGACACACACACAACACAGACACACATACACACACACACAGACACACACAGACACACACACACAGACACACACACAGACACACACACAACACACCACTCACACACACACAACACACACAACACACACCACAAACACAACACACACACCAACACACAACACACCACTCACACACAACACACACCACTCACATAACACACACACAACAGACACACACAACACACCACACACAACACACACAACACGGGCCAGGCCACGTGGATGAGCAGGCGCTCTGCTCGAGGGCGCCCTTCTTGACCAGAGTGGTCGTGGCCGAGTGGGCTCAAGGAGCAACTTCATCCCATTGTGCACTGGCGTTCGTGTCCTGTGTGGGCTGAGTGTGACCGGGGGGTTACACTTGAGCACATCACTCTTAGCCTCGCATCACGCCGCTGTAAACCCTCCACCCCCCCCCCCCCCAACATGGTTAGACTCCCGTCCCAGGCTTAAGGGTCGCCACGGTGACCAGGAGATGTTAACTCCCTCGCCTGGTTTTCAGGGGGTCGTAGGTTCGATCCCGACCCCTGATGCCTGCTGTATATTTGGAGTTTGTGTGTCTCTCTCATCATCATCACGGTGGCTAGGAGATGTTAACTACCTCGCCTGGTATACAGGAGGACGTAGGTTCGATCCCGACCCTGATGCCTGCTGTATATTTCGAGTTTGTGTGTCTCTCTCATCATCATCACGGTGGCTAGGAGATGTTAACTACCTCGCCTGGTCTACAGGGGGTCGTAGGTTCGATCCAGACCCTGATGCCTGCTGTATATTTGGAGTTGTGTGTCTCTCTCATCATCATCACGGTGGCTAGGAGATGTTAACTACCTCGCCTGGTGTACAGGAGGTCGTGGGTTCGATCCCGACCCTGATGCCTGCTGTATATTTGGAGTTTGTGTCTCTCTCTCTCATCATCATCACGATAGCTAGGAGATGTTAACTACCTCGCCTGGTCTACAGGGGGTCGTAGGTTCGATCCAGACCCTGATGCCTGCTGTGTATTTGGAGTTTGCGTGTCTCTCTCTCTCTCTCATCATCATCACGATGGCTAGGAGATGTTAACTACCTCGCCTGTTACGCAGGAGGTCGTAGGTTCGATCCAGACCCTGACGCCTGCTGTATATTTGTAGTTTGCGTGTCTTTCTCTCTCATCATCATCACGGTGGCTAGGAGATGTTAACTACCTCGCCTGATATGCAGGAGGTCGTGGGTTCGATCCCGACCCTGATGCCTTTGTAGTTGGAGTTTGCGTGTCTCTCTCATCATTATCAGGGTGGCGAGGAGATGTTGACTACCTCGCCTGGTGTACAGGAGGACGTGGGTTCGATCCCGACGCCTGCTGTATATTTGTAGTTCGCGTGTGTCTCTCTCTCTCTTCCCGTAGTCGCGTGTATTTTTTTCTCCGGGTCCTCCGGTTTTCCCCCTCCACATTTGGAAACACGCGTTTAGACTCTTTAGGTTATTTTGCTGCGATAAAAGTCCAAATGATGGAGCCACTCTGTTGACCTATCATGTGTGGCCAGCTTGCTTTAACAAAAACAAGTTAACACCTCAGCGGGGCTTTGCCTGGTAGGATGTGGCTGGTTTCGTGTTGTGTTTGTTTGTGTTTGGGTGATTTGTTCACCTTTCTTGTACTTTGCACTGCTGTCGTGTTTGTGTTGTGTTCTTACCCCGTGCCCCGACTGGACATCTGTGGAAAAAAAGAGCTTTATCGCTCATCAGATTCCTCCCGCAGTCTAGCGATGAAGGCCGGCACTGGCACGCGAGGGGGTGAGTTGCCAGCACCACGCCCGGCCGCCTTTGTCTCCCCAGTGACATTGTTTGCACAGCGGACCAGGTATTAATTTGAGGCTGAGTCGACCTAGGGGAGGCCCAGGACCGGTTCAGATAATCGTCACCGGTGTTGGTGGCCGTGAGCGGGAATGGAAGCCGGGTCGCCGGGTTCGTAGCGCAGCGTAGCGCTAACCGCTGCACCACCGCTCCCCACCACCGCTCTGCCACAACAACAACAACATCAGCATCAGCAGCATCAGCGGCATCAGCGGCGGCGTGAACCGAACGACCGTGAACGACGAACGGTCGACAGAGGAGGAGTCGCGCACCGCACGGGGTGGGGCGGGGGGGGGCGCAGGGAAGGAAATCGACGACAAGAGGGGGAGTGCGAGTCCCAGTGATCGACAGCATCGAGGTCGTTCTAAGTCGCGTTGTATAAAAGAAGATAACTTATCGTTTATTGTGAAATGCCACGGGGGGGGGGGGGGGTTTGTCCGGCGACATTGCCGTCGGTGTCGCCGTTACACGCTGTGCCAGTGGAACGGTGATGACACGGATGGCTACGTACAAAATAGAAAAACACACACACACGCACACACACCTACAAATGATATGTTCAAGTAATTCACGGATGAGTTATCTGGTTCCGCACGCAGCAGCGGGCCGCGGAGTCTCCGCCATGGAGGGCGACGCTCCTGGCGTGACGGCCAAAGCACGATGTTGAATCCTTCGAGCCAAATGTGCGCAGCAGCAAGTTTCACGCGATGGGTTGCTGCTTGCTTGCTGCGCCTTTTTCTTTCTTTCTTCCGCGTGGCTGTTGGTGACCGGGCTGAGACCATCAACTCGCCGCACTTGACAATCCCGGGGGGGTTTAACCGCAGGCAGCAGCGGCAGCAGCGGCAGCAACAGCAGCGGCGGCGGCGATGAAACACGGACGCGAATCCCAGGATCTCCCCGTGGTGCCGGCTCAACGTCTCTGACCTCTCGACCCGCCCGGCCGACCTCCGGCTCGCCCCCGGCCTCTCAGAACCCACCACCGCATTCTCGTCGCCCCCCTTTCCCTCGACGCGTCCGCAAGATTTCCCCTCGCCGGCCGACGGCGCTCAGAGAAAAATATCGAAGTCCGCGTCCGAGTCCTGCGACTCTGTGTCCGCGTCCCCTCCGTCCTCCGGCGGAGGTTCCGGTTCGACTCGCTCCGACGGGGCCGCGCCCGCGGTCGCGGCGTCCCTCCGCTCCTCCCCCTCGGCCGGATCGCCGATTCCGTCGGGCGGCAGCCGGGCCAGCCCCTCGGATCCCGCGCGATCCGCCTCGGGGCTCGACGATCCCCGTTTCCCGGGAACCTCCACGAGAGTCGATCGGTGGAACGTCCCGGCGGCATCGGTGGGCGTGAGCGCGCGACACGACGACAGGTCCTGGTAGTGGTCCACGTCGCGGATCTGCTCGGGGCGGTTCTTGCCGTTCCTGTCGCTGTAGAAGACGCCCTCCTCGGCTACGCTCCACTGCACCTTGGGGGGGAGGGGAGTTCCCCCGACAGGGTTAAAGGGGTCGGCCGGCGAGTGCTTCGTCTGTCTCGCGAGACGCAGAAGCGGCGGTGGTGGGGGGGGGGGGCGGTTCGTGGTCGTGTTGTCTAAAGGTGACCCCCACCGGCTCAAGACGCTGTACAAATACACTAACCCGTAGACTCACATAGAGACCTATAGACTCACACAGAAACCTGTAGACTGACAGAGACCTATAAACCCACATGGAGACCCGTAGACTCACGCCCAAGCAGAGACCCGGAGACTCGCATCGAGACCTATAGACTCACGCACAAACCCGTAGACTGACAGAGACCTATAAACCCACACGGAGACCCACAGACTCGCGGCCACGCAGAGACCCGTAGACTCACATAGAGACCTATAGACCCGCACGGAAACCCATAGACTCACATAGAGACCTATAAACCCACACAGATAACTGTTGATTCATCACATAGAGACCTATAGACCCGCACAGAGACCCGTAGACTCACATAGATACCTATATACCCACACAGAGACCCGTAGACTCACATAAAGACCTATAAACCCACACAGAGACCTGTTGACTCACATAGAGACCTATAGATCCACACAGAGACCCGTAGACTCACATAAAGACCTATAGACCCACACAGAGACCCGTAGACTCACATAGAGACTTATAAACCCACACAGAGACCCGTAGACTCACATAAAGACCTGTAGACCCACACAGAGACCCGTAGACTCACATAGAGACCTATAGACCCACACAGAGACCCGTAGACTCACATAGAGACCTATAGACCCACACAGAGACCCGTAGACTGACAGAGACCTATAAACCCACATGGAGACCCGTAGACTCGCATAGAGACCTATAGGCCCGCACGGACACCCATAGACTCACATAGAGACCGGTAGACTCACGTAGAGACCTATAGAACCACACAGAGACCCGTAGACTCACATAAAGACCTATAGACCCACACAGAGACCCGTAGACTCACATAGAGACCTATAGACCCACACAGAGACCCGTAGACTCACATAGAGACCTATAGACCCACACAGAGACCCGTAGACTCACATAGAGACCTATAAACCCACACAGAGACCCGTAGACTCGCATAGAGACCTATAGGCCCGCACGGAGACCCATAGACTCACATAGAGACCCGTAGACTCACGTAGAGACCTATAGAACCACACAGAAACCCGTAAACTGACAGAGACCTATAAACCCACACGGAGACCCGTAGACTCGCGGCCACGCAGAGACCCGTAGACTCACATAGAGACCTATAGACCCGCACGGAGACCTGTAGACTCACATAGAGCCCTATAGACCCGCACGGAGACCCGTATACTCACGGCTACACAGAAACTCGTAGACTCACATAGAAACCTATAGACCCACATAGAAACCCGTGCAGAGACCCATACCCTCTAAGACTCACAGACCCCGATAGAAATCCATAGACTCGCATAGATACCCATAGACCCGTCGAGACCCACAGACTTACAGAGACCCACAAGCCTACCTCGAGATCCAGACTCACATAGATACCCACAGACCCACATAGAGACCTACAGACCCACAGAGATCCATAGACTCGCACAGATACCCATAGACCCATCGAGACCCACAGATAAAGTACCAATAAAATGCAACATAGTGTGGATTAACGATAACATCTAATGGGACCGCATCTCAAAACGCTGCACAGAAACAGCGCTATGACAGGATCATGGTTGGCCTCAAGTGAACGTATGGTTCTGGGCACCCCGGTTTCCTCCCACGCGTATAATAGATACTCGTCAGTAATTGCCTAAGAAAAGAACATCTTAATAATACATCTTACTGTCTGCGCGCCTCTTGCGTTTTGCGGATTGTGCGAATGACGCTGCAATGGGGGGGTCCCCCGATGTACGTCGTCATGATGCACGCTGTCTCGCGCTCACGTCGCAGACTTTTTTAAGGAACGCAACGTAACGTTTCCCCCGCAATATATCAGTTCAGCTGGAGACGAGTCGAAAACACTGTGCGTCGTGTGGGGTGCTTTAGCGGTTAGCGCGCTACGCTACGCTACACTACGAGCCCGGCAAGCCGACTTCGATTCCCGCTCATGGTCAATGCCAGTGACGTTTATCTTTTTCGATTTTAGTTTTTCACTCGGCTCAGCTGAACTCGGCTCTGGGGTGGGGGGGGGGTATAGAAGTACCGTACAACTCGCGCTGTCCAACTCGCGTACGTAGTTACGAGCGCTCATTTTCATCGACGCCGCAGACTATTCTCGCAAAATATCGTCGTAACCCTTAAACGCAACTCACCCGCTTCCTCAAGGTAAGATCATACAAATTATATTATAGGTGCAGATAACATTTTTCAAAAATTCTGTTTAAGATCCTGTGTATTTTTTACACTAATTTTTTTTTTCTGTTTGGGTTATTGCTTAAACATGTCACGAATACGTTTTATATTTAAAACAGGAAAACTTTTAAAGTGTACAGGGCTGCTTCGAAACGCTCATAAAAATGGTTTTGAATGAAATGTAAATGCTGTTTAAAGGTTCTTGAACTCAGAATTGGTTATAAATGTGTACATTGTGTTGTACACGTACAGTATCTGGTTTTCTGTACATGTAAAGTGCGTATCTTGGTTGCTCGGTATGAAACACAACATTTCCCCAAGTTGCAGTCCCTATCCCGACCTCATTCCATTGTTTCTTATGGGAGGCAATGCTGACGCCCTTACGGTCCCTAACCCCACCTCACCCCAATTAACATGTAGTAGTATTCTTATTGGGGAAAAATCCCCGTTATACATCGATTCGTTATAAGTCGCAACTTTCCGATCCCCAACCACAAAGTATATCGGGGACCCCTGTACTACTTACTAACCTCATTATTACAAGTGATAGCTAAATGACAAGCATATGGCAATCGCATGACTATCAGCCCTATGTTAAGCGCCATGGGGCCTACTTAAGGCCTATGATAATGGGGCCCACTTAAGGCCTATGATAATGGGGCCCACTTAAGGCCTATGATAATGGGGCCTACTTAAGGCCTATGATAATGGGGCCCACTTAAGGCCTATGATAATGGGGCCCACTTAAGGCCTATGATAATGGGGCCCACTTAAGGCCTATGATAATGGGGCCCACTTAAGGCCTATGATAATGGGGCCTACTTAAGGCCTATGATAATGGGGCCCACTTAAGGCCTATGATAATGGGGCCCACTTAAGGCCTATGATAATGGGGCCTACTTAAGGCCTATGATAATGGGGCCCACTTAAGGCCTATGATAATGGAGCCTACTTAAGGCCGATGATAATGGAGCCCACTTAAGGCCTATGATAATGGAGCCTACTTAAGACCTATGATAATGGAGCCCACTTAAGGCCTATGATAATGGGGCCTACTTAAGGCCTATGATAATGGGGCCTACTTAAGACCTATGATAATGGGGCTCACTTAAGACCTATGATAATGGGGCCCACTTAAGGCCTATGATAATGGGGCCTACTTAAGGCCTATGATAATGGAGCCTACTTAAGACCTATGATAATGGGGCCCACTTAAGGCCTATGATAATGGGGCCTACTTAAGACCTATGATAATGGGGCCCACTTAAGGCCTATGATAATGGAGCCTACTTAAGACCTATGATAATGGGGCCCACTTAAGGCCTATGATAATGGGGCCTACTTAAGGCCTATGATAATGAGGCCCACTTAAGGCCTATGATAATGGGGCCCACTTAAGGCCTATGATAATGGGGCCTACTTAAGGCCTATGCTAATGGGGCCTACTTAAGGCCTATGATAATGGGGCCTACTTAAGGCCTATGATAATGGGGCCCACTTAAGGCCTATGATAATGGGGCCCACTTAAGGCCTATGATAATGGGGCCCCATTAAGGCCTATGATAATGGGGCCTACTTAAGACCTATGATAATGGGGCCCACTTAAGGCCTATGATAATGAGGCCTACTTAAGGCCTATGATAATGGGGCCCACTTAAGGCCTATGATAATGGGGCCCACTTAAGGCCTATGATAATGGGGCCTACTTAAGGCCTATGATAATGGGGCCCACTTAAGGCCTATGATAATGGGGCCTACTTAAGGCCTATGATAATGAGGCCCACTTAAGGCCTATGATAATGAGGCCCACTTAAGGCCTATGATAATGGGGCCCACTTAAGGCCTATGATAATGGGGCCTACTTAAGGCCTATGATAATGGGGCCCACTTAAGGCCTATGATAATGGGGCCCACTTAAAGCTTATGACCATGGGACCTGAGCGAGCGCCTCACCTGCACTAATCTGTGTGTAGATGAGAGGCCCGTGAAGGGCCTACTTAAGGCTTCTGACCACGGGGCCTACTTAAGGCTTCTGACCACAGGGCCTGCTTGAGGTTTCTGACCACGGGGCCTACTTAAGGCTTCTGACCACGGGGCCTACTTGAGGCTTCTGACCACGGGGTCTACTTAAGGCTTCTGTCCACGGGGCCTACTTAAGGCTTCTGACCACGGGGCCTACTTAAGGCTTCTGATCACGGGGCCTACTTGAGGCTTCTGACCACGGGGCCTACTTAAGGCTTCTGACCACGGGGCCTACTTAAGGCTTCTGATTACGGGGCCTAGTTGAGGCTTCTGACCACGGGGCCTACTTAAGGCTTCTGACCACGGGGCCTAGTTGAGGCATCTGACTACGGGGCCTACTTAAGGCTTCTGACCACGGGGCCTACTTGAGGCTTATGATCACGGGGCCTGCTCTAGCGCCGCGCTAATCTGCAGTGCGGGCCACAGCGGCGGCGGTGGCAGCGGTGGCAGTGACGGCGGCGCTGTGTCGAGGCGTCCCGTCTGTACCGTAGGGAGAGCACCTTCTGGAAGCGCCGCGCGGCCGGCAGCAGCACCATGGCGGTGAGCGTCACCAGCCCCAGCGCCGCCCCGGCCGCGATGCCCACCGCGTTCTGCGTCGTCATCCGGACGTCGCAGCGAGCTCCCATGAACCAGTAATGGTCGCCGATCGGGCAGCTGCCGAGATAAGAGGGAGGAAGGAAGGAAGGGAGGGTTAGAGAGCGAGAGGAGGAGGAGAGAGAGAGCAGGAGAACGATGATGGGGAACGACCGGGAGATAGGGAGCCTACGCGCGCCAAGTGAACTTATTGTCAGCAAAAGTCCCGCGGGGCTGTGATTAACTTCCTCCTCTTCTTGGTTCTTTCGGTAAAGTCACGTAGAAGGGAAGTAATAAAATAATACAAATAAAATAATTCTCACGACGTTTCGGCCACAACGCAAGCAGCCATCTTCAGGTGAAGACCAGGTCTGTTTCCATTCTACGTGACTTTACCGAAAGAACCAAGAAGATGAATCCCTGCAGTCACGAAAGCTTTAAATCGAAATTTAACTTCCTCCTGTCTATCCCCAGAGAGAGGGGTGATAACCCAAGCGGCCATCTCCTCCCCCCCGACCTCCCTCACGAGAGGTTAGATCTAACCCCCACAAAAAAGAACTCCATTATGGATAATATCGGTCGCGAAAGACCTACGTGTTAAACAATCTTTTTGTTTTGCTTGTTAATAAAAAAAACTCGCAGTATTTAACTGGGGGGCAGCCACTAGGCTTGGAACCGCACGAACTTCTGCATAAAAGCACCTTGTGTATGGGCACCGTGGTGGCTAGGAGATGTTAACTACCTCGACCTGGTCTACAGGAGCTCGTGGGCTCGATCCCGACCCTGACGCCTGTTGCTGTATATTTGGAGTTTGCGTGTCTCTCTCTCATCATCATGATCACAGTGGCTAGGAGATGTTAACTACCTCGCCTGGTATACAGGAGGTCGTGGGTTCGATCCCGACCCTGACGCCTGCTGCTGTATATTTGGAGTTTGCGTCTCTCCCTCATCATCATCACGGTGGCTAGGAGATGTGAACTACCTCGCCTGGTCTACAGGAGGTCGTGGGTTCGATCCCGACCCTGACGCCTGCTGCTGTATATTTGGAGTGTGCGTGTTCTCCCCGTGGTCGCGTGTGGATTTTTCTCTCCGGGTCCTCCGTTTTTTTTCCCCTCCACATTTCGAATCGACGTCACGCGTTTAACGTATTTGTCTGCTGCTATAAATTTCCACACGACAACGACGACAAGACACTTCGGCAAAAGAGCTGCTACATCGCACCTCAGTGGGACCTCACCTGGCAAAATAACAAAAATAGGTTCGTATATGAGTGGCCAGAAGCGGCCTTTTGCTCTGCGGTGTCCTGTTTGGTGTTAGAACATCTTAACACAACTCCTGTTTTATTGCCAGAAAGGGTAAAATCTATCCTTATATTTTGATACTGGTGTAATAAAGGTCATGGAAGCGACTTCTGGAATCCGGTCTTTATTTGTCTTTCGTTCACAACACTCCTATCTTACTCCTTCACGCTGCTGACAGACAGCGTGAGAGGGAGAGAGAGACACGCGCGGCCACGTGGCAGCCTGGACCACGTGGCAGCCTGGACCCCGCTCTAGCGTGGCCTCACCCTCCGTTCGTTCCAGATCTGACCAAGTGTTGTCCGTCTCCACCCCTTTTAATACCCGGGTCACGTGGTACCTTTCCACCAATCCTGGCTAACCTCTATGGAATCTTCTAGACTCCATCGTAGGCTCCCGGGACCGCGTCCCTGACTCGTCCCCCCATTGGCTGTGGCTAAAGCCAGCAGAACCAATCCTCTACTTACAGCTGTCACCTTTCCATTACGTCAGGGCCACACCCCTAGACTTCTCCCCATTGGCTATGGGCCAGGACCGGTAGAGCCAATCATCGTAACGAGGTATGATCGATCAGCAAGCCGGATATATCCTCACATTACACTGGCAAGGGAGGTCCCATGATGTAGTTGCTCACCCCGAGCTCTCAATGTCCTGAGAGTGGCACTGTCCTTGTGTTGTTCGCCTTGTGGCGTCTAACACAGTTTGAGACTAGGCTCTAAAGAAAGCTGTCTCTGGTGTGGACCAATCAGTTTCAAAGACAATGCATCATCACGTACTAGCAGAGCGTGTTTGTTTTGTTTGCATGTTCACCACAAGTACGTGTGGTCAATGCAGTAACATGATTCCTTGCAAAAAGGTTTCAGTTTGGTGTTTGAACATCTTACCGCATGTATTATCACCAGAAAGGGTAAAACCAATTATCATATTTTGATACTGGCGAAGAAAGGTCCCGTGATGTTGGCATGTTCTGTTTACATGACAAACTTCCTCACTAATTGGCTGTGTCGGGTGGTGGCGGGTTTTAACGACACATTTATAGCTACGCGATCTTACCCAAAAAACCCTCTCTCATGGATATGATCGTTGAGTTTAGGAAGGTATTTTGTATCGTTGTGATTACCGTACGAATTTTAACATTTCTATCCTAGTTTTTTCGTGACGTATTCGCACGACGTGATTGCTCGCCAATGACCCTCACGTACGATATCATTGCACACGTTGATAAATCACCTCGCTCACGTGACCCACCCTGGGGACATGGCGACGTAACCCCCAGGGGTCAGCACAACTACCGTGACTGGAGGCCTTGCTCACAGCTGTCCAGCAGGAACCCGATGAGCTGTAAAGCTCTTCATCACAGATGTCCAGTAGTCATCTGGTGACCTTTGGCCTCATCGTGTCGAATAGGTTAAAGGTTAGAGGTCATCCGTAGCTTGTCGTCTTTACCCCGGGACCTCCACGTGGCCTCAAAGTGCACCTAGCCTGGCACGGACGCTGTGGTGACGGCACCGCCACTTGGTAGTGAATGGCGGTTGTCATTGTGTAATGGGTTCCGGAGACACTTGTAGAGGTAACTTCTTTATTACAACACAACACTCCAACAGTCCTGATACTCTGTTACAGCCTAGCGACACAGCCTAGGTACACAGCCTAGGTACACAGCCTAGGTACACAGCCTAGGTACACAGCCTAGCGACACAGCCTAGGTACACAGCCTAGGTACACAGCCTAGCGACACAGCCTAGCGACACAGCCTAGGTACACAGCCTAGCGACACAGCCTAGGTACACAGCCTAGGTACACAGCCTAGCGACACAGCCTAGCGACACAGCCTAGGTACACAGCCTAGGTACACAGCTTAGGTACACAGCCTAGCGACACAGCCTAGCGACACAGCCTAGGTACACAGCCTAGGTACACAGCCTAGCGACACAGCCTAGGTACACAGCCTAGCGACACAGCCTAGCGACACAGCCTAGGTACACAGCCTAGCGACACAGCCTAGGTACACAGCCTAGGTACACAGCTTAGGTACACAGCCTAGCGACACAGCCTAGGTACACAGCCTAGGTACACAGCCTAGGTACACAGCCTAGCGACACAGCCTAGCGACACAGCCTAGGTACACAGCCTAGGTACACAGCCTAGCGACACAGCCTAGGTACACAGCCTAGGTACACAGCCTAGGTACACAGCCTAGGTACACAGCCTAGGTACACAGCCTAGATACACTACTCTGGCTACGCTCTGGGGTCCTCCGGCTACAATTACCCTAGGGGAGGCTACCTGACCCGACCCAGCCAAGGTGCGGGTCTGGACTCTGGCTTCCTCGGAACTCGCCCTCACAAGGACGTAGAGCCGGGAGTCCCAGAGTCCCACCACTGGCCCTCACAGCGTCCCGGCCCTGACAAGGACAAGCGGGACGAGGGGGTCCAGGGTCCTAAGCTGGCTGGCTGGCGGGTCTTGGGTCTTGAGCTGCGACTGGCCCCGATCGTCCAGGGAGCTGCCCTTTAATGCCTCGTCCCCAACGAGGGGTGGGGTTGTGTGCGCCCCCAGATATCCCACAGAGCACACACAGCCCCCCCCCCCCCCCCGTTGGTGGCGCCAAGGGGCTTAACTGTCTGGGGTGCCTGGGATCCTAGTGCCTAGCGCCGAGGGCTTATCTGTCTAGGGTCCCATAGCCCCCAGCAGACCCTCCCCTCTTATGGCACTACACTTGTATGAGAGAGTGGTTGAGAGTAGCTGAGGGAATGGTTGAGAGAGAGAGAGGGTGAGAGAGAGAGAGTGGTTGAGAGAGAGAGTGGTTGAGAGTGGTTAGGAGTGGTTGAGAGAGAGGGAGAGTGGTTGGGAGTGGTTGAGAGTGGTTGAGGGTGATTGAGAGAGAGTGGTTGGGAGTGGTTGGAGGGTGGTTGAGTGGTTGAGGGTGGTTGAGGGTGGTTGAGTGGTTGAGTGGTGGAGGGTGGTTGAGTGGTTGAGGGTGGTTGAGGGTGGTTGAGTGGTTGAGTGGTTGAGTGGTGGAGGGTGGTTGAGTGGTTGGGAGTGGTGGAGGGTGGTTGAGTGGTTGAGGGTAGTTGAGAGTGGTTGAGTGGTTGAGTGGTTGGGAGTGGTTGAGTGGTTGAGAGTGGTTGAGTGGTTGGGAGTGGTTGAGTGGGCACCTGCACTGTGGTTTGTGGGCCACGTAGTGTGAGCAGCTGCCCCCGTTCCTGCAGAACCCACGAGTGCACAGCGACGTGCAGCGCTCTCTCCCACCTCCTCCTCCACCTCCTCCTCCTCCACCTCCTCCTCCTCCACCACCTCCTCCACCTCCTCCTCCATCAATGCACTCGAACCACGGAGGGCAAGAGAGCGCCGTATCGCACAGGCGTTTCTGGTGGCCTGGGGTCAAACAGCATCGGCAGCGTCTGTAACATCCTCCATCATCATCATCATCAGCAGCAGCAGCACCATCATCACCTCTCACCACGCCTGCTATCATCATCATCATGAGCATGGTGCGATGACGGGTTATTCCACTCGTTTGGTGGCGGTGTTGACGATAGTGGCAGTCGTGATGGTAGTGATGGTAGTGGTGGTGATGATGGTAGTGGTGATGATGATGGTGGTGGTGATAATGGTAGTGATGATGATGATGGTAGTGGTAATGATGGCAGTGATGATGATGGTAGTGGTGATGATGGCAGTGATGATGATGATGATGGTAGTGGTGATGATGATGGTAGTGGTGATGGTAGTGGTGATAATGATGGTAGTGGTGATGATGGTAGTGGTGATGATGATGGCAGTGATGATGGTAGTGGTGATGGTAGTGGTGATGATGATGGTAGTGGTGATGGTAGTGGTGATAATGATGGTAGTGGTGATGATGGTAGTGGTGATGATGATGGCAGTGATGATGGTAGTGGTGATGGTAGTGATGATGATGATGATGGTAGTGGTGATGATGATGGTAGTGGTGACGGTAGTGGTGATAATGATGGTAGTGGTGATGATGGTAGTGGTGATGATGATGGCAGTGATGATGGTAGTGGTGATGGTAGTGATGATGATGATGATTGTAGTGGTGATGATGATGGTAGTGGTGACGGTAGTGGTGATAATGATGGTAGTGGTGATGATGGTAGTGGTGATGATGATGGCAGTGATGATGGTAGTGGTGATGGTAGTGATGATGATGATGGTAGTGGTGATGATGATGGTAGTGGTGATGGTAGTGGTGATAATGATGGTAGTGGTGATGATGGTAGTGGTGATGATGATGGCAGTGATGATGGTAGTGGTGATGGTAGTGATGATGATGATGGTAGTGGTGATGATGATGGTAGTGGTGATGGTAGTGGTGATAATGATGGTAGTGGTGATGATGGTAGTGGTGATGATGATGGCAGTGTTGATGGTAGTGGTGATGGTAGTGATGATGATGATGGTAGTGGTGATGATGATGGTAGTGGTGATGGTAGTGGTGATAATGATGGTAGTGGTGATGATGGTAGTGGTGATGATGATGGCAGTGATGATGGTAGTGGTGATGGTAGTGGTGATGATGATGGTAGTGGTGATGACGATAGCGATCGCAGTGACGGCGGTGGCAGCGGCGATGATAATGATGGTGGTTGTGATGATGATAATGATGGTAGTGGTGATGATGATGGTAGTGGTGATGATGGGAGTGATGATGATGATGATGATAGTGATGATGATGGTAGTGATGATAATGATGGTAGTGGTGATGATGATGGTAGTGGTGATGGTAGTGGTGATGATGATGGTAGTGGTGATGATGGGAGTGATGATGATGATAGTGATGATGATGGTAGTGATGATAATGATGGTAGTGGTGATGATGATGGTAGTGGTGATGGTAGTGATGATGATGATGGTAGTGGTGATGATGATGATGATGGTAGTGATGATGATAATGATGGTAGTGGTGGTGATAATGATAGTGATGATGATAATGGTAGTGGTGATGATAGTGATGATGATAATGATAGTAGTGATGATGATGATGGTAGTGGTGATGATGATGATGGCAGTGATGATGATGGTGGTAGTGATGATGATGGTAGTTGTGATGATGGTAGTGATGATAATGATGGTGGTGGTGATGGTGGTAGTGATGATGATGATGGTAGTTGTGATGATGGTAGTGATGATAATGATGGTAGTGGTGATGATGGTAGTGATGATGATGGTAGTGGTGATGATGGTAGTGGTGATGATGATGGTAGTGGTGATGATGATGGTAGTGGTGATGATGGTAGTGATGATGATGATGGTAGTAGTGATGATGGTAGTGGTGATGATGATGGTAGTGGTGATGATGATGGTAGTGGTGATGATGGTAGTGATGATAATGATGGTAGTGATGATAATGATGGTAGTGATGATGATGATGATGTCAGTGATGATAATGATGGTAGTGATGATGATGATGATGGCAGTGATGATAATGATGGTAGTGATGATGATGATGATGATGGCAGTGATGATAATTATGGTAGTGATGATGATGATGATGGTGGTGGTGATGACGACAGCGATCGCAGTGACGGCGGTGTCATCAGCAGCGGCGACGACGCTGCTGATGACGAATGGTGCGGCGAGCTCGTACCGCTGAGTTCGAGCTGCACGGCGCTGTGGCCCACGAGGGCGATGGGCCTCCGCGGCCGCTCCGTGCGCTGCGTGGCCGACGCTCGCACCGCGTACAGCGACGCCAGGTCGCCGGGCGGCGCCACGAAGGTCACGGAGAGGGACAGCAGCACCCCGCTTTCGCTGGGGGGCACGCACGGGCAGCAGCAGCATCAGCAGCAGCATCATCAGCAGCAGCATCACCATCAGCAGCAGCATCATCATCAGCAGCAGCATCATCGTCAGCAGCATCAGAAGCAGCATCATCGTCAGCAGCAGCATCAGCAGCAGCATTATCATCATCATCATCAGCAGCATCATCATCATGATCATCAGCAGCAGCATCATCATCATCAGCAGCAGCATCATCGTCAGCAGCAGCAGCATCATCATCAGCAGCATCATCAGCAGCAGCAGTAGCATCATCATCATCAGCAGCATCATCATCATGATCATCAGCAGCAGCATCATCATCATCAGCAGCAGCATCATCGTCAGCAGCAGCAGCATCATCACCAACAGCAGCATCAGCAGCAGCATCAGAAGCATCAGCAACAGCATCATCATCAGCAGCATCATCACCAGCAACAGCAGCAGCATCATCAGCAGCAGCATCATCATCAGCAACAGCATCATCAGCAGCAGCAGTATCGTCATCGTCAGCAGCAGCATCAGCATCATCAGCAGCAGCATCATCATCAGCAGCATTATCATCATTATCATCAGCGGCAGCATCGGCAGCATCATCATCAGCATCACCAGAATCAGCATCAGCAGCATCATCATCATCAGCAGCATCACAGTCAACAAAGTAATTTTTGTCAACATCGCCAAAACACTCAAAATGCAAAATTATTATTACGATCATTTTTTACTTTTCTCAAACATTCGCGAAGTTTTTGCTCTTCCAATTCATTCCAGGAGACCGGGTCTCAGCGTCTTGAGACTCGGCTCCAGGAGACCGGGTCACAGGGTTCTTGAGACTCGGCTCCAGGAGACCGGATCTCAGTGTCTTGAAACTCGGCTCCAGGAGACCGGGTCTCAGGGTTCTTGAGACTCGGCTCCAGGAGACCGGGTCTCAGGGTCTTGAAACTGAGCTTCAGGAGACCGGGTCTCAGTGTCTTGAGACTCGGCTCCAGGAGACCGGGTCTCAGGTTCTTGAGACTCGGCTCCAGGAGACCGGGTCTCAGTGTCTTGAGACTCGGCTCCAGGAGACCGGATCTCAGGGTCTTGAGACTCGGCTCCAGGAGACCGGGTCTCAGATTCTTGAGACTCGGCTCCAGGAGACCGGGTCTCAGTGTCTTGAAACTCGGCTCCAGGAGACCGGGTCTCAGGGTTCTTGAGACTCGGCTCCAGCAGACCGGGTCTCAGGGTCTTGAGACTCGGCTCCAGGAGACCGGGTCTCAGAGTCTGTCTTGCTGTAGGATTATCTGAAATGATGTAACCACCAGAAACAAATGATGTGGATGTGAGCCATTACCTGATGTTGTTCATTTGCACCTCCAGGAACCCAGGCAAGCTTCTGTACACCGGTTCCACCTGTGGCGAGGAATGTTAGTGACCAAGCAGGGCTGGGTGACGTGGGGGGTGCAGCACAACACTCAACGTTATTTATCTCGGTCGCGGTGAGCTCGAAAGTCTCAAGACAATCTTCCTGAGACCCGGTCTCCTGGAGCTGAGTCTCAAGGCCCTGAGACCCGGTCTCCTGGAGCCGAGTCTCAAGACCCTGAGACCCGGTCTCCTGGAGCCGAGTCTCAAGACCCTGAGACCCGGTCTCCTGGAGCCGAGTCTCAAGACCCTGAGACCCGGTTTCCTGGAGCCGAGTCTCAAGACCCTGAGACCCGGTTTCCTGGAGCCGAGTCTCAAGGCCCTGAGACCCGGTCTCCTGGAGCCGAGTCTCAAGACCCTGAGACCCGGTCTCCTGGAGCCGAGTCTCAAGACCCTGAGACCCGGTCTCCTGGAGCCGAGTCTCAAGACCCTGAGACCCGGTCTCCTGGAGCCGAGTCTCAAGACCCTGAGACCCGGTCTCCTGGAGCCGAGTCTCAAGACCCTGAAACCCGGTTTCCTGGAGCCAAGTCTCAAGACACTGAGACCCGGTCTCCTGGAGCCAAGTCTCAAGGCCCTGAGACCCGGTCTCCTGGAGCCGAGTCTCAAGACACTGAGACCCGGTCTCCTGGAGCCAAGTCTCAAGACCCTGAGACCCGATCTCCTGAAGCCGAGTCTCAAGACCCTGAGACCCGATCTCCTGAAGCCGAGTCTCAAGACACTGAGACCCGATCTCTTGGAGCCAAGTCTCAAGGCCCTGAGACCCGGTCTCCTGGAGCCGAGTCTCAAGATCTTGAGACCCGGTCTCCTGGAGCCGAGTCTCAAGGCCCTGAGACCCGGTCTCCTGGAGCCGAGTCTCAAGACGCTGAGACCCGGTCTCCTGGAGCCGAGTCTCAAGACGCTGAGACCCGGTCTCCTGGAGCCAAGTCTCAAGGCCCTGAGACCCGGTCTCCTGCAGCCGAGTCTCAAGACACTGAGACCCGGTCTCCTGGAGCCAAGTCTCAAGGCCCTGAGACCCGGTCTCCTGGAGCCGAGTCTCAAGATCCTGAGACCCAGGCTCCTGGAGCCGAGTCTCAAGACGCTGAGACCCGGTCTCCTGGAGCCGAGTCTCAAGATCCTGAGACCCGGTCTCCTGGAGCCAAGTCTCAAGGCCCTGAGACCCGGTCTCCTGGAGCCGAGTCTCAAGATCCTGAGACCCGGTCTCCTGGAGCCGAGTCTCAAGATGCTGAGACCCGGTCTCCTGGAGCCGAGTCTCAAGACGCTGAGACCCGGTCTCCTGGAGCCGAGTCTCAAGACCCTGAGACCCGGTCTCCTGGAGCCGAGTCTCAAGATGCTGAGACCCGGTCTCCTGGAGCCGAGTCTCAAGACCCTGAGACCCGGTCTCCTGGAGCCGAGTCTCAAGACCCTGAGACCCGGTCTCTTGGAGCCGAGTCTCAAGACGCTGAGACCCGGTCTCCTGGAGCCGAGTCTCAAGACCCTGAGACCCGGTCTCCTGGAGCCGAGTCTCAAGACGCTGAGACCCGGTCTCTTGGAGCCGAGTCTCAAGACACTGAGACCCGGTCTCCTGGAGCCGAGTCTCAAGACGTTGAGACCCGGTTTCCTGGAGCCGAGTCTCAAGACACTAAGACCCGGTCTCCTGGAGCCGAGTCTCAAGACACTGAGACCCGGTTTCCTGGAGCCGAGTCTCAAGAACCCTGAGACCCGGTCTCCTGGAGCCGAGTTTCAAGACCCTGAGACCCGGTCTCCTGGAGCCGAGTCTCAAGACCCTGAGACCCGGTCTCCTGGAGCCGAGTCTCAAGACACTGAGACCCGGTCTCCTGGAGCCGAGTCTCAAGACCCTGAGACCCGGTCTCCTGGAGCCGAGTTTCAAGACCCTGAGACCCGGTCTCCTGGAGCCGAGTCTCAAGACACTGAGACCCGGTCTCCTGGAGCCGAGTCTCAAGAACCCTGAGACCCAGTCTCCTGGAGCCGAGTCTCAAGACCCTGAGACCCGGTCTCCTGGAGCCGAGTTTCAAGACACTGAGACCCGGTCTCCTGGAGCCAAGTCTCAAGACGCTGAGACCCGGTCTCCTGGAGCCGAGTCTCAAGACGCTGAGACCCGGTCTCCTGGAGCCGAGTCTCCCAGAACCCTTGAGACCCGGTCTCCTGGAGCCGAGTCTCAAGACCCTGAGACCCGGTCTCCTGGAGCCGAGTCTCAAGACCCTGAGACCCGGTCTCCTGGAGCCGAGTCTCCCAGACCCCTTGAGAGTGCTTTGTGAGCGTGGCTTGCCACTCACAGCGTCTCGAACATCGCGTGCGAGTCGGCGGTTCTCGTCCGAGCCGGGCCGGGCTTGTCGGGGCGTCACGGGCCTGGCGAGCCTCAGGAACGAGGCCACGCTCAGGAGAGCTCCTTCTGTTTGTGGGGTGTTTGTAGCACACACGCACACACACAAAGACAAAGATCCCCCATGTAGCCTGTAACAATGTCGGGGCAAGTGCTGTTAGCGAGTAGGCAGCGCCTATCAAGGCTGGAGCTGTTGCACGGGAGGGGGGGTAGGTGGCTAGTACCACACCTGGCCACCTTTTTCTCCCCAGTGGCGATGTTTACACAATGCACCAGGTACTTGTTTGATGCTGAGTCGATCTAGGGGAGGCCCACGACCGGTTCAGATAATCGTCACTGGTGTTGGTGGCCGTGAGCGGGAATCGAACTCGGGTGGCCGGGTTCGTAGCGCAGCGCGCTAATCACTACACTACCGCTCCCCACATACAACAACAACCGCCATTCGCCACTAAGTGGTGGTGATGTCACCACAATGCTTGTGCCAGGCCATGTGCACCTTGAGGCCACGTGAAGTGTCGAACGCCTGCTGGCAGGAGGTCACGGGGCAGACCCAGGTTCCACAGGTCGACTGACTGAGATGACTGGCTGTGCCCCCTACTGTGCTAACTTGCTGTGCTTTTGCCACCCGGCGCTCCGCTCGTTGTTGTGAGCGTCGCTCCTCCCCCCACCGTTGTCGTTGGAGGGCGACTGCCTCCAACTGCCCAGTAGCGTCCTTCATGAGCCTCCTCCCCAGAGGCTGATCTTGACACCGCTGGTACCAGTCATCGGCAAGTCCACTCAGCTCCACGTCCTCCTGTACCACGTCACTCCATCTCTTCTCTAGCCCGTGCCACGCCCGTTTAGCCCCCTCGATCCGGCCGAACAAAAGCTGTTTAGGCATGCGGTGACTGGGCATGCAGGCTACATGACCCAGCCAATGCAGCCTTGCCTGCCGGAGGAGCTCACTGATGGGACTTTGTTCAGATCTTTCAAGGACATGCGAGCTCCTCACACAATCCAGCCTGGTTAAACCCAGGATGGATCATAGGCAGGCCAGCCTAAATGTTTCTAACTGGCGAATATGTTCCACACACGCACAGAAACAGACACCAATAACCAACCTACCAATAGGCCTGTCTCTCGAGAGACAATTTCTTTTGTGCCTTACGAGGTCAGCTGTAGGTTTTGCAGCGCCTAGAATGACTTAGTAGGCCAATCCTTGAGTGACAATCCTTGCCACAGCAATTGCAAGTGAATGCGGTGGCAGCTCCAGAGGTGTTTGTTGCTTGTTCTTTACGTCGCTCCCTCTTGGTCTGCCGAGCGATGCGGCTTTTCTCCTCGCCTCTCCTGAGGCCTCTTTTCTCAGCCTGCTGCCAGCTGAGTCGGTCGCCGGCAGTTTTCTCCCAGTCATTTGGGTTGATGTCGCAGCTCTTTCGTGTCCCGTTTGCAGACATCTTTGAAGCGCAGGACCGGGCGACCAGTGGCCCGTGTGACTGATGCCGGCTCGCCGTACAAGACATCCTTGGGTGTTCTGCCATCCTGCATGCGGCGAACGTGTCCAAGCCATCTCAGGCGCCTATGACTGAGTCGAGAGTACATGCTGGGAATGTTGGCCAAGTTGAGGACTGAGGTGTTGGGAATGCGATCTTGCCATCTGATACGGAGGATGCGCCTGAGACATCGGAGGTGGAATGTGTTTAGTCGATGTTCTTGATGGGCGTATGTTGTCCAGGTCTCAGACCCATAGAGGAGGGTGCTAAGGACGCAGGCCCCGTACACTAGCACTTTGGTGTTGAGCGTTAGAGATTTGTTCTCCCACACTCTTTTGGTCAACCTGAACATAGCTGCAGACGCCTTCCCAATGCGCTCGTCAATCTCTGTGACGAGGGACACATTGCAGGTGATGGTGGAACCCAAGTAGGTGAAGTCCAGAACGGCTTCCAGGGTGTAGCTGCCAATGTTTATGGAAGGGGTGTCTCTGACATCCTGGCCCATGACATTGGTCTTTTTCAGACTGATTGTCAGGCCAAAATTGTTGCGGGCATTGGCAAGGTGGTCGATGAGTGTCTGCAGACCTTGTTCTGTGTGAGCTGCCATCATCAGCGAATAGGAGTTCTCTGATGAGGACTTTGCGGACTTTGGTCTTTGATCTGAGACAGCTAAGGTTTAAGAGTTTGCCATCAGATCTTGTATGGAGAAAGACTCCCTCTTCTGCTGTCCCAAAGGCATGTGTGAGCATAAGTGAGAAAAAGATACCAAACAGTGTTGGGGCAAGCACGCACCCCACCTGCTTTACACCGCTGAGTATGGGAAATTCCTCTGAGGTGGTGCCGCTGTGCTGTATTGTTCCTTTCGTGTTGTCATGGAAAGTGGAGATGACTGCCAGCAGCTTCGGTGGGCAGCTGATCACTTTGAGGAGTTTGAAGAGGGCCTCCCCTACTGATGAGGTCAAAGGCTTTTGTAAGATCAATGAATGCCAAGTACAGGGGCATTCTCTGTTCGCGACATTTCAACTGTAGCTGACGCAAGGATAAGAGCACGTCGATCGTGGACCTTCCTGCTCTGAAGCCACACTGAGCCTCAGGATACGTCCTCTCAGCTAGTATCTGTAACCTGCTGAGGACCACACGGGCAAAGGTTTTCCCCACGATGCTCAGCAGGGAGATGCCGCGGTAGTTATTGCAGTCCCCACGGTCACCCTTGTTTTTATATAGGGTGATGATGTTGGAGTCTCTCATGTCTAGAGGCATTGCTCCTTCTTCTCAGCACTGGCAGAGAAGTTCGTGGAGTTTTGTGAGGACGGCGGGTTTCACACATTTCAGTACCTCAGGTGTGATGCCGTCCTGTCCCGGGGGACTTGCCGCTGGCTAGTGAGTTGATGGCGTTATCCAGTTCCTTCAAGGCTGGAACATTTTCCAGTTTGTGTATCGTTGGTAAGGGCTTTACAGCAGCAAGGGCAGCTTCT
This sequence comes from Lampetra planeri, assembly GCF_965212315.1. Lineage (NCBI taxonomy): Eukaryota > Metazoa > Chordata > Hyperoartia > Petromyzontiformes > Petromyzontidae > Lampetra > Lampetra planeri. Next base: position 3,624,482 of record NC_136164.1, read on the forward strand.
GACACACCGTTGTCTCGTGAGTAGAGCTCTGAGTAGTGTTCTACCCACCTGGCCATTTGCTCGTTTATCAGTGATGATGGCCCCTGTGCGATTTCAGGGGGGCAGCCCTCCTGATGTTTGGACCAAAGACTGTCTTGACGCCTTCATACATGGCATGGATATTGCCAGTGTCAGATGCGAGTTGGATCCTACTGCAGAGGTTCAGCCAGTAGTTGTTGGCGCAGCGTCTGGCGGTCGTTTGAGCTGCACTGCGGGCAGCTTTCAGAGCCCTTAACGATCCTGTACTTGGGACTTGCTTGTACTTCAGGAGCGCTGTGCGCTTGGCTTGGAGGATGGGTTCAAACATAGCCAGGTGTTCCTCAAACCAGTCTATGTTCTGCCTTGTCTGCTTGCTGAAGGTAGTGATGGCTGCATTGAAGATGGCGTCTTTGATGTACGCCCACTTTGTCTCCACGCTTCCATCTGGTGTGTCATGTAGAGGCTGCTCAAGGCTGTGTTGGAATGATTGAGTGAGCTCTGGGAGGTAGGTCTTGATAGAGTTGATGCGGAGGTAGCGCTTTTGTTTGAAGCGGTGTATATTTTTGGGGCGTAGTCTGACCTTGCTGGATACCAGTGAGTGATCGGTGTCACAGACTGCACTGTGGTAGCTGCGTGTGATGAGTACTGATTTGAGGAGGGCTTGTCGGGTGATGACGAGGTCCAATTGATGCCAATTAAGAGACATTGGATGTCTATATGACACTATATAGCAAGGTTTTGTGAGAAAGATTGAGTTTGTGATACAGAGATTGTGGTATGAACAAAGCTCCAGTGATCTTTGGCCACTGCATTCATCTTTCTGATGCCATGATAGCCAAGGTATGCGGGCCACGCATCGTGGACAGCCCCAACCCTTGCATTGAAGTCTCCCAACAGAAACACTTGCTCAGAGCTGGGGGCGAATAATATTGTGAAGCTCCTCATAGAACTGGTCATGAATCTCCGGAAGTGAGTAGAGTGTTGAGGCATAGACACTCAGGATGTTTACATGGCCAGAAGCAGTGAGCAGTCTCATGAGCAGAATCCGCTCGGAGCCTGTGGTTGGTGGTTCCAGCATGCCAAGGAGTGTGTTATTGACGCCAAACCCAACGCCGTGTTCCCTTGGTGCGTTCTGCTGTTTGCCTTGCCAGTAGAAAGTGTAGTCACTCTATCGCAGTGAGCCACTGCCAGCAAGCCGGGTCTCCTGCAGTGCTGGAATATCCACATGGAGTCTCACCAGTTCCCTGTCGATAACTGCAGTCCTGCGGATGTCCTCAATCTGCAATAGATCTTCGGAGAGTCCAGCTCACATTTCCTTTTCTTTTGCTTTGTCTGGTGCAGGTGTGGTGACATGGAATGGGTCACTACGTAGCATAGCGCTGGTTGCCGGCAGAGAAGGGGATCTGCAGTTGCAGCAGCCCTGTCTGTCAGCAGGTCACGTGATAAGCCAGAGAGAGGGATGTAGAGGAAAGGTTACAGAGAGGGCACGTGAGGTGAGCTCGGGAACCCGCTAGTAGGTTCTAGAAGGGAGGCGTGGCTGGGACGGAACTAGGCCACGCCGGGAGGATAAAAGGGGACCCCAAGCGAAGGCTCGGGGCTGTTGCTTGGAGTGGGATCCCGTTGTGCCACTGGAGTCTTCGCCGCCATCTACATCTTCACCTCGGCGTCGTCAGGCAGGCAGTCTGCTAGCTGTCCTGACTGGGAGCTGTAGTTACCTCTTGTGAACTGTGAAGGCTGTTAATAAATAGAGTGCCTCCTACTCCTAGTGTCTCTGAATCAGTCACTACATTTGGAGTCAGAAGTGTAATTTTTTTTTATATGTCAAAGTCGACCAAGAACAAGACTCCTACTATTGTGTCCTCGGGCGAAGAGGACGACGAAGAAGTGAATCCCCCGACAGCCCTGGAATCCAGGACCCCGGAGATTGGTCCTGAGGAGGCGATCCCTGCGGAGCAACGTGTGAGGGACATCGACTCCTCGCTGCCGCCGACCGGAGCAGGATGGCACACGCGCAACGTACTCCTGCTGCGACGGAGCTAGTTGCTACAGCTCAGGGTGGAGGCGCCTGTCGAGGAAGCTACAGCACGGGATCATCGAGCGGGCAGCTCTACCGTCGCCGTCGGCCAAGCGCGGGATTCGGCGGAGCCCCAGAACGCGCAAGCGGCCGCCATTTTGCCCACCGGGAGCGACGCGCTAAATTCTGCCGCCATTTTGTCCATTGGGCGGGAAACGCTTCCCGCCAAATTCGACTTGCCATCGGCGTCTCGTCCTGGAGGTGCCTTCTCTGCAGAAGCGGCTGTCGGGTGGTCCGACGAGGCGGTGCTGCGGGCTCTTCCCACCACCATGGATGACGACTCTATGGCAGCGTTCGATGCCATCCCCGCAGCGGACAGAGCGATGCTGCCTCAAGCTTGCGCCCAAATGGCTGCCATTTTAGACCCGCCCCTCGCCATTCGCAGCGGGCTGTTGTTGCTGGCCCACGCCGCATATCCGCGGATGGAGCAGATGGCGCTGGACTCTCTGGTGCTGGAAAGACTGCTGTTGCTAGTCCAGGAGATGAGCGTCTCTCTGCCTGCCACGGAGGAGGACGACTTGACGTGGCTGAAGGCAGCCCGATGCATCCAAGCACATTTCAACCTACAGCGGTGGCCCGGGGTGGCTGCCTGCACGGGATTCTCGGAGGACGAGCCGGAGCGTCAGGAGCCGGTGCAAGCCTGCGCTTTGTTCGATAGGAGCCGGTGCAAGCCTGCGCTTTGTTCGATAGGAGCCGGTGCAAGCCTGTGCTTTGTTCGATAGGAGCCGGTGCAAGCCTGCGCTTTGTTCGATAGGAGCCGGTGCAAGCCTGTGCTTTGTTCGATAGGAGCCGGTGCAAGCCTGCGCTTTGTTCGATAGGAGCCGGTGCAAGCCTGTGCTTTGTTCGATAGGAGCCCGCGTGGGAGGGTTGGTGCGGGACGATGACGGTGGGACCCCCCCCCCCCTCCACCGTGGAGGTTCCCGGTCACTTGTTCTAAGTGCGGCCTGCGGGGCCACATCTCCAAGGGATGCCACGCCGACCCTGGATTGTTCTCCCTGCCTTGGCCGTCTCCTGGCCTGCCGACCATCGCTTTCCTGGGCCCACCGGCAAGTCGCGATGCATCAGTCACCCGGCCGACACAGTCACTTCATGCTTCTCCCTCTCAGATCGTGTCGGGTTCACACGCCATCATCCCTCATCGTGTCGCGGCGCGCGAAAGTCGGACTTCCGCGGGTGGCGGATGTCCGTGGGGCACGGGGCAGTGAACGGCGTTGGCGCATCGTATCGTGGCGGCGGGATCGTCTGCGGTGATTGGCTTCTTGCAGGGTGTCGAGCTTAGGGTGCTCATTGATACGGGAGCAGCCGCTAGTATTATCAAATAAAATAAAAATGCTATTAGGCTGAGTCAGCCCTTACCTGGTCAAATACAAAAAAATTGTCATTAGGCTGAGTGAGCCCTTACCTGGCAAATACAAACAAAAATAGTTAAATAGTTTTAAATCCACAGCCCCGGCACACCACATCCTAGTACAGAGATGAATTCAGCTCTGGGACCCACCTTTGATGAACGGCAGAACGTCTCCTGCAACATCCGGAGACTCGCGGGGGGCCAAATGTGAGCCCCCTTCCCCGCTCTGAGCACTCGCCTCGATCTCAGCTGCTGCTGCTGCTTCTGCTGCTGCTGCTTCTGCTGCTGCTTCTGCTGCTGCTTCTGCTGCTGCTGCTTCTGCTGCTCGTTCTGCTTCTGCTGCTGCTTCTGCTGCTGCTGCTCGTTCAGCTGCTGCTGCTTCTGCTGCTGCTTCTTCTGCTGCTGTTGCTGCTTCTGCTGCTGCTGCTTCTGCTGCTGCTGCTGCTGCTTCTGCTGCTGCTGCTTCTGCTGCTACTGCTGCTGCTGCTTCTGCTGCTGCTGCTTCTGCTGCTGCTTCTGCTGCTGCTGCTCGTTCTGTTTCTGCAGCTGCTGCTGCTGCTGCTCGTTCTGCTGCTGCTTCTGCTGCTCGTTCTGTTTCTGCAGCTGCTGCTGCTTCTGCTGCTGCTCGTTCTGCTGCTACTGCTGCTTCTGCTTCTGCTGCTGCTTCTTCTGCTGCTACTGCTGCTGCTGCTTCTGCTGCTGCTGCTTCTGCTGCTGTTGCTGCTGCTTGTTCTGCTGCTGCTCGTTCTGCTGATGCTTCTGCTGCTGCTGTTTCTGCTGCTGCTGCGTCTGCTGCTGCTGCTTCTGCTCGTTCTGCTTCTGCTGCTGCTGCTCGTTCTATTTCTGCTGCTTCTGCTGCTGCTGCTGCTGCTGTTTCTGCTGCTGCTGCTGTTTCTGCTGCTGCTGCTGCTGCTCGTTCTGCTGCTGCTTCTGCTGCTGCTGCTGCTCGTTCTGATGCTTCTGCTGCTGCTGCTCGTTCTGCTGCTACTGCTGCTCGTTCTGCTGCTGCTCCTTCTGCTGCTGCTGCGTCTGCTGCTGCTGCTGCGTCTGCTGCTGCTGATTCTGCTGCTGCTTCTGCTGTTGCAGCCGGAGGCCCAGGGGTCAGCAAAGCCATGGGTATAATCGCTCCTGCTACTCCGGTCACTGCTGTTGCCATCACTGCTGTGGGTAGTACTGCTGTTGCAGCAGTTGCTGTTGGACGTATAGCTCCTGCTGCTGCTGGTGTGACTGCTGCTGCTACTGCTGTAGGAGTTGTAGTTGTGACTGCTGCTGGTGTGATTGCTGTTGCTACTGCTGCAAGTGTTGTAGTTGTGACTGCTGTTGGTGCTGCTATTGTTACTGCTGTTACTGCTGCTACTCCTGTTGTAGTTGTTGCAGTTGTAGCTGCTGCAGTTGCTACTGTTGTTGCTGCTACTGCTGCTGCTGTTGGTCTAGTTGCTGTAGGTGTTGTAGTTGTTCCCGCTATTGCTGCTGCTGCAGTTGTTACTGTTGTTGCTACCGCTGCTGCTGCTGCCGCTGCTGCTGTCGTAGTTGTTGCCATCACCGTCGTTGCAGCCGGCACCGTTGCCTCGACGTTGCCCGCCAGCGCCCCCTGCGTCGACGAGCTCTCGAGCACCGCCGCCTCCGCCCCAGTTGCCCCCCCGCGCGTCGCCAGCGGTTCCGTCGCCGCGGCGATGGGTGTGACAGGCGGTGGTGGAGGCGGTTCGGCCACTGGCGGAACTGTCGCGTCGGCAGCCGCCGGTAGCGCCGGGGTCCGGCTCCAGGGAGCCGTCGGCGGCGCCGTCTGGCTGGGCGGGCCGTCCGGGCGGGACAGTGCCGGCGGGAGGCTCGGCTCCAGCTGTCGGGGGGGCGGACTCGTGAGGCCGTCTCGCCGGCCCTCGTCGGCGGTCGGAGTCCGGGAGGCACCCGCGGCCGTCTCCGTGTCCGACCCCGCGGACGTTTCGTCGTCGCCCCCGGGGCTTCCGCCCTCCGGCCGAGGTGCCGACTCCGGTCCCGGGGCGATGACGCCGCCCCCGTCCGGGCCTCGGCTCTCGCTCGCCAGACCCGCCCCCGGCGTGCCCGGGCCTCCGTCGCCTCTCTCGGCGCCGCCGCCGCCGTCGTCGCCGCCGTCGCCCCGAGCGACGGTCGCTCCCCCGGGGTTGTCGCCGGACGGGGCAGCGTCGCCCGCCGGAGGGAGCGGCAGGTTGGGCACCGTCGGAGGCACGAGGCTGAAGAGGTATTGGTCGGCGGCGGCCTGGCTGGGGTCGAACTCGAAGGAGGGGTCGTAAACGTTCTCGTACGTGAGGTCGTCGTCGGGGTCGTCGGGGTCGGGGTCGTCGTCGGGGTCGTCTTCGCGACGGGAATCCGTGGGGGCGGCCGCTGGAGGAGCGGTGCCGTGGCCTTCCGCCTGGGAGTCACTCGCCGGCCCTCCCGGCGACGCCGGTCCATCGTCGCCGGCGCTGTCTGGGGGGGGAGGGGGGGGGAGGTAGCGGTGGTTCACGCGTGAGACCCCGAGTGTACACATGCTCACACGTGCGTGTGTACCTGTGGTGCTTGTGGAGAGCGGTGCTGTAGCGGTTAGCGCGCTGCGCTATGAACCTGGCGACCCGAGTTTGATTCCTGCTCACGGCCAACACGAGTGACGATTAACTGAACCGGTCCTGAGCCTTTCCTAGGTCGACTCAGCCTCGAATGAGTATGTGGGGCAATGTGTGAACATCGCCACTAGGGAGACAAAGGCGGCCGGGCGTGGTGCTGGCTACCCACCCCCTCGTGTGCTATGCCGGCCTTCATAGGTGCTTGCTAACAGCACTTGCCCCAACAGTCTGTTAAGGCTATGTTCTTTTGTATGTTTCTACAGCTGGTGCATCTGCCAGTCATCTCAGTCAGCCAGCCCATGGCACCTGCTGGGTTTGTCCCGTGACCTCCTGTCAGCGAGCCTTCGACACTTCACCTGGCCTCAAAGTGCACCTTGCCTGGCACAGGTGCCGTTGTGACATCACTGTCACTTAGTGGAAAATGGCGGGTATTTGTGTAGTGTATAAACGGGCACAACACGGGGCTGGAGAAGAGATGGTACGGGAGGATGTGGAGCCGAACAGTGTCAAGATCGGCCTCTGTGGAGGAGGAGGCTACTGAGCAGTACCAGGCTAGGTGTACGTTGAGGCTACTGGGCGTAGTTGGAGGCAGTCGCCCTCCAGCAACAACAGAGGGCAGAGGAGCGGTGCTAACAACAACGAGCAGAGATAAAATGCAGCAAGTTGGCACAGTAGGGGGCAAAGGTGATGCATCGGCTGTGACGTCAGCGTTGTCCCATACCTGGAGATTCTTGCTCCAGCTGTGACGGTGGAGTCGGGAACGCGGCCACAGCTGTTGTGGGGAAAGAAAAGGGGAAGAATAAACACAACTGTGAAAGGGTTGGTTTGAAATTATCAACAAAGCCAGTGATTTAATTTATTTAAATTTATTTTATTTCATACCTATGTGACTTTAACAAAAGAATTACAGAGTGAAGCCGTGCTGTCACAAGAAACTCCTTTTCCCACTGACACATCCGAGCCGAGCCGTGCCAGCTATGCTCCGTTTGCTTCACGGGACATATGAATCTAGCTTGGGGCCAAGCAGGGCCAGGGCTCACACCTCTGTGACGTCAGGTAGCACGCGGCGAGGACGCGGCATTGCTGATGATCGCTAACTGGAGCGAGGGCTGTACGACTGATAGCAGAAGGGGCTAGAGAGTTGCTGATGATCACTGACTGGAGCGAGGGCTGTTCGACTGATAGCAGAAGGGGCTAGAGAGTTGCTGATGATCACTGACTGGAGCGAGGGCTGTACAACTGATAGCAGAAGGGGCTAGAGAGTTGCTGATGATCACTGACTGGAGCGAGGGCTGTACGACTGATAGCAGAAGGGGCTAGAGAGTTGCTGATGATCACTGACTGGAGCGAGGGCTGTTCGACTGATAGCAGAAGGGGCTAGAGAGTTGCTGATGATCACTAACTGGAGCGAGGGCTGTACGACTGATAGCAGAAGGGGCTAGAGAGTTGCTGATGATCACTGACTGGAGCGAGGGCTGTTCGACTGATAGCAGAAGGGGCTAGAGAGTTGCTGATGATCACTAACTGGAGCGAGGGCTGTTCGACTGATAGCAGAAGGGGCTAGAGAGTTGCTGATGATCGCTAACTGGAGCGAGGGCTGTACGACTGATAGCAGAAGGGGCTAGAGAGTTGCCGATGAAGGGGCTATAGAGTTGCCGATGATCGCCAGACTGATAGCAGAAGGGCTATAGAGTTGCCGATGATCGCCAGCAAGGACGAGACCTTGGTCGCAGACTTCCCCCTCCCAGCCGGGCGGACACTCGCATCGGAAGCGCGTGTCCGTGTTGTGGCAGGTCCCTCCGTTCTGGCACGGGGTGAAGCGTCCACACCAGTCCAGAGCGACTGCAAAGACAAAGGTCACCCCCCCCCCCCCCACCAGGTAGCCTCAACAGACTGTCGGGGGCAAGTGCTGTCAGTAGCGAGTAGCAGCGCCTATGAAGGCCGGCACTGTGGCCCACACGAGGCGGGTGAAGGTCAGCTCTTTGCCTTCTGGCGTGAGGAAGCCACTTGGAGCTGTGCACTCGGAAATCGTCGTCTAGAGATTGAGAAAACTCTAATAACGGTGTAGTGTATAGTAGTGTAGCATTTAGTAGTGTAGAGTGTAGTAGTGAAATGTATAGTGTAAGTGCATAGTGTATTGTATAGTAGTGTAGTGTGTCGTTGCGTATAGTGTAGTAGTGTAAAGTATAGTGTATAGTATAGTAGTGTCATGCATAATAGTGTAATGCGTAGCAGTTTGTGTGTATGTTGAACTTCTTTCGCACCGTACGTAGCCAACCCTGCAAATGTGAGGTGCCGGGGGGAAGGACAACAAACTAAAGACAACAACAACAACAGCAAGAAGCAGCTCTAAAGAAGTGAGTTTGTCAATCTAGATGATGATGATGATGATTTTAAAGTGGCGTAGCTCCAGTCGCGTACTAATATCGGAAGCGAAGAGCGTTCCAGACGGCCGCAAGAAGCGCATCTGAAAGCGCCGCACGATGATGCGGCGACCGCCGTCTTTGATTCGACGGCTCAGCCAAAAGCCGCTGCGCAGTGCTGCGAGGATGACCAGAGTCCACGTGGCCTCATTCTGTGACGTCACCACCCTCTTTCATGCCCCGCCTCATTCTGTGACGTCACCACTCTCTCCCTCTCTCATGCCCCGCCTCATCCTGTGACGTCACCACTCTCTCCCTTTCTCATGCCCCGCCTCATTCTGTGACGTCACCACTCTCTCCCTCTCTCATGCCCCGCCTCATCCTGTGACGTCACCACTCTCTCCCTTTCTCATGCCCTGCCTCATTCTGTGACGTCACCACTCTCTCCCTCTCTCATGCCCCGCCTCATCCTGTGACGTCACCACTCTCTCCCTTTCTCATGCCCCGCCTCATTCTGTGACGTCACCACTCTCTCCCTCTCTCATGCCCCGCCTCATCCTGTGACGTCACCACTCTCTCCCTTTCTCATGCCCTGCCTCATTCTGTGACGTCACCACTCTCTCCCTCTCTCATGCCCCGCCTCATCCTGTGACGTCACCACTCTCTCCCTCTCTCATGCCCCGCCTCATTCTGTGACGTCACCACTCTCTCCCTCTCTCATGCCCCGCCTTTTGCCTTTCCTTCGTGACGTCATCTTAACAATCGCCTGGGACCCCGTGGGTATTTCTATCCACGGATCGCGTAAGTATTAGCACTACATATATATATATAAAATACAAGACAGATAGATGATCGATAGATGATCAATGGATGATCGATGGATGATCGATAGATGATCGATGGATGCACCATCCGACACGCGCCCCCCCCCCCTCCCCCGGGGTGGGTGTGCGGGGCAAGGCGCGGGGGGGATGAGGCGAACCGAAGTAGTTGATTGAGAATCCTCCGAAGGAGACGGACGCGTCGCTCGTGAAGGTGAGGCGAGCCGCCCCGAGGCCCGACAGCGCCGACAGCGACGAGACGTCCACCTGAGACTCGCGCCAGCAGAACGCCTGCGTAGACTCGGGCTCGCCGGGCCTCTGGGGGACACGGGGACACGGGGACACGGGGACACGGGGAGAGAGGGACATGGGGAGACAGAGACACGGGACACAGGGAGACAGACAGAACGCCTGCGTTGACTCTGGCTCCCCGGGCCTCTGGGGGACACGGGGACACAGTGAGACAGTGACATGCTGACGGCCACAGAAGCGTATCTACATATCGGAAGCGCATCTAAATATCGTAAGGGAAAAGCGTTCCAGACGGTCGCGGAAGTGCATCCAAATATCGGAAGCGCATCTAAATATCGTAAGTGGAGAGCGTTCCAGACGGCCGCAGAAGCGCAACTAAATATCAGAAGTGCATCTAAAACCGGAATGGAAGAGCGTTCCAGACGGCCGCAGAAGCGCATCTAAATATCAGAAGTGGAGAGCGTTCCAGACGGCCGCGGGATGGGTGCGTTGTTGCGCCCCGGCAGCCGGGGGGGGTGGTGTCACTCACGTCGCCTCCCAGCGTGACGCTGAGCGAGTCGTACTGGCAGCTGGGCGAGAACTCGACGTCGATGTAGGAGAGCCGCACGAATGTCCTCTCGCTGGGCCACGAGTCGAGGTGCCAGACGCAGTGCGCGTTGTGCGGGTACTGCCCCCACTGGGGGCCGTAGCGCACCGTGCCCTGGGGGTCGCGACCCACGTCGATGCGCCCGCCGCACGCCTCGTACAGGCCGGCGAACGCCGAGCCTGGGGGGGGGGGCGTGTCGGATGGTGCATCCATCGATCATCCATCGATCATCCATCGATCATCCATCGATCGTCCATCGATCATCCATCGATCGTCCATCGATCATCCATCGATCATCCATCGATCATCCATCTGTCTTGTATTTATCTGCTATCCCTATCTCAATATTAGCAAAAACAACGCGTCCATGGCCACGCCGTGTTACGTGACGTCTAAAACATATCGCGTGGAGGGGGAAGGGGAGGGGGCGGGGGGGGGAGGGGGGCGGGGGGGAGGGGGGCGGGCGGGGGGGAAGGGGGAGGGTTAACGGGAGACTGAATTTGTGACTTCGAGTTCATCATCAGAATCGGATTTATTTAGACCGGCGGGAGGAGGGGGAGGAGGGGGTGGAGGGGGAAGGAGGGAGAGGGGGGAGGAGGGTGGATAGGAGGGGGAGGAGGGGAGGAGGAGGAGGAGGGGGAGGATGTAGGGGAGGGTGGGGTAGGAGGGGGAGAAGGGGAGGAGGTTGGAAAGGAGGAGGGGAGGGAGGAGGGAGAGGAGGGGGTGGAGGGGAGGGAGGGGGGAGGAGGGGGAGGGGGGGAGGAGGGGGTGGAGGGGAGGGAGGGGGAGGGAGGATAGGAGGGGGAGGAGGGGGGGAGAGAGGGGGAGGAGGATGGAGGGGGAGAAGGGGAGGAGGTTGGAGAGGAGGAGGGGAGGGAGGAGGGGGAGGAGGAGGGGGGGAGGATGTAGGGGAGGGTGGGGTAGGAGGGGGAGAAGGGGAGGAGGTTGGAGAGAGAGGGAGGGAGGAGGGAGAGGAGGGGTGGAGGAGGAGGGGGTGGAGGGGAGGAGGGGGGAGGAGGGGGGGAGGGGGAGGAGGGAGGAGGGGAGGAGGGGAGGAGGCGGGGGCGCGGTCGGAGGAAGGGGGAGGGAGGGGAGGCCCGGGGAGGGAGGAGGGGGACGAGGGAGGAGGGAGGGGAGGCGGCGGGAGGAGGGGCAGGAGGGGAGGGAGGGGAGGCAGGTAGGAGGGGGCAGGAGGGGGGGAGGTTGGAGAGAAGGAGGGGAGGGAGGAGGGGGAGGAGGAGGGGGGGGAGGAGGAGGATGTAGGGGAGGGTGGGGTAGGAGTGGGAGAAGGGGAGGGAGGAGGGGGTGGAGGGGAGGGAGGGGGTAGGAGGGGGTGAAGGGGAGGGAGGAGGCGAGGAGGAGGAGGGGGGAGTAACTTTCGATGCTACCGGAACGAATCCAGCCTGCGCCGTGATTTCTCCTCCACTCGCTTCGCGACCAAATCACTGAACGAGCGGTTTGCTGGAACCCAAAAGCGTCGTGACGAGGGAGCTGACTGGAGATACAGATACAACTTCACTACCCTGGTGTTTAAATCTTACCAAGCGAGGCCCACTGACCCTAAGGGGTGTCAGAGGGAAAGAGACACGCAAACTCCAAATGTACAGCAGGAGACATTGTCAGAGTCGGAATCGAACCCACGACCTCCTGTGCACCAGGCGAGGTAGTAAACATCTCCTATCCACCGTGATGATGATGAGAGAGAGACGCGCAAACTCTAAATATACAGCAGCAGGCATTGTCAGAGTCGGGATCGAACCCACGACCTCCTGTATACCAGGCGAGGTAGTTAACATCTCATAGCCATCGGTCACTCACTCACTCATTCGCTCGCTCACTCGGTCGGTCACTCGCTCACTCACTCGCTCGGTCACTCACTCGCTCACTCACTCGCTCACTCTCTCACTCACTCGCTCACTCACTCGCTCGGTCACTCGCTCACTTACTCACTCACTCGCTCACTCGCTCACTCGCTCACTTACTCACTCACTCGCTCACTCGGTCACTCGCTCACTCGGTCACTCGCTCACTCGGTCACTCGCTCACTGACTCATTCCCTCACTCGCTCACTCACTCGCTCGGTCACTCGCTCGGTCATTCACTCGCTCACTCTCTCACTCGCTCACTCACTCGCTCGGTCACTCACTCACTTGCTCACTGACTCATTCCCTCACTCACTCGCTCATTCACTCGCTCACTCACTCGCTCGGTCACTCGCTCGGTCATTCACTCGCTCACTCTCTCACTCGCTCACTCACTCACTCGCTCGGTCACTCACTCACTTGCTCACGGACTCATTCCCTCACTCACTCGCTCACTCACTCGCTCGGTCACTCGCTCGGTCATTCACTCTCTCACTCACTCTCTCACTCACTCACTCGCTCACTCACTCACTCGCTCGGTCACTCGCTCACTTGCTAACTCGCTCGGTCACTCACTCGCTCACTCTCTCGTTCACTCGCTCACTCACTCGCTCGGTCACTCGCTCGGTCACTCGCTCGGTCATTCACTCTCTCACTCACTCTCTCACTCGCTCACTCACTCGCTCACTCACTCACTCGCTCGGTCACTCGCTCACTTGCTAACTCGCTCGGTCACTCACTCGCTCACTCTCTCGCTCGCTCACTCACTCACTCGCGCGGTCACTCACTCACTCGCTCACTCTCTCACTCACTCGCTCACTCACTCTCTCGCTCGCTCACTCACTCGCTCACTCTCTCACTCACTCGCTCACTCACTCGCTCGGTCACTCGCTCACTCGGTCACTAACTCGCTCGGTCACTCGCTCGCTCGCTCACTCGCTCGCTCACTCACGTAACCACTCACTCGCTCACTCACTCGCTGGCTCACTTAACCGCTCTCTCACCTGCCCACAGGAGAAGGAACAAGGCGCCCTGCAGCAGCAGCAGCAGCGACATCGCCAGGAGCCGACAGTCCAGACGCGCGCAGTGCGGTGGAGAGACGCGAACGGGGAAGCCTGCGCCTGTGTGCGTGCGTGTGTCTGTGCGTGTGCGCGCGCGTGTCTGTGCGCGTGGCGTGTCTGTGTGCGCGCGCGTGTGCGTGTGGGGAGCGGTGGCGCAGCGGTTAGCGCCACGTTGCGCTACGAACCGGTACTGGGCCTCCCCTTGGTCGACTCAGCCTCAAATGAGTACCCTGGGTGCGGTGCGTAGTGAACATCGCCACTGGGGAGACAAAGGCGGTCGGGCGTGGTTGCTGCCACTGTGCCTGCCTTCACTGGCGCTGCTGCTCGCTACTAACAGCACTTGCCCCCTCAGTCTGTGGGGCCGTCCATAAATGACGTCACGCGATTTTGGACGATTTTTGACCGCCCCCCCTTCGTCACACGGCGTCACAAAAAGTCAAAAATCGCGTGACGTCATTTATGGACGGCCCCAAGCCCCCCCCCCCCCACATTGAGTTATGTAGTCGATCTTTTTCAGAAGCGACCACCTGGATATCAGAACATGATAACTCAACGAGGTTGGCGGCTTATCGTCATCATCATCACCACGTGGAAATGTTTCGCAGAAGCCAAAGAACTCGTCGTGATGTCGATTCTAAACGTGGAGTGGAAAATAAACTTGGGAGGACCCGGAGATGAAAATCCACGCGACCACGGGCAGAGAGAGAGACACGCAAACTCCAAATATACAGCAGCAGCAGGCGTCAGGGTCAGGATCGAACCCACGACCTCCTGTGTACCAGGCGAGGGAGTTAACATCTCCTAGCCACCGTGATGATGATGAGAGAGAGAGAGAGACACGCAAACTCCAAATATGCAGCAGCAGGCGTCAGGATCACAATCAGCTGTATTGTGATTGTGGCCATGCACCTTAAACTATGGACCACGTCGTTAACCCATAGAGACACACACAGAGATAAACTCAAATTTAAATTAAACTATCTTAATTTTATCAGGTGTAAGGCCCCCACTGAGCTAAATATTTATTTTTCAGAAGCGACCACCTGGTTATCACAAATGATAGTTCAACAAAGTGGCTTCATCATCATCATGATCTTTCGTGTGGACATTTATAGCAGCAACCGAAGAACTCTTTAAGTGCATGATGTTGATTCTAAATACGGAGGGGGGGAAACCCGGAGGACCCGGAGAAAAATAATCCACGCGGCCACGGCGAGAGAGAGACACGCAAACTCCAAATATACAGCAGGCGTCAGGGTCGGGATGGAACCCACGAACGCCTGTATACCAGGCGAGGTAGTTAACATCTCCTAGCCACCGTGATGATGATGAGAGAGACACGCAGACTCCAAATATACAGCAGCAGGCGTCGGGGTCGGGATCGAACCCACGACCTCCTGTAGAGCAGGCGAGGTAGTTAACATCTCATAGCCACCGTCAAGGGTTGTGTTTCACAACGCAACTTTTGCCAACGTCTCTCTAGCGCCCTCTGCCTCGTGGCATCTCTCTCGCCACGTGACGCTGCTCACGCCTCGTCACGTGACGCATGCCGCAGTGCTCGCTGGGAGCTGGCCGCGTTTGCCCAATGGGAGGGCGCTGCACGTGGAGCCCCGGGACAATTTGAAATCTCGACGGGAAGGAAAAACGACGAGAAATGTTTTAACGATGAAATTAAAATAGCGGCCACTGTGTTTATTTTGATTGCAAGTTGCGAATTCATGTTCTCATTGGTAAATAATTCATATTTGTTTGTTTTTTTACTACGTATTCTTTATTTGGCTAAACTGCTGCCCTGAGAATTAAACTAATTCAGTTGAACACATTTGTAGGCTCCATTGGAACCTCATTTGCCAGTAAAACATATGATAATTGTTTTTTTACCCTTCTATCTGGGAAAAAAACTGACACCTTTTTTACAAGGAGTCATGTTTACATAGACCACAATACCTGCAGTCATAATGCGTGCGCCTTTTGGCGTCATCTGGTCCAACCCATGTGAGACTAGGCTCTAAGGAAAGCTGTCTCGGGTGTGGACCAATCAACTTCAAGGACAGTGCATACATTATCAGAGTTATGTTTTTTTTTGCTTTACGACTGCAGGTATTGTGGTCTATGCAAACATGACTCCTTGTAAAAAAGGTGTCAGTTTTGTTTCCAGATAGAAGGGTAAAAAAACAATGATCACATTTGTAGGCTTTCGCGACCAATATTATCCATGATAGACTTTTGTTTTTGGGTTCGAGCGCGTAAATATAAATGCGTCATTAAATCCGCCACCACCCGGCTGCACGACCGATGAGCGAGGGGTTGTCACGTGAACAAAATTACCGGCGAAACGTCACGGTTACTCGAATTGTAAATGTTGTCGTTGATTTACTCTCCTACACACAACTAGTTAGTGCTGAACTAGTATACTACACTATACACTACACTATACACTACCCTACTATACACTACCCTACTATACACTACACTACACACTACACTATAATTGTAAATGTTGTAGTGATTTACTCTCCTACACACAAGTTAGTGCTGAACTAGTATACTACACTATACACTGCACTACACCATATACTACACTATAATTGTAAATGTTGTAGTGGGTTTACTGTCCTAAACACAACCAGTTAGTACTGAACTAGTATACTACACTACACTATACACTACAATTATAAATGTTGTAGTGAATTTACTTTCCTACACAACCAGTTAGTGCTGAACTCGTATACTACACTATACACTACACTATACACTACAATTATAAATGTTGTAGTGGGTTTAATCTCCAACACATAACTGGTGTGAAATATTTTTAAGTGGTAAACCCTCAACTAATTGGTTGTGTGGTGGCGGGGTTAACGACACGCGTTTATATTTACGCGATCCAACACCCCCATAAAAAACCTCGATTATGGATGATGAAACTAATTATTTGGCGATGCTGCTGCATTGGCAGTGGTGCACATTCATTGACAAGCGTGGTATAAAATATATATATAATCGGCAATGGAAAATGTTGACGCGTGCCATGAAGGGCCTATTGCCCGAAACGTCGAATTATATATATTTTTACTTTAAAGGCCATGGCCTTGACTGTCAAAGCATCGTTTCAACAGATGATACGACCTTTAAAGCCATTCCACGTGTTTAGAGTACATGCTGTACATCATTGGCACCTCATTTGCCAGTAAAAAATATGATAATTGGTTTTTTACCCTTTTATCTGGCAACGAGGAGTCATGTACAACATGTTCAGAATCGACAGCAGTAAAGTTGGACTTACGAACAAAATCGACTTACGAACAAAATCGACTTACGGACGGACCTCTGGAACCCAACTCGTTCGTATGTAGAGGAGTCTCTGTGTAGTGGAGTCTCTGTGTAGATGAGTCTCTGTGTAGAGGAGTCTCTGTGTAGTGGAGTCTCTGTGTAGAGGAGTCTCTGTGTAGAGGAGTCTCTGTGTAGAGGAGTCTCTGTGTAGAGGAGTCTCTGTGTAGAGGAGTCTCTGTGTAGAGGAGTCTCTGTGTAGGAGTCTCTGTGTAGAGGAGTCTCTGTGTAGAGGAGTCTCTGTGTAGAGGAGTCTCTGTGTAGAGGAGTCTCTGTGTAGAGGAGTCTCTGTGTAGTGGAGTCTCTGTGTAGAGGAGTCTCTGTGTAGAGGAGTCTCTGTGTAGAGGAGTCTCTGTGTAGTGGAGTCTCTGTGTAGAGGATTCTCTGTGTAGAGGTGTCTCTGTGTAGAGTATCTGTGTAGAGGAGTCTCTGTGTAGAAGAGTCTCTGTGTAGTGGAGTCTCTGTGTAGAGGATTCTCTGTGTAGAGGAGTCTCTGTGTAGAGGATTCTCTGTGTAGAGGAGGAGTCTCTGTGTAGAGGAGGAGTCTCTGTGTAGAGGAGTCTCTGTGTAGAGGAGTCTCTGTGTAGAGGATTCTCTGTGTAGAGGAGTCTCTGTGTAGTGGAGTCTCTGTGTAGAGGAGTCTCTGTGTAGAGGATTCTCTGTGTAGGAGTCTCTGTGTAGAGGAGGAGTCTCTGTGTAGAGGAGTCTCTGTGTAGAGGAGTCTCTGTGTAGTGGAGTCTCTGTGTAGAGGAGTCTCTGTGTAGAAGAGTCTCTGTGTAGTGGAGTCTCTGTGTAGAGGATTCTCTGTGTAGAAGAGTCTCTGTGTAGAGGAGTCTCTGTGTAGTGGAGTCTCTGTGTAGAGGAGTCTCTGTGTAGAGGAGTCTCTGTGAAGAGGAGTCTCTGTGTAGTGGAGTCTCTGTGTAGAGGATTCTCTGTGTAGAAGAGTCTCTGTGTAGAGGAGTCTCTGTGTAGAGAAGTCTCTGTGTAGAGGAGTCTCTGTGTAGAGGAGTCTCTGTGTAGAGGAGTCTCTGTGTAGAGGAGTCTCTGTGTAGTGGAGTCTCTGTGTAGAGGAGTCTCTGTGTAGAGGAGTCTCTGTGTAGAGGAGTCTCTGTGTAGTGGAGTCTCTGTGTAGAGGAGTCTCTGTGTAGAGGAGTCTCTGTGTAGAGAAGTCTCTGTGTAGGAGTCTCTGTGTAGTGGAGTCTCTGTGTAGAGGAGTCTCTGTGTAGAGGAGTCTCTGTGTAGAGAAGTCTCTGTGTAGAGGAGTCTCTGTGTAGAGAAGTCTCTGTGTAGAGGAGTCTCTGTGTAGAGGAGTCTCTGTGTAGAGGAGTCTCTGTGTAGTGGAGTCTCTGTGTAGTGGAGTCTCTGTGTAGAGGAGTCTCTGTGTAGAGAAGTCTCTGTGTAGGAGTCTCTGTGTAGTGGAGTCTCTGTGTAGAGGAGTCTCTGTGTAGAGGAGTCTCTGTGTAGTGGAGTCTCTGTGTAGTGGAGTCTCTGTGTAGAGGAGTCTCTGTGTAGAGAAGTCTCTGTGTAGGAGTCTCTGTGTAGTGGAGTCTCTGTGTAGAGGAGTCTCTGTGTAGAGGAGTCTCTGTGTGTAGAGGAGTCTCTGTGTAGAGGAGTCTCTGTGTAGAGGAGTCTCTGTGTAGAGAAGTCTCTGTGTAGGAGTCTCTGTGTAGTGGAGTCTCTGTGTAGAGGATTCTCTGTGTAGTGGAGTCTCTGTGTAGAGGAGTCTCTGTGTAGAGGAGTCTCTGTGTAGAGGAGTCTCTGTGAAGAGGAGTCTCTGTGTAGATGAGTCTCTGTGTAGAGAAGTCTCTGTGTAGTGGAGTCTCTGTGTAGAGGAGTCTCTGTGTAGAGGAGTCTCTGTGTAGTGGAGTCTCTGTGTAGAGGAGTCTCTGTGTAGAGGAGTCTCTGTGTAGTGGAGTCTCTGTGTAGAGGAGTCTCTGTGTAGAAGAGTCTCTGTGTAGAGGAGTCTCTGTGTAGAGGAGTCTCTGTGTAGAGGAGTCTCTGTGTAGAGGAGTCTCTGTGTAGAGGAGTCTCTGTGTAGAGGATTCTCTGTGTAGAGGATTCTCTGTGTAGAGGAATCTCTGTGTAGAGGAGTCTCTGTGTAGAGGAGTCTCTGTGTAGAGGAGTCTCTGTGTAGTGGAGTCTCTGTGTAGAGGAGTCTCTGTGTAGAGGAGTCTCTGTGTAGAGGATTCTCTGTGTAGAGGAGTCTCTGTGTAGAGGAGTCTCTGTGTAGTGGAGTCTCTGTGTAGAGGAGTCTCTGTGTAGAGAAGTCTCTGTGTAGTGGAGTCTCTGTGTAGAGGAGTCTCTGTGTAGAGGAGTCTCTGTGTAGAGGATTCTCTGTGTAGAGGAATCTCTGTGTAGAGGAGTCTCTGTGTAGAGGAGTCTCTGTGTAGAGGATTCTCTGTGTAGAGGATTCTCTGTGTAGAGGATTCTCTGTGTAGAGGAGTCTCTGTGTAGAGGATTCTCTGTGTAGAGGAGTCTCTGTGTAGAGGAGTCTCTGTGTAGAGGAGTCTCTGTGTAGAGGAGTCTCTGTGTAGAGGAGTCTCTGTGTAGAGGAGTCTCTGTGTAGAGGATTCTCTGTGTAGAGGAATCTCTGTGTAGAGGATTCTCTGTGTAGAGGATTCTCTGTGTAGAGGAGTCTCTGTGTAGAGGAGTCTCTGTGTAGAGGAGTCTCTGTGTAGAGGATTCTCTGTGTAGAGGAGTCTCTGTGTAGAGGAATCTCTGTGTAGAGGATTCTCTGTGTAGAGGAGTCTCTGTGTAGAGGATTCTCTGTGTAGAGGAGTCTCTGTGTAGAGGAGTCTCTGTGTAGAGGAGTCTCTGTGTAGAAGAGTCTCTGTGTAGAGGAGTCTCTGTGTAGAGGAGTCTCTGTGTAGTGAAGTCTCTGTGTAGAGGAGTCTCTGTGTAGAGGAGTCTCTGTGTAGGAGTCTCTGTGTAGAGGATTCTCTGTGTAGAGGAGTCTCTGTGTAGAGGAGTCTCTGTGTAGAGGAGTCTCTGTGTAGTGGAGTCTCTGTGTAGAGGATTCTCTGTGTAGAGGAGTCTCTGTGTAGAGGAGTCTCTGTGTAGAGGATTCTCTGTGTAGAGGAGTCTCTGTGTAGAGGAGTCTCTGTGTAGTGGAGTCTCTGTGTAGAGGATTCTCTGTGTAGAGGAGTCTCTGTGTAGAGGAGTCTCTGTGTAGAGGATTCTCTGTGTAGAGGAGTCTCTGTGTAGAGGAGGAGTCTCTGTGTAGAAGAGTCTCTGTGTAGAGGAGTCTCTGTGTAGAGGAGTCTCTGTGTAGAGGAGTCTCTGTGTAGAGGAGTCTCTGTGTAGAGGAGTCTCTGTGTAGAGGAGGAGTCTCTGTGTAGAGGAGTCTCTGTGTAGAGGAGTCTCTGTGTAGAGGAGTCTCTGTGTAGAGGAGTCTCTGTGTAGAGGAGGAGTCTCTGTGTAGAGGAGTCTCTGTGTAGAGGAGTCTCTGTGTAGAGGAGTCTCTGTGTGTCGGCTCGACTTTTGTTGCGCCACCGAGCGACGTCAACTCTCCTTCGGCAGAGCGGGGGGGTAACTGCGCTGCCCTCTGCTGTGCGCCACGCGACCGAAACGTCGGACAAGCGACGCTCAATGTCGCATCGCACGGCTCTTTCAGGACACGTCTGCGAACGTCGCCAGGAGGCACACGGGGGAGGCTCACGCGAGGCAAAGTCAACATCTACGAAGCCACTGAGGCTTTACCGGCGGGGGGCGCCAGAGGTCGCAAACGGGTTTTGATTCCTTACCCGTACCCGGCCGCACCAGGGTCGCAAACGGGTACCCGTACCCGGCCGTACCCGTATCCTACCCGTACCCGGCCGGGTATCTGGTAGGGTACAGGTACCTGATTGCGACCTCTGGGATGAAGCCATGTTGCAGGTGCGGGTGGGTTGATTCTAGGAACTTGAATTGTGAAAAGAGACAAGACGTTGGGAAATGAGTGACAAACGGTGACTCACCAGTGACTCACGGCCTACCCGTACCCGGCCGCACCAGGGTCGCTAACGAGTACCCGTACCCGTACCGGCCGGGTACGGGTAGCTGGGTATCGGGTAGGGTCCGGGTATCGGGTAGGGTACGGGTATCGGGTAGGGTCCGGGTATCGGGTAGGGTCCGGGTATCGGGTAGGGTACGGGTATCGGGTAGGGTCCGGGTATCGGGTAGGGTACGGGTATCGGGTAGGGTCCGGGTATCGGGTAGGGTACGGGTATCGGGTAGGGTCCGGGTATCGGGTAGGGTACGGGTATCGGGTAGAGTACCGGTATCGGGTAGGGTCCGGGTATCGGGTAGGGTACGGGTATCGGGTAGGGTACGGGTATCGGGTACCCGGTTGCGACCTCTGGGGGGCACCTGCCGGATTGGAACGGCCGGAACCTCGGTGGTGACAAGCGGGACAGACACGCCACGTGCGCCGGGGGCCACGTCCGACCCCGCCGGCGAGCGACACGATCGTTCGGTATCCCGCGGCCGTCTGGAACGCTCTTCCTGCCGATAGGAGGACACCGGGAGCTGTGCGCACTTTTGAATCATCTGGATTGGGGGGTGGGTGGGTGGGTGGGGTGGAAATCGACTCTTTTTGTGTCGAGTTTGTAGCTTTTTCCACGGCACCTTCCGATCAGCGCGGTTTGGTTACGTGCGGCGCGAAAGAGATTCAACCGTGAGCTGTTGCAGCAAAGGGACTTCACAAATTTCGATTTAAAGCTTTCGTGACTGCAGGGATTCATCTTCTTGGTTCTTTCGGTAAAGTCACGTAGAAGGGAAATAATAAAATAATAAAAATAAAACGTAATAAAATACAATTCTCACGACGTTTCGGCCACAACGCAAGCAGCCGTCCTCAGGTGAAGAACAGGGCTGCCGGAAAGACAGCGTCCGAATGAGCACCACCAAGCTTGGCCGCGTATATTTAAGCTGGGTTAGAGGAGATCGCCTTGACAAAGGAGTTTACATATCAACAGAGGAATTCAGCATATTTATGGGACTTGTGATAACAAAACAGGGGGACAAAGACGAATAAAAAAACATTCAAACAACGGGTGACCTCCGGATCGTCTGCGCGCCGCGTGCGGGTTAACAACGGATAACCGCGACTCGCTGCGTTTCTTTCGCGTTCAGATTTTATTGTTTAAATAGTGAAAGGTGCGTCTTGTTCAGTGTCGAAGCTAACGACGATTTTCACCCTGAAAAAAAAAAAACACACGCACGCACACACACACACGACCACGTGACTTTACCGAAAGAACCAAAGAGTATGGATCCCTGCGGTCACGAAAACTTCAAATCAAGATTGAATGCATCATAGATTGTCATCAGAGCCACGCGATTGTGTTTGCGTGTTCACCGCAAGGACTTGTGTCTGGTTCATGCAGTAACTTGAATCCTTGAAAAAAAGGCACCTTATTTGGTGTTTGAAACTCTTAACACGAATCCCGTTTTATTGCCGTAGAGCGTAAAACACATTATCATCTTCTTGGTTCTTTCGGTAAAGTCACGTAGAATGGAAATAATAAAATATTTAAAATAAAACATAATAAAATAATTCTCAATTATTTTATTATGTTTTATTTTTATTATTTTATTATTTCCATTCTACGTGACTTTACCGAAAGAACCAAGAAGATGAATCCCTGCAGTCACGAAAGCTTTAAATCGACACACTCTCATGTTTTCCCCACTTTGACAGCGGCAAAATCAACGCGTCGCTTGTAAGCTTCCACGCGGCACGACAAGCTGAAGACGATCAGAACGTTAAAGAGCATCGGGGCCCGTGTCGGCTGGCCGGCTTGTCGCCGTGTCGCCGTGCCCTTGCGAGACGCACACCTCAAGCCGCGCCGGTGATGCCGCCACCCCCCCCCCCGCCGCTCTCCGGCGTGCTACTCGCTGAGCTTCTTGCTGACGTAGGCGATGACGTCCTTAGCCGTGAGCAGCTTCTCTGCATCCGAGTCGGGGATTTCAAAACCTGGGACGGCAAAAGGCAACAGGGATGTCGGTCGGCATGGCGGTCTCACAAGACACACCAGTCACGCTAGATATTACAGTCTCACAAGACACAACAGGCATTACAGGCACGCTAGATACTACAGGCACACCAGACATGCCAGTCACTCCAGGCACCCCAATCACCCCAGACACATCACACGCACCAGTCACACCTCTCACAGGTCAACTCGCCATTAAACCAAGGGTGGCACAGTCCGGTTTTTTACAAAAATTTTCTTTTTACATTAAACCCGATCATCTGAGATTGGGAGAAATCCGGTTTAATTGTCTTTTTATATTAAACCCGATCATCTGAGATTGGGAGAAATCCGGTTTAATTGTCTTTTTATATTAAACCCGATCATCTGAGATTGGGAGAAATCCGGTTTAATTGTCTTTTTATATTAAACCCAATCATCTGAGATTGGGAGAAATCCGGTTTAATTGGTTCTAATTGCAGAACCGCACTTCTCAGCGATGGGCTTCATCCATTCCAAGCTCAGGAACTCACTGGCGGTGCCCACGATTGTGAAGGAGAAACTCGTGTTCATCACGACCAACCTGCCCGCCGCATTCTACGACTACCCCGTGCCCGACGGCCCCCCCGAGTACGATGATAGCAGCACCGACGACGAAGCAGCCTAAGCCTTGGATCAGAGTTTCGTATTCATCAAACCAGGTTTCAGTTCCCCTAAATCGGGTTTAATTGTATTAAAGAAAAAACCCGATGCCTGCCGCTGGAAAAATCAGGTTTTTTCCACCCGTGCATTAAACGAGCACCTGGCGTAGCAGTGCGTACAAAACGTCGCCACTGGGGAGACAAAGGCGGCCGTGCGTGGTGCTCACTAACAGCACTTGCCCCGACAGTCCGTGCGAGGCTACACGGGGCTTCTTTGCCTTTGTGTGCGAGTGTCTGCGTCTCTCCGTAATCTCTCACCAAACTCATCCTCGATGCCCATGATGAGCTCCACTTGATCCAAGCTGTCAAGGCCCAGGTCTTTCAGGAAGTGAGACTCCAGCGTTAGCTGCGAAGACAAAGCATCGCCCGCGTGGCCTTCAACAGACCGTAGCGTGGGGAGGCAAATGTTGTGGGCGAGTAGCGGCACCTACGAAGGCCGGCACGGCACACGAGGGGGGGGTGGGTGGCCAGCACGACGCCCGGCCCGATGTTCACACACTCGCTTGAGGCCGAGTCGACCTAGGGGAGGCGCAGCACCGGTTCAGACGATCGTCACCGCTGTTGGCCGCGAGCGGGAGCCGAACTCGGGTCGCCGGGTTCGTAGCGCGGCGCGCTCGTCGCTGCGCCACCGCTCCCCGCACACAGGAACAGTCACACGTGCGTGTGCGTGCGTGTGCGTGTGCGCGTGCGTGTGTGCGTGTGCGCGTGCGTGCGTGTGTGCGTGCGTGTGCGTGCGTGCGTGCGTGTGCGTGTGTGCGTGCGTGCGTGCGTGTGTGCGCGCGTGCGTGTGTGCGTGTGTGCGTGTGTGTAACCGTGAGTGTGTAACTGTGTGAGCGACAGTGCATGTGTACGTGACTAGGGGCTCGCACTTTCCCCAACATAGTCTGTTCAAGGCCACATTTGTGGTCTTTGTGCGTTGCGTAGCACAGGTGTGTACGAGTGTGAGTGTACACATGTAGAGGAGTAGAGGAGAGTAGTGGCGTCGTGTGCGCTGTCCAGTGCGATGACGTCACGGGACGTGGGGTCACGCGCGCTGGGCAGTGCACGTGACGTCACGTCTCCTAGGGTACTTAAGGGGGACCCCGTGATGTAAGCGGGGTCACCGTGGGAACGGGTAGAGTAAGCAGGGTGAAGACGGAACCAGGGGTAGAGAGAGGGGATCGAGTGGTGAGTCTGGGGAGAAGCCGGTGGTAGCCGTAGAGGTGCTTCTCTCTCCGCTCGGTGGAGTCGGCAGAG